>NC_045635.1:40416169-40729764 GCF_009829155.1 Mustela erminea | reverse complement strand
GAGTTGAGCGGAAGGCAGCTGCTTAACCAACTGAGCCACCCAGGCGTCCCCTCAGCAACACTCTTAAGCAAGGAGGATAACGACAGTCTCACGTCCCCCAACCAAACACGTCTCCTAATGTTTTACAGCTTGAGGAAACAATCGTAAGGAGTGTGTCTAAGACGCAGAGCTACTAAGCAGTATAGCAAGCATCAGCCCCCTACTCCAAGTCACAGTCTGTGGCTCCTTTGTGAAGCCCATTTGTGTGCTTTTCCACGAGACCCTTCATCCCTCCAGACCTCACCCGACAGAATAAAGGTGGGAACTTCGTATGTGGTTTATTTGCTACTGTCTCCCTTTTGTCTTGGATTTTGATGTTTAATAGAAAGTAATGAGCAGACTTGAATTTCCGTGGACATTGTAGTTGGTCTCGCCAGGCCAGCAATCACGACAGCTAGGAGGGGAAGGGGGATAAATGGTGCAAGAAGTATTTTGGAGATGTTGCAGAGCTGTGGAAACAACGAGGACTAGATGAATTAAAGTTCTAGAGAGTGAAGTGTGTTTTCTAGGTGACCAGACAACTTCTGCCCATTATCTGGAGGCATTTGCTGATTCTGGGTATGAGCGGAGGATGGGGCTTGGCCCAAGCTGACAGACTTTACAAGGGGAAAGAGGTCCAGAAGAGCTTTTAGAGGTTATATAGGGCTGACTTGGAAATGAAAAGAGCCCCAGGAGCATGACGAGTTTTGTCCATAGGATGTTTGCTGAGTTCGTGATGGTGTAGGGGGGTTAGCGGCCTGGGCCAGGAAGGCAAAGTGAGCCCTTGTGCGGTGTCACATGGCTTTCGGAAACAGTCTAGACTGAACCAGAGGCCTGCACGATGGTGGAGAAGGAGGCTAAAGAGCTCAGCTCAGTACCTATGAAGGGGAACTAAATCTCAAGCAGTCTCAGGCCTGGGCAGAGAGAGACCCAACAGGCTCTCAAGCAGAAGGGCAGGAGGGCTAGCCTGAGGAACAGCGCTACAGAGAGCTGGGTTATCTTAACACTGCAGTACAGCCCTCATTCGTTTGAGGTGACAGTCCCAGACTTTATCTGCTGAATAGAGGAAAAGGCAAACTCTGCAGTATTTAAATACACAGTGTCTGATACATATTACTAGGCATGAGAAAAAGCAGAAAGATGTGGTTGTTAAAGTGAACAACTGTGGTCGGCATGCTTCTAAGAATGGCCCCCACGGCCTCTGTTTTGTGATCCGCCTCCTCCCGGCCTTTTGACTGTGGGTAAGACCTGTGAATGTGATGGGATCCCATTTCTCTGGTATTGTTACATTCTGTGGCCAAAGGGAGATGATTTGAGTGGGTCTCATCTTTTCCTAGGTGCTTTTGAAAGGCAGTTCCTCCAGCTGGGTGGCAAAAAAGGAAGTCAGATATTTGAAGTTATGGAAGGGGTTCAACACGAGAGAGTCTCCATTGCTGACATGGGGAAAAATCTGTGAGCATTACCCAGGATCTGAGAGCAGCCCCTGATGGACAGCCAGCCAGGAAGTGAGGGCCTTGGTCCAGCAGCCCTGAGGAACTGAATTCAGCCAACGCTGAATGAACTCAGAAGTAGGTTCTTCCCCACAGCCTCCAGATAAGAACCCAGCCCAGCCTATACCTTGAGTCCCACTTTCTGAGATGGAAGGTAGCTAAGCCCACCAGGATTTCTGACCTGCATAACTAGGAATTGATAAATGGGTGCTGCTCTAAGCCACCATTTGTGCTAATTTGTTTCAGCAGCAATAGAGAACTGACACACAAAACTCAGACTCAGCAAAAAGCACTCTGATCATTACCACAACAGAAATAAAGGAGAAGACAAAATGGGTGAAAGAGGATTTAAATTGTTAGAATCTTTAAAAAGGGATAAATATGTATGCTACAACTGAAAAAAATACAGTAACTAAGAACTCACTCTGTATGGGTTTAACAGCAGATTAGACACAGCAGAAGACATGATTAGTGACTTTGAGTCACTTGAGTGACTTGTCCCAAAGAGAGGGAAAAAGTGCAAACAACTGTAAGTAAATTGTGAGAGGCATTTGGGAAACAGCTAAAAGGTAAAATACATATAACTGGAACAGGAATGTTTATGAAACAGCGGTTAAGTTTTTCAAAAGCCAATGAAAGAGATCAAGCCATGGAGTTAAGAATGTCTAGGTATCCCAAGGAAGAGTAATAAAATCACACCATTTGAAAACTGTCAGCCCTGTATAGTGTATCTGTGATATCTAGTTGTTTACAGCATGTGGAGAAGTTCGGTCCTGGTTACTCCGTCATGGCCGGAAATGGAATGGTGCGGTGGAGTAACCAGGACCAACCTTCCCCACCTACTATAAACAACTAGGTATCATAGATACAGTTTACAAGGCTAACAGTTTTTATATGGTGAACAAAGGCCATGCAGGATTGTAAAGCTGAGAACGAAAAGACTCTCGAGGTGGGCCCTTGGACCACCTTGGCTTTCTTCTGGGAGACACTTAGCAAAATACGATATAGGGAGAGGATCCCAAGAAGAGTTCGGTGGTTCATGGAGTTGAGGAGAAAGAGATGAGTGCTCAAGAAGGCTGAGGCAACTCGAAGTTTCAGGGCATAATAGTCCACACAAGAAAGAGCAACAGAAGTAGGGAGTCCCCCCTCCTCGAGAAGAGAGGAATTCACCCAAATCTGTAGGTGTTGCAGGCAGTCCGGCAAGCATTTGGTGCATGTTTTGACTTGGCTTCTGGCCTCATAAGGCTATTAAAAATTCAATCTAGAAATTCCTTATGAAAAATTCCAGCAAAGCAGATTTAAAAGAACCTATATGGCCAATCACTATTCCTGTCGAGGTTCTGTAAATAATTCGGCCAAGTTGTTAAAACTAGACTTATTTTACAAACAAATGTTAATTTGGCTGTCTTTGGTGAAAATGAGGGTGATTATAGAGAAAAAAATGTTTCAGTAACATACCCGAGTAAATATTAGATTCTGATATTTTTTTAAACAAAGATCTTATTTATTTATTTGAGAGCGAGTGAGTGGGCATGCAGGGGGTCAGGGGTAGAGAAGAGGGAGCGTGACAAGACTGTGCTGAGTGTAGAGCCTGAGGAGGGGCTCAATTTCGAAATCATGACCTATTGAGCCACCCAGGTGCCCCCGAATACTGTTTATTATAGACTGGACTAGATCCTGATTTCTTCTAGTGCCTGACAGCAACTCTCCAAACCAACATTTTTTATTTTTCTCCCACCTTTGAGTTGGATTCATTTGAAAACGAAAGCTGAAGGTTTTCCTGGATCCTTGCAAACTAAACATGAACAAATGGATGTAAGCTTAAGAGGAATCACCACGACCACCCGCGTGAGGGCAATCTCCATGCCTATTGCTGTGTGGGACATCTAGCGATCTCGAGACATTTGAACTGCAAACCAGGAAATGGGTCAGACTTGCCACTGCTGCTCTCAGTATATCTGAAGAAGTTTCAGCTTGAAAGCTAGCAATCTTTTCCACCAGCTGTCCTCAGGACTCAGAGACTGACTTATATTATGACCTGATCATTAACCATTGGTTTTCTTTTGTTTCCATAGAAGTGCCTCTTGTTTAATTCCTGATTTCTTTTTTTTCTTTAAAGATTTTATTTATTTATTTGACAGAGATCACAAGGCAGAGAGGCAGGCAGGGAGAGAGAAGGAGGCTCTTTGCTGAGCGGAGAGCCCGATGCGGGGCTTGATCCCAGGACCCTGGGATCATGACCTGAGCCGAAGGCAGAGGCTTTAACCCACTGAGCCAGCCAGGCACCCCTAATTCCCGATTTCTTGAACCAGAGGCCTAACTTTGAAAACATATCTTCATTATAATCTCTCAGAATGAGTTTAAATGGACCTGTTGTCAGGACTGAGACAGCCTCAATGAGACTAGCTCTTTCCTAGCTCAGCTTTGAGTATGTGGAACTTCCTGGGAAGTTCCAGATGGGGGAACTGAGTGGGTACAGGATGAGACAGGCCAAAATGTGCCACTTTGGCATAAAGCTTGGTGCCAGTTAAAAGTAATAAAAACTCAGCAGGTCAGGGAAGGTGCTCTGCCTCCCCCAGAATGGCCTAACCACACTGGAGAGGAGAGCCTACAACAGGAAGAGTACTAACAGAGGCCCCCTTTACCAAGGGAACTCATCTGCATAATAGAAGAATCTTGTTTTTCCAGACATCTCCTTTCACCTTCTTGCTAATGACTTTCATTTCTTTCATGTCCTCAGGCCCTTACCTTTCTCCTTAGCTCATAGAAGCTTCTTGTTGCCATATCGTCTTTGGAATTTTCTGTCAGTGTGGATTCCCCATTCTAAGGCCTGTTAAATTGCATTTTCTCCTGTTTAAAAAAAAGAAGGAATAGGGAGTCCCTATCAGGTTTTAACTGTATATTAAGCTGTGTGTGTATAATATATGTAATATATAATATATACAATATATATTTTATATATACACATATAATATATATGCATGTATAAATATATGCAATATAATATAATATGCGTGTATATATAATATATACTATATCACACACACATGCACACACACACACACATATAATATATAAAATCCAAAAGGCCAGGAAAAGAACAACTGGGGAGCTAGGAAGCTGAGGGGTTCCCAGGCCACACAGGACAGGAATATGTGATTTCTGGCAGGTCAGAATGGACAATTCCAGTTAAATACCCTAAGCAATCAGTGGACACATGGGGAGTCAGGAGCAAGTCTTAGCAGTGGGGGTAATTAGCCCTAGAGTAAAGGGTACCATAAACCTACCCTAACAAAGCTAAAAAACAACCCTTGAAAGAACTAATTTGATCTCCAAGTCTCTTAACTGCTTGCCAAAATGAAGTCCAGCATCCTTTAAAGCAGTATAACAAAATCTAGCCTTCAGCAGTGTAAGTTTACTATGTCCAGTCAAATATTAAGATGCGAAGATACAGGAAAATGTGATTCATAGCCAAGAAAAATAATCAGATAATGGAAGCGGACCAAGAAAGGACAAATATGTAGACTTTAAAACACCTGTTAAAATATAAATACAGGCACCTGGGTGGCTCAGTGGGTTAAAGCCTCTGCTTTCGGCTCAGGTCATGATCCCAGGGTCCTGGGTTCGAGCCCCGCATCGGGCTCTCTGCTCAGCAGGGAGCCTGCTTCCTCCTCTCTCTCTCTCTCTGCCTGCCCCTCTGCCTACTTGTGATCTCTGTCAAATAAATAAATAAAATCTTTAAAAAAATATACTTGAGGACTGAAAGGAAGCATGATGATGTAAGGAATGGAAGATAAATATGTTGGAAATGATGCAGTAAACTTTCTTTAAAAAGATTTTGTTTCTTTGCCAGAGAGAGCGCACGTGAGAGTACAAGCAGTGGGAGTGGCGGGCAGAGGGAGAAGCAGGCTCTCGCTGAGCCAGGAGCTCCATGCAATGTGGGACTCAATCCCACGACTCCGGCATCATGACCTGAGTTGAAGGCAGACATTTAATCAACTGAACCACCCAGGCGTCCTGATGCAGTAAACTTCATAAACCTCTAGCCAGATGGCTGACAAAAAAGGGGGAAAGATACAAGTTACCAATATAACAAATTAAAGAAGTACATACATCTTAGAGTCATACTAAATGTATAAGAAAACCATGAAATGTGAACAATTGTGTCAATAAATTAGACAGTTTATAAGAAATGGACAAGTTATCTAGAAGACATAAAGTATCAGATTTTCCCCAAAAGAAACAGGAAATCTCAATAGCCCTATATCTAGTAAAGAATTTGGCTTCATAAGTTTAAATCTTCCTACTAGGAAAACTTTAGGGCCCAGGTAATTTCAGTGGTGAATCTTAGCTCACATTTAAGGATGATCATACAGTAAATAATTGAATCTTGCCCAAAGAAAGTCTAGGCTGTGCCCTTGCCTCCTGGGAGGTAATCTCTAAGCTCTTGGCTTGTCATGCCCGATAGGCTTGCTTTCATTTGTTTGGGTACCTTGGGCCAGGCAGATAGTAACACCATGATTTAGGATAGGAGCTTTGGGTCACACCAACAACATGTTTTAGGGTGTGGCCTTTGGGTCATGTATAAGCTCAACCTCCTGAGGACCTGGAGACTGGGCATGTGGGCAGTGAACTAAGCTCATGTGACAGAGCCCCAGTAGAGCTCTGGACACCAAGGCTCAGGGAAGTTTCCCTGGATGGCGGTACTCTGTGCGCATTGCTAGGCATCAATGCCAAGAAAGAAACACTGTCCAGGACTCCACTGGAAGCTCCACGTTTGGTACTTTCCTGGACTTTGCCCTCTGTATCTCTTCCTTCAGCTGATCTTAGTCTGTGTCCCTTAGCTATGCTAAACCATAGTCATAAGTATAATAACTTTTAGTGAATTCTGTGAGTCCTTCTATATAATTATTGAACTTTGGTGTTCAATGACTGTGGGGACCCCTGTTCTTTCAACTAGCATCAGAAGTGAGCGTGGTCTCATGAAGACTGTCCTCCAAGACCTTTATAGTGATGTAGTATCAATCCTATACAAACTCTTGAAGAAAAATAAGGAAGAAATAATTCCCAGTGAATTTTTCACACCAGCATTACTCTGACACCAGAATCAGACCAAGAAATTACAGGAAAAGAACAGACTAATAACCCTCATGAAGACTGGTGCAAAAACACTTAAAGTATTAGCAGCTGGAATCCAAGAAAACATGAAAATGAATGCAAGTTTAACATTCAGAATTCAATTTAACTAAATACATTAACAATAAAGGGAAGACATTATCTCTGTGGTTATAGGAAAATAACATGGTAAAATTAATACACAGTCATGATAAAAAAAAATCCCTCAGTAAACTAGAAGTAGAAAGGAACTTCCCCAATCTATTAAAAGACATCTCCAGAGGGGCCTGGCTGGCTCAGGCAGTGGAACATATGACTCTTGATCTTGGGGTTGCAGGTTCCAGTCCCACACTGGGTGTAGAGATAATTTAAAAATAAAATCTTTAAATAGACATCCACAGCCAACATCCTATTAAATGGCAAAAACCTAAACATGTTCCCTCAAGCTCATTAAGTTCTCCTTGTCTGCATTGACTCTGCTGATAAGCCTGGAATCTCTAGGCGTAAAACTGATGGGCAGTCAGTAGGAATGTTGTTTAACATTATGATCAGAAAAGGGCAAAATTCAAAGAACAGGAGTCCAAGGGCAATTGCTTTATTAAAAAGGGTCCCTTGCTCAGTTCCCAGATCTGAGCCAAATTTAAGACCTGGAACAAATTGGAGAGTTGCCCATGCCCCTCGAAAGAAGGACCCTACAGCGCTGTAGCAGGTGTCTATTGCTCACCCTTGTCTCCCCACAACCAAACCTATCGCCATTTATTTGGGTGACTATACACTGAGAAAAGGGGAGTTCCCAGATATTTTTAGAACTGCTGAACATAGCTTTCTGAGTTCATGTTAATAGCCAGACACAAAGCATCATCATGGCCCTCCTGTTGGAATGGGGGCTGAGTGCTAGCTGCAACTGCAGACATGCCCAGTGGTCGTTTCCCAGTCTTAGCCATTGGATTAACGTCCATGCTGGGTCCTTGGCCTGTGTACCAAGATCCTTCATAGTGGGGAGAACAAAATGGAAAACTTGCTTTCGCCCTCCCCCACCAACCAAGACGGTAAACTGAAACCAATATTGCACTCTAGAGGATGATGGAGATCAGTGCCACTAGTAAAGGCTTAAAGGGATTAGTGATCCTTAATCATATTTCTGTTTAATTCTTCATTCCGACTCTTGGAGAAAGCAGTTAGAAGAATGGGACAATGGAATAACATGTTCAAACTACCACAAGTTCAAACACACAAACTTCACAATAGGGAAATACAGGCCTCTTTGGGATCTGGAGGGAACATATTCCACACCTAGAAGTACATCTCTGGCCCATGTACCAAGTACAGAAGGCTGCCAGCTTTGAGTGGGGCCCAAAGCAGGAAAGACTGTAGCCAGCCCAGGTTGTAGCGCAAGCAGACTTGTTGCTTGGACCCTGTGATCTGGCCGACTCTGTGGCATCAAGGGTGTCAGTGGTGAGGAAAATTGCAGTGTGAGTCTCAGGTCCTTAAGATCTGGGAGGGAGGCCATGGAATCCGCAATAGAGAATACTACTTTTGAGGAACCACTGCTGGACTGTTAGACACTTCTGTCACGCTGTGCTAGATCACTTACTGCATAACACAAAACTGCCAATTTTTAGTGTGGCCCAAAGCAAGAATGTACTTAAAAAAAAAGATTTTATTTATTTATTTGACACAGAAAGAGAGATCACAAGCAGGCAGAGAGGTGGCGGGGGAGAAGAAGGCTCCCTGCTGAGCAGAGAGCCCAGGGCGGTGCTCGATCCCAGGACCCTGAGATCATGACCTGAATGGAAGCCAGAGGCTTAACCCACTGAGCCACCCAGGTGCCCCAAGAATGTACTTTGAAATAGGTCTTGCCTACCACATGCAGTGTCTCCTCGGCTACATGACCTAGCATTATCAAGGTGCTTGAAGTGGCTGTGGCAGATAGAAATGATGGACAGAGCCTTTGGAAGGTCCCTGTATGAGAGTCATAGTACCGTCCATGAGGATCTGGGAGTATAGCAACACTATAACAACACTTCTGCAGATAACTATTCTTTGGAGAAGTTTCTAGCTTGCTTTGAGGCTCCTCCCTCTGCCCTTTCTCAGCCACCCTCCTCAGTTAATAACTACCCTAAATTCTAATACCAGAGGGAGAACCTCCATAGATTGGATGGTAAGTTTGTGACCCTGGAAAAATGAAAAAAAAAGAGGGGGGGAGACCATTTAGAAACGCCAAGAAAATAAAGCACTAGGCAAAAAAGTAAATAATTATTGGAAATAATTTGCATTTTCCCAAGAATTTCATCTTGTATTTTCTTTTTTTTTTCTAGATTTTATTTATTTATTTGACAGACAGAGATCACAAGTAGGCAGAGAGGCAGGCAGAGAGAGAGAGGAAGGGAAGCAGGCTCCCTGCTGAGCAGAGAGCCGGATGCGAGGCTCGATCCTAGGACCCTGGGATCATGACCTGAGCCGATGGCAGAGGCTTTAACCCACTGAGCCACCCAGGTGCCCCTCATCTTGTATTTTCTTATTTCTATTATTCAGTTATTTTAAAGACCATGACTGGGGGCACCTGGGTGGCTCAGTCACTTGGGCGTCTGCCTTTGGCTTGGGTCATGATCCCAGAGTCCTAGAATCAAGCCCCAAATCAGGCTCTCTGCTCAGCAGAGAGCCTGCTTTTCCCTCTCCCTCTGCCTGCCACTCTGCCTGCTTGTGCTCTCTCTCAGTCAAATAAATAAATAGATAAGATCTTAAAAATACAAACAAACCATGACTTGTGTTTCCTGTCTGAATTACTTGGGGGGTCTGTTTCTACTGTCTACATTTTTCTTGACTCTGGATGTGCTTGGCAATTTTCTGCCAAATACCACGGTGTGTGAGAAATCGTATAAACTCTAGATGAGCTCTAGTTCCTGATGGGCGGTTATATAAATTACCTTGATTCAGTTAGCTAGTGAGCTAATTCAAGTTGGAGTATCAATCTTTTAAAGCTCTGGTATATATTTACCTCTTCCTAATTCCTCAAGTCCTTCAGAGATTCCAGCTGGGGGTCTTGTGGTATTTACCAGGGCCCTTCACCGCTGGTGGGATCTGAAGTCCACGTTAGATCATCTTGGTACATGGTCTGCTGAAAGCTCTCCTCGGTACCTCAGGCACGTGGCTGTTGTGCATCTCTCTCATAATTTATCTTATGCCATTTACTGGTCTGCTCCTTATGGGAAACAAAGCTCTACTGGGCTTACTTTTCTTCACTTATCTTGTCTCCAAAGTTTTGCCACTCAGGTCCTACTGTCTTAGCTCAGAGTTCCCTCAGGTCCTAGAAGCCAGCTGCCATTCTTTGGCCCATGGGTTTCCTCAACATGGCTGCTTACCTCATCAGACCAGCAAAGAGTTTCTTTCCAGTCTGCTAAGATGGAGTCTCATATGACACACTCATAGGAGCAACATCACACCACTTTTGCCATACTCTATTGTCTAGAAGCAAGTCTCAGTTCTGCCCACACAAGGGGAGAGGATTCCATACGGCACAATTAATTGGAGTCACCTGGAAAGTGCCTGATAACAGGACAAGAAGAAAAGGAAGTAATGTGAGCAAGTAACATTCACAGATATCACAGTGAAATAAGCTTTATATTTGTTTGGTGTCAGTGGTCAGTTTTGTCTCATTACTTGTGCTATCTTTGGCCATTCACTACATCTCATCTGTGAAAATCTGTTAGCTGATAACTTATGTCACAGGATTTGATGAACTATGGAGGTATTTTTATTTTTATTTAAAAATCACATATAGATAATAAAATCACAGGATACCCATTCTCAACATGCAAATATATTCTCAAAACCAAAGGCAAAGCTGAAAGGGAAAATGGATGGGAAGGAAGAATCCAGTATACACAGGATTACTGTAAATAATTTATTGGCAGTTTCTGGAGACTGTGCTCAAAACATTTAAAAACCGATTTCCCAACACCCAAATGATAATTTTCTTAATAATTTGATATATTTCCTTCCTAGCTTTTTATTCTATGTGTCTACTACCTACATACACACATCTAAATAGATATAAATACAAATAATATATTTGCACATAATTTTACTCATCATAAGGTTGCCATATTTCTACCACTCAGAATCACTGATAGAATGGTGCATATGCTTCCTCTATGTATTTTTTTACACATTAACCATATATTGTTTTATAATCCATTTTTTTTTTTTTTTTTTTAAAGATTTTATTTATTTATTTGACAGAGAGAGATCACAAGTAGATGGAGAGGCAGGCAGAGAGAGAGGGAAGCAGGCTCCCTGCTGAGCAGAGAGCCCGATGCGGGCCTCGATCCCAGGACCCTGAGATCATGACCTGAGCCGAAGGCAGCGGCTTAACCCACTGAGCCACCCAGGCGCCCTATAATCCATTTTTTAAAATTTAACAGATTACCACAAACATTTCCCCAAATCCTCAAACATAATAAAGAAAAGATGATTCTTAATTGGTCCATATTATCAATTGGCTATTATAGGATATTCATTTGTTTTTCAACTTAAATAATATTGCTCTTACAGGAGATACTCTGAAAATTAAAAATCTCTTATTGTGTCACCATAAAGTGATTACTCTTTCTTAAAAGACAAAGAATAAATTCTAAGCACTGTTTCTAAGCAAGGTGAGCCTTCTCTGTAAGGGATGTGCATTTTTGCACTTAAGATGATGAGTAACATGTATAAGATCTCTTCGAGCCCCTTTGTTCCAGGGATCCCGATGATTCATCCTCTCTCACGCTATTTAAGGGAGCAACTTTTCTATTTAAGAAGTACCATGGGGGAGTTTGCCCCAGCTGGGATTAATGGTTTATGCTCTGTACTGTTCTTTCAAAAATGTGATACTCTATTCCATGGTGAACCTCACTTTTTATATTTAAGTGCTTGTTTGCAACCTCTGCACCTTTCCCACAAAATGTTTGGTGTAGAATATGGAACATGGGGGTGCCTGGGTGGCTCAGTTGGTTGGGTGACTGGCTTGGTTTTGGCTCGGAGCATGATCTCAGGGTCCAGGCTCGGCAGGGAGTCTGCTTGTCCCTCTGCCCCTCCCCCCACTCATGCACATGCTATCTCAAGTAAATAAATAAAATCTTTTTAAAAATTATGGAACATGTTTCTTTCATAATTGCTAACACGGTTTTCTAAACTCATTCAATTCTTAGTTCTTCCTAAGCATAAATACCCTGACAGGCAATGACATTTAAATTATTTCTCAAGGTAATCTCACATCAATACACTCACAATTTTGCCACCTTGGAATTTCTGATATATAATTTTCCACTCACGGGTAAGAATTCTGGGTAAAAATCTGATCACATTTACTGCATGCTCCTGGAATTATGCTTTTGTACCATTTTTATATTAAGGTACATTAAATAATATCTTAAGATCTTGTTTCCAACATTCTTGGCATTTATAAGGTTACTGACCGGGATGAACGGATACATAATGAGATATAACGAATAGTGACATTATCTCACGCTCAAGTGTCTTAATAGGTTTTATCTCCTGTGTGGCTTCTCTGATGTTTAATGAGAGTTGACTTCCCACTAAAGGCTTTTCCACAGTCCCTGCATTCATAGGGTTTTTCTCCCGTATGAGTTCTGTGATGTACAATGAGAGTTGATTTCACACTAAAGGCTTTCCCACATTCACTGCATTCGTAGGGTTTTTCCCCTGTGTGTATTCTCTGATGTTTAATGAGAGTTGACTTCCTACTGAAAGCCTTCCCACAGTTACTGCATTTGTAGGGCCTTTCTCCTGTATGAATTCTCTGATGTTTTATCAGCGGTGACTTCTCGCTGAAGGCTTTCCCACACTCATTGCATTTATAGGGTTTCTCTCCTGTGTGAGTTCTGTGATGTACGATGAGGGTTGACTTTTCACCAAACGCTTTCCCACATCTTCTGCATTCATAAGGCTTCTCTCCTGTATGAGTTCTATGATGGACAGAGAGGTGTGATTTCCCACTGAAAGTCTTCCCGCATATGCTGCATTTGTAAGGCTTCTCTCCTGTATGAATCCTCTGATGAACAGAGAGGTGTGACTTTCCCCTGAAGCTTTTTCCACATTTACTGCATTCATAAGGTTTCTCTTTTGTATGAGACCTCTGGTGTTTAATGGGGTTGGCTTTCTCGTCAAAGATCTTCCTGTGTTTATTGCACTCAGGTTTCTCACCCTTGTGAGTCCTTGGATGCATAAGGCTGGACTTACCACAGCGAATTCCTTCACAAAATGCTTGTCTAAGGTGTGTTTTCTCATGTCTAATAAGGTGATAGGAACTCTTAAAGGCTTTTGTACATTCACCACATACAAATGGTTTCTCGGCTGTGTGAGTTCGCTTGTGTTTAATCAGAGTCGACTTCTGGATGAAGGTTTTCCCACATTCACTGCATTCATAGGGCTTCTCCCCTGTGTGAGTTCTCTGGTGAGCAATGAGGGTTGACTTCTGGCTGAAGGCTTTTGCACATTCAAAGCATTCATAAGGCTTCTCTCCTGTGTGAATTCTCTGATGTACTACAAGGTTTGCTTTCTGGATAAACACTTTACCGCATTCAGCACACTCATTGAGTTTCTCCTTAGTTTGAAATCTTTGGGTTTTATTAAGTGCTTGCTTCTGATGGAGGGTTCTTCTATGTTGATTAGGCTCAAAAAATTTCTCTGCAGGTTGAGCATTATTGAGATTAGAATGGAAGCATAATTTCCAATGCGCCTGACGTTCACCATCTTTCTTTCTTACATAGCTTCTATTTTGACAAAGAAAGTTTAAATTGTGTTTTGAACACCTTCCCCAGGAACAATATTTAGGGAGTCTTTGTCTTATAAAAATAAAGTCTGTGTTTGGATACACGATTTTCCTCAAGGTTGTGAATTCTTGGCCACTTTGATCCTTCCGTGCTTCCTTGTCTGCTAATGCAGCTTGCCACTGAGGTTGGTCTCGGCTTTCCTTGTGGTCGTCTATCTGGTCATCAACTTTCCAGAATTCTAGAAGAAAAATGCAAGGAACTCTTCAAACTTGTAAACTTTTCTACTACAATGTTATGGGATAAAATTAGTTCATAAATGTCTTGCTATGAACTCCTATCAACAGGCTATGAGCTGATGTGGGTGGGCTCCCTCAGTGCCTCACTAGCGCCACCTCCTCTGACTGTAAACACAAGGAAATGCTGGCCCACATTTAACAAAAGTAATTTAATACACAGTCAAGCTCAAAACCAAGAAAAGTATTAGGTGTCAAAAGTGAAGCAGAAATTGAAAGCGATGAGGTGAAGAGAAACTGAAGCTTGAGGATATGCAGTAAAATCCAGACCAAAGGGTAAAAATGCTCAGGAAACTGGTATGTAATTCCCACTTACAGCTGGAATTACAAGGGGCTTCCATGTTTGCTAATGGGGAGTTAGAAAGACTCTCCACTGGTCAAGGAAACTGGAAAGAAAGGTTTTATATAAAAGAAAGCAAAAGCCTAGTAATGTAACTCAATCTGAAAACATCATAGTTATAGTACAGAGGCCCACAAGCTGAAAAACTAACATAAAAATTGGTCCTATTATTCACTGATTCCTAGCAGTAGCAAAGTTGAAAGATATATTCTTATGTTTTTATAGCTAAGGACTCACAGAACTTCTATGGAAAACCAATTCTCACTGAAGAGTTCACAGTAAAATAATTTAGATGAACCATCTTGAGAGATACTCAGCAGATACATTTAAAGATGCCCCACTCCTAGGACTGTAGCTGACAGAACAATCTAGAGTTTATAATTTCAAATACTCAAAGAAATAGCATAAGATCTACATTATGGGGTTAAAAAAAAGGAACATCTGAGAAAAGAAACATGTAAATGGAAAATATAGGCATTGTTGAAACTAAATAGAGAGGTTGAACGGTAGAATAGTCACAGATTAAGAGATTTAATGAATCAGATGACAGATCTTAGGAAATCACCCAGAATATAACATGCAGAGCTAAAAAAATGGAAATATGGTAAGACAAATAGAAAAACGTAAGTTCCAACACAGATTTTAATATAAAATCCAAATGGAAAGAAGAGACAGAAAGCGCCAGGGGCAATATGCCAAGGAAAGGATTAATAGAGCAGCCCTGAGGCTACCATACTTAGGCTAGCCTGGGATGCTTGGGTGGCTCAGTTGGTTAAGCGACTGCCTTCAGCACGGGTCATAATCCTGGAGTCCCAGGATCGTGTCCCACATTGGGCTCCCTGCTCAGCAGGTCCCTCTGACCTTCTCCTCTCTCATGCTCTCTCTCACATAAATAAATAAAATCTTTAAAAGAAAAATAAGAAAAAGAAAGACTAGCCTGCAAGGTTGGGCCTTGGCTGACATCTGGGAATTTGGAGTTCAGGAATGTCTCCACCATTCCCTAACGGATAATGCTGCTTGTACAAACCATACAATTTATGCTGAACATTTCCTTTCCTTCCGTGAGTCTGGAGTTTTGGTATGTGCCACGCAGAGTAACCAAGGGTGCTGAGTTTCTAATGGGCTTCTGTGCACACACATGTTATTGCATTTTCTCTGCTGGGAGAAGTGTGCCCTGTGTGACCCTAGATGGGAGGGAGGGAGCACAAGGAATCCTGTACATGGATTCATTCAGATTCTGCTGGTGTCTTTTCCCCTTTTGTTCCAGTAGACTATCTTTACTACATTGCTGTAATAAAGCATAGCTGTAGATACAATGATATGTGGAGTCCCAAGAGTCCTTCTCAAAAATTTCTAAATTTGGTAGTGGTCATGGGGATGCCTGAGTTGGGCAATATTTGAAGAGACAATGACTGATAGTTTTCTAGATGGAAGAAAGGTACATCCTACCACTGAATGTCCAGAGTCCTGAGTGTGGTAAATAAAAGGAAAATTGAATCTGGGCATAGTTTAGTGGAATGACAAGAGTTTTAAGTCAGAAAGTAAGTATGGAAAGCTACCATGGAGACATTTCTTAAATCACCTATAGAGAAACAATGAGATCAACATTAGATTTCATCAGCAAGGAGCCAAAAGATTAAACAATGTATTCAAAGTCCTGAGAGAAGCTTGATGTCATCTTAGAACTCTATCCCCAGATAAATTATCTCAAAGAAAGATGATAAAATAAAAGTGGTTTTGGACAAGAAAAGGTAGGGAACTTACCACACCACAAAGCCTGGCTAACAATAATGCTTGATACTTAAATTTTTCAGGAGGAAAATAACCAAAGGGAAAAAGTTGGGGAGGGGGTTAAAAATGCAATAAGGGCAGGAAAAAAGAGGTAAAGAGAGGGCACCTAGGTGGCTCAGTAGGTTGGGTATCCGACTCTCGATTTTGGCTTGGGTCACGGGGAGCCCCGTGTTGGGCTCTGTACTCAGCATGGAGTCTGCTTGGGATTTGCTCCCTCTCCCTCTGCCCCTACCCCTGCTTGCTCTCTCGCTCTCTCTAAAATAAAGTCTTCTAAAAAAAGAGGTAAAGAAAAAGCAGGATATGTAGAAAATACAAGAAATACTAACATAGTAATGGCACAATATATATTAACCCCATTCATTAAAGGGCAACCATATTAAATTATACTTTTCTTTTTTTCAAATATTTTATTTATTTGCCAGAGAGAGACACAGCAAGAGAGAGAACACAAGCAGGGGGAGTGGGAGAGGGAGAGCAGGCTTCCTGCTGAGCAGGGAGCCCGATGCGGGGCTTGATCCCAGAACCCTGAGATCATGACCTGAGCTGAAGGCAGACGCTTAATGACTAGAGCCACCCAGGCACCCCAAATTGTATTTTTCAAAATCAGCTTTATGTTTTCCAAAGACAATTAAAGCAAAATGAGAGAGAAATGTTGAAAATAAAATTATGGAAAGAGATGTACTGGTACTTAATAACCAAAACACAGGTGGTAAAACAATGCTTATGTTACATAAAACAGATTGACCTTGATGCCAAAAGCAAATAAGGACAGAATAGGAGTATATTTTAAAGCAATTTCGCTTAAATAGATGCAAAACGTTTTTAGAAGATTTTATTTGCAACACGGGACTCAAACCTACAACCCTGAGATCAAGAGTCACACACTCCAGTGACTGGGCCGGGCAGGTCCCCAAACGGATGAAGAACTCTTAAATATACAAGGCAAATTGATTCTATGGAATAACATCCAGTGACGTTGAAAAGGTACATACCCTACTATGTATTCCACTTGTAGTTCTACCACAGGAAGTTCTGCCCGTGTGAGCCAGGGTACATGTCCAAGAATGGCAACAATTCTAGGGAACAACGAAGTTCTCAGTAATGGAGGTACGGACTGATGGACTGCAATGGTCAGATGGCGGAATGTTATACCAGAGTTAAAATGAATGAACTACATGTAATGTATCAGTATAGATAAGACTCAAAGGGCAATGCTGAATACAGAAAGAAAGTCTTAGAAAGAACCTTATAGTTGAAGTCCGCTAATCTGACTACAGATACAAATACATGTTCTGCAAGTATAAAAACTTGGTGAGAAGGATACTCACAATTCATAATACTGTTTGCCTGGGAGTGAATAAGGGCAACAGGCCTCAGGAGAGGAAAGGGGGCTTCACCTTTATTTGTAAACCTCTATTTCTACAGTTAAAAAAAAATACCACCACCAAGTATCAAAATATTGACATTTGCTAATTCTGGGAGGTAAGTACAAGGGTATTAGTTACGATGATGACTTTCTGTACCTTTCTGTAGTTTTAAGAGAAATGCCCTAAGGCAGGACTTCTGGAAAGGCAGTGAGGATCTCAGTAAATCTCCCCCATGGAAATACTGGCAAAATAATCAATATCCATCCTTTCAAGACTCTGGAAACTGATCAAAAGCATACAACAAATTAAGAAGCATTTACTCAAAAAGAACCAGTGAACCTGGGTGAGAACAGCCAAATCTGTGGTGTTTCACTTGGCACTACTCACCTCTTCTCACCCAAGCCACTAGCTCTCCAGGTCTGGCCCATAAGCGGTGAAAACTGGTGGCCTCACAGCAGCCTGCGGGGCTGTCCTGTTCTGGATCTCCACCAAAGCTCCATCTGCACATCTGCTGTGCCATCTGACCTAACTTGAAGCTCAGCTCTAAGAAGGAAAGGACACGATAGGGGAACGCAAAGCCACATGAAGAAACGAAGAGCACTAGTAAAGGTAGCGGGCAAGTGAGTGCTCACACAGCAGTCCTGGCTCCTGGCTCAAGTCCAAGAATTCAGCTTTTGGAATGTTCCCTATATTGATGACTATTTTGCCTGCTTGGGGGCACCGGACACCTGTTGCTCTTCGGGGAGCCTAGATGCCTGACCATTAGAGGCTGATTTGAAGATGATGATTTTCTGACCCAAGATGCCTGTTTTTACTGGGTTACCTTGGAATCTTCCACAAAGTGAAAAGGCTTTAAAAACAAAACAAAACAAAACAAAAAACCAGGCTTGCCACTTAGACCTGAAATGTAGCCATCTAGCTCTTCAGCATCTTGGCTCTGCACTAGAAAGGAGCCTAAGCCTGTGAGGATTTATCTCCTACCCCAAAGCCCAGCAATACTGGTGAAAAGGATCCCATATCAGGGCACATGGAGAAATGTCAGAGGGCATGAGATAAAGGGTGAAGGGAGAAGTGTACAGACAGAAAAAAAATTGATACCAGGTATCAATGATCAGAATATATTCAGAGCCCTCAAAAGGAACACTGAAAATCAGAAGACAATGGTGCAATGCCTTCAAAAGTCTACGGGAAAGAAATGTCCATCCTAGAACTCTACCCCAAGCTCAGCTCTCCATCTAGGAAAAGGATAACAAACATGTCTAGACATTAAAAAAAAAATCTCAAAAAATTTACCTCCCCTGGACCTATATTCTTTCTTAGTTAGGTACTGGAAGAATGCTCCAGTGACATGTGGAAGAAGGCATGGCATAAAGCAAATGGGGAAATCCAACGATGCAGAAAGTAGAGGAAATCCCCAGAATAATGGGGAGGGATGTAAGGAGAAGTCACCCAGAAGGGAGACGGTCAAATGGCTCTGCACAAACTCGGGGGCGTGAACCGATGGAACACCTGCTAGCTGGGGAGCCACTCAGAGTCACTCTCGACAGCTGGATAAGGGAGTATTAGAGTTGAACTGGCGGTAAGGACATAGAGAAAGAAGCAAATGGAAGAAACAAAACAATTATTAACCAAAAGAAACAAAAGTTATGCAGTAAAGCTAAATGAATCCTAGATTACTGCATGGCTCAACTGTGTCCAGTGTTTACATAGTCATAATGCCATAAACAGCAGTCCTGTTGGAAACTGTATTTGGGGTATAATCGTACTGGGAATATTGGGGAACCAAAAGTCTCTGTGTGCGAGTATGTGTGTGAGTGGCGGGAGCAATGAGGTGAGCTAAGTCTCAATCTTCTGCAGCAGAAAATTCTGTATAATTATTTGAAGATACAGTAAATTATAGTGATACAAAAAAAAAAAAACCTGCCTATCCTCCACTCATTAAAAAACAAATTATCGTGGGGTGCCTGGTTGGCTCAGTCATTAGAACGTGTGACTCTTTAGCTCAGGGTCGTGAGTTCAAGCCCCCTGAGTTAGGTGTGGAGCCTACTTAAACAACAAAAAAAACAAATTATTGTTACCTTTGAAGTTGATGTGCCCACTGCATTTTCTTTCTTCTCAGGTCATCACTATTCTGAATTTTATGTTTATATGCCTTTGACTTTCCTTATAGTTTTATCACACTTATTTTATTCTTTAAACCTTGGCCATGATTTACTTTGACAAAATCAAATCTATTTTTCTTTTCATCAAGGGAATCTTGCCATAAGTCAGTAAATTAGAAATCTCAAAGAAAACATAATTGGCTAAAAAAAGATGACTAGAACTGGCAGAAGAGGTACAAAACATGAATAAATCAGCAATTATTTTAAAAATGGTAAAATATACTCTGTGATCAAAAGTCTTGCCCTAGGGACGCCTGGGTGGCTCAGTTGGTCAAGCAGCTGCCTTCGGCTCAGGTCATGATCCCAGTGTCCTGGGATCGAGTCCCACATTGGACTCCTTGCTCTGCAGGGAGCCTGCTTCTCCCTCTGACTCTGCCTTCCACTCTGTCTGCCTGTGCTTGCTCTCGCTCACTCTCTCTCTGACAAATAAATAAATAAAATCTTAAAAAAAAAAGTCTTGCCCTAAAAAAGGGCATCCTATCTAGATATTTTTGTAGATGATATCACCTCACAAGAACAGTCAATACAGTTTCAGGAAGTAGAAAAAGAAGGAAAAGTACCCAGTATGTTTTATGCAGCCCATATAACTGTGTATAGCAGAGTAAGAGGACAGCACAAGGAAAGGAACTCTAAGCTCCTTTTCCTTTCTAAACATCAATGCAAAACTTTTAAACATGAGGAGACCAACTTCAATGAATTAAAAAAAAAATCCTTCACAACTAATTAGAGTTTAGCACAGGAATGCAAGAGCAGTTCAATATCAGAAACTCTAGTAATATAATCCACGCCATTAATAGATCAAAGGAGAAAAAATTATCTTCTCAGTAGATGCGGAAAAGAAGCATTTGAGAAAATACAGCATCCATTTATGATTTTTAAAAAGATTTTATTTATTTATTTGAGAGAGAGGGAGAGCAAGCGATCACATGAGCAGGAGAGAAGCAGAGGGAGAGGGACAAGCAGACTCTGCACTGATCACAGACCCCGATGTGAGCTTGATCTCATGACCTCGAGATCATGACCTGAGCTGAAATCAAGAGTCAGATGCTTAACCAACTAAGCCACCCAGGCACCCCTCACAATTTTTGAGAAAGTCTTATCAAACTAGGAATATAAAAGAAGCTTTTGGTGAAAGGGAGCCTTCAAAATACCGAAGCAAATACACTTAAGGAGGAGTTGGAGAAGCTCTCATCTCTCTGTGCCTCAGTTTTCTCATCTATAAAATGAGGATCACAACTAGCCTAGTTAATAGAGTTGATCAGAGGATTAAGTATGTACGATGTATCCAGAATGCAGGAAGCATTCAGATACTGCCTATCATTATATTACTGTCACTGTCCCACTATTTTCATTAAAATCAGAAATAAATAAGGAATTCATTATCACTGCATCTATTAAACACTACACTATAGGCCCTGACTAACATAAGAAAAAGAAAATGTGTTATTGTTTTTCTTAACTTTTAATTTAAATCACAGTTAACATGTAGTGTAGTATTAGTTTCAGGAGAATTTAGTGATTCATCACTTACATACAACACCCAGTGCTCATCCCAACAAATGCCCTCCTTAAACCCCATCAACCATCTAGCCCATCACCCCTCTCACATCCCCTCCAGTAACCCTCAGTTTGTTCTCTGTAGTTAAGAGTCTCTTATGGTTCGCCTTCACCTCTTTTACTTTCTCTTCCTCTGTGTTCATCTGTTTTGTTTCTTAAGTTCCATATGAGTGAAATCATATGGTATCTGTCTTTCTCTGACTGACTCGTTTCACTTCGCATAATACACTCTAGCTCCATCCATGTCATTGCAAATGGCAAGAGTTCATTCTTTTTGATGGCTGAATAGGATTCCATTGTATATATATATACCACCTTTTCTTTTTCCACTCATCAGTTGATGGGAAAATATATAATTGGAAAGGAAAGGACAAGATTGTTTTTATGAAGAGAAGTGTTTACACAGAAGACTCAAGAGAGGGCACCTGGGTGGCTCAGTGGGTTAGGCCTCTGCCTTCAGCTCGGGTCATGATCTCAGGGTCCTGGGATTGAGTCCTGCATCGGGTTCTCCGCTTAGCAGGGAGCCTCCTTCCCCCTCCTGCTCTCTGCCCGCCTCTCTGCCTACTTGTGATCTCTCTCTGTCAAATAAACCAATAAAACCTTTAAAAAAAAGACTCAAGAGAATCTAAAAACTACGATTATTAAGAAAAACATCTAGAAAGGTTTCTGTTCATAAGCTGAATATATAAACATCACTAGCATTCTCATGTACCAGTATTTACCAGTTAGAAACTGTCATAGGGAAAAAAAAGATCCCATTCATAACTGCTATAATAACTAAGAGATATCTAAAAAGATGTGCAAGCACTTCCTGAAGACAAATTCAAAACACTACTGAATGGCAGAAAAGAGAAGCTGAGTTAAGAGTTCGCTGATGGGAAAATTCAATAGTGTTGAGATGCCAATCCTCAGCCCACTCCCAGCTCGTCTCTAAACACAGTGCAATTGCATTAGAGATCCCAAACAGGGTTTTCCATAAACTTGAGAAACTAATCCTAAAATTCCTATATGGACGACCAATGAGTCAAAGGAGATAAGGGGGAGCATCCGACCAGCTACTACTAACATCAGTAATGTAAGAATGGTGGAGCAGCTGACGTTTATATCACATTCACTAAGTGCCAAGCAGTTTTCAGAGCTTCGCATTTTTTAACTCATTAGAATAATGATAGTGGCAGAAGGACAAACAGACCAATAGAACAAAATAGAGAGCCCGGGCACAGACCCATGCCTCTAAGGAACTTGACCTCTGACTGAGGCATCACATACCATGGTGGAAAGAGTTCCATATGTGGCATGATACGAGTGGGTGTCCGTGTGGTGAAAAAAGGTGAACTAAGGGCTCCTTCCTCATGAGTTACATAAAAACAAATTCCAGGCAGATTTTAAGAAAGTAAAAAAGCAAAATTTTCCAGTGTTAGAAGAATACTATGTGACAATATCTTTATGACTGCAACCAAAAAAAAAATTATTTCAATTTACACAAAAAGCACCAACTAATGAAAAACTGATAAATCTGATTACATTATAATAAAAACTTCTCAAAAACCGCCACCAATAACCCAAACTAAGATACTGACTATACACAAAACTGGAATCTAGAATATATAAAGAAGTCATTTAAATCAATAAAAAAAGACAAACACCCCAACAAAAAAACCAAGGATATGAAGAGCGAAGCCACAGAGAAGGAAATCCAAACAGTCAATGCCATTTAAATGATAAATACCTTTACTAGAATGGAAAATGGAAATTACAATAAGATACCAATTCACACTTAACAGATTACTAAAAGGGAAAGAGTGTGTCCACACTACAATTTTATATAGAGAGTGGAAACACTGCCATCAGTGCAAAAAGTTCTACTGGGCGGCACTTGTCTAAATCACGCCCTGTCTGTACTAACAGTTCGGCCACATAAAGTTACAGAGCTTTGCATTTTAACATCGATGCTTCCTGTTCCAAACCTCAAGTTGCAGACATTTCAGGAAGCTCTGTCTGCCCACCCAGCTGCAACCCATGCTCTTAGGGAATTGGTTTAACATGGTATTAAAACCCATGTAAAGCAACGTGACTATAATTAATAATACTGTATCATGTATTTGAAAGCTGCTAAGAGAGTAAATCTTAAAAATTCTCATCACAAGAAAAAAAAAAGCCCACTCTTTTTATTTCAAAGGCTGGTAATACAATTCTACCAAGCGCTTCTCCAGTCCAGAGCCCCTTGCAGGACCTAACAGGAGCAGGTCAAAACCACTTCATGTCCCTCAGCACTAACATATACCTCAAGAGGTTAAGATCAAAGAAGCTTCCGGGAGAGCTGTGGCAAAAACATAGCCTTTTCTCTCTCCAACATTACGGGTGGGAGGAGTATATCCATCTGACCCTGAGTCTAGTAAGGACTTCAAGTAGACAATGTGCTTGACACATGTTGGCTAGAGTTTGGGGGACACAGAGGACTTGGCACCTAGTTTGCTCCTAGAAAACCTATAAGTGTTGGTGGGCTCAGGCAGTCCGTGGCAGCAAAGAGGTTGCATCGGGGCTAAAGAGATCAAGGTGCTGGACACGTATGGATGGACACACAGACACACAGACACAAACTACAGGGCTGATGTGGCCCCTTAGGATGTGAACAGGGCCGGGTTACTCTGGAAAGAGGACTTCCTGCTAGCATCAAGGTGACCTCAGCAAAGAGAGACTGGAGGTGTGCCATGGGGCTGGAGGTTTGCTAAATGGGGAGGAGATACGCTAAATGCCTTGCTGGAGTAGAGACACTGCCTATAAAGAGAAAATTGCAATCAGGGCCCTAGCCAAGGCATCTCCAGGAAACCACAAAAATGCCAAGGACAGGAAGAATTGGTCTTTGGAATGTGCTGTGTGCAGAGGGCACCAATAGCAGATTACATCTTTATCAGTCAGGTCAAACTATTTTTGTCCTTTGTACCTCCTTCCTTCCTCACTTGCTTCAGCCAGGGATCCAGGGAGCCAGAGATGGCCTAGTTGTGGAGTGGGGGATGAGGAGAAGGGAGAAGAGCTAGTGAGGAGAGTAAAGAAAGAAAAAGCTGAGCACGCTTCTTTTGCCATGAAAACTGCTCACCCAAAGCAATGAAGGAGGCACTGGCTGGGGGAGAGATTTCCCTTTCAATGAAGTTCACAGTTTTCACTATTACATGTCATTGGACCTTTAAAATGAGAATGAGGCTACCAGGGACCCTCAGACATTAAAAGGAGAGTAAAAGAATATTATGAACACTTTATGCTAAGAAATTTGACAACTTAGGTGAAACAGACAAACCCCTTGAAAGACACAAATGACCAAAGCTCATTCAGGAAGAAATAGTATGAATAAACCAATATCCGTTAAATAAATTGAAACTATAGTTTAAAGCCTTTCCACAAAGAAAACTCCAGGCCCAGATGACTTCACTGGGGAATTCTACTGCGAATTTAAGGAAGAAATCATACCAACTTCTATTCAAATTCTTCCGATGAACTGAAGAGGGAAGAAATCCTTCCCAGCTCATTCTATGACTTCGTTATCTTTTTTAAAAAAGATTTTATTTATTTATTTGTGAGAGAGAGAGCAAGCAAGCATGAGAGGGGTAAGGTCAGAGGGAGAAGCAAAATCTTCCCCTGATGTGGGACTCGATCCTGGGACTCCAGGATCATGACCTGAGCTGAAGGTAATTGCTCAACCAACTGAGCCACCCAGGCACCCATGGCTTCATTATCTTGATTGTGGTAATGGATTCATGTGTGCACATGTCAAAACTGACCAGGTTGTACAACATAAAGATGTGCAATTTCTTATATACCACAGTAAAGGGGTGAAAACAGCTAAAGTAGTAGTACTCGAGACAGTCAAAGATTTCCCAATGCTTACATTAGAAAAGGAAGCATTCAAAGCAATGACCTAAGCTTCTACTGTATGAAACCAGGAAAGGAAAAAATTCAATTCAAACTAGCAGAAGGACAAAAATAACAAAGATAAAAGCAAGAAGGAATAAAACCAAGGTTTTCATTACTGGCCACAATGGAGGAGATCTACCACAGCCTCTCTCTCCTATTGATTCTTGCAGTGAATAACCCTGGACAAAATACATAAAGCAACTTCTTGAGGATTCTGAAAAAATAAACAATGCCGGCACTCTGAGGGGGAGTCGAAAGGTAGAGAAGCAGCTCATACAGTGGGTTTCCTTTTTGTCCCCCCTCATATTTTTGCAAGACTCTGTCCCCATGGCATATGAACTCATCCAAGGGTTATATGTGCAGGGGTAAGGAAAGCCTTACACCAAATCTTTAAGAACTGAACTAAGATTTAAACAGCTCCAGGGAGGCCTGGGTGGCTCAGTCGGTTAAGCACCTGCCTTCAGCTCAGGTCATGATCCCAGGGTTTTGGGATCAAGTCCCACATTGGACTCCTTGCTTGGTGGGGAGCCTGTTTCTCCCTCTGCCTGCCGCTCCCCCTGCTCGTGCTCTCTCTCTGACAAATAAATGAGTAAAGTCTCTAAAAATAATAATAAAAATTATTATTATTATAATAAAACCCACAGCTCAAGTCTGAGAGTAACACTGGAGTGACAAATGCATGAGACAGGCCCAACGCAGGACAGCAAAGTCTTTGATAATTGCACAAAGACTTAAATCACCACTCAAATCTCAAACTAACCCTTGAATGGTGCATACACAGGAAAGATCCAAACAAGCAGGCAAAGTCTTTGAAAACTGAACTGAATGGAATTAACACCCAAAGAAGGTGAGATAAAATTGGTGGTCTGAATCTAACCAGGTGTATTACGTAGTAAACAAAAGTTAAAAACAAAACCATCTCCATTATTCAAGATAGAATCCAAAATTATTCAATGTAACAAACCAACCAGCAAAGTATGACCAATTATTAAGGGAAAACACAATCAACTGATGCCAATCCTGAGATCACTCAGGTACTAGAATTATCAAAGACATTTAAGCAACAATTACAACTAAGCTCTATGAGATAAAGGTAAATACATTTGAAATAAAAGGATAAATAGAAATTCTCAAGATTACAGAAACTGTAAAGAAGAAATTGAAAATTTAGAACTAAAAGACACAATTATCTGAAATTAGAAAACCAACTCATGGGATGGACTTAGGAGAATGACAATGACAGAGGCAAGAGTCAATGAACTTGGAGTTAAGCTGACAAAGATGATCCAACCTGCCAACCAGCAGAACAGTGAGGAAAAAGACTGGGAAAAACAAAAGAAAGGAAAAACAGTATCAGATACCTATAGGACAATATCAAAAGGTCCAATATTCATGTCATTAGAGTTCTCAAACGAAGAGACTAGTGTAGAAAAAAAAAGATTGAAAGAAGTAATGGCCAAAAAATTTCCAAATCTGGGGGCACCTCAGTGGCTCAGTTGGTTAGGCATCTGCCTTCAGCTCAGGTCATGATCCTAGGGTCCTGGGATCAAGCCCCACATCAGGCTCCCTGCTCAGCAGGAAGTCTGCTTGTCCCTCTTCCTCTGAAGACCCCATCCCCACTTGTGCTCTCTTTTTAGCTTTCTCACTCTCTCTCAAATAAATAAAATCTTAAAAAAAATACTTAAAAAAAATTTAAAGTCTCCAAATTTGGAGAAAGACATAAATTTACAGATTCAAGAAGCTCAGCACAGGGGCACCTGGGTGGCTCAATCAGTTGGGTGTCTGACTCTTGGTTTCAGCTTAGGTGATGATCTCTGGGTCATGGGATCCAGCTCTACACTGGGCCCTCTGCTCAGCCAGAGTCTGCTTGTCCCTCTCCCTCTGCTCCCCCTGCTCCCTCTCTCTAATGAATAAATAAAATCTTACAAAAAAAAAAAAAAGAAGAAGCTCAGCACCCCAGAAAAAAATATAATCAAATTGCTGGAAAGGAAACAAAACAAAACAAAACAAAACCTTGAACTGCATATGAGGAAACAATGATCCAAATGACTGCGAAGTTATCAGAAGCAACGGAGGCCAGAAGATAATGGAACATCTTTTTTTGTTGTTTTCAGAATTTTTTTTAAGAGAGGGAGGGTGGGATAGGGCAGAGGGAGAGGGAGAATCTGAAGCAGACTCTATGCCCAGCACAGAGTGCCATGTGGGGCTTGATCTCACAACCCCAAGATCATGACCTCAGCCGAAATCAAAAGTCAGACACTTAACTGAGCCATTGAGGCACACTGATAAAGGAATATCTTAAAAATACTATAGGTGAAGAAATGTCAACAGAATTCTATATCCAGCAAAAATATCCTTCAAGAATGAAGATAAAATTTAAAAATTCACACAGGGAAAGTGAAGAGATATTGTCACCAGTAGATCTGTTGTAAGAGGAATGATGGATCTTCAGAGTGAAGGGAAATAATATCAGAGGGAAGCACAGAACTTCGGGAATAAATAAAGAGCAGCAGAAAGCATAAAATATCTGCATAAGCCTAACATTATTTTTCTCCTTTTGAAGTCTTTAAGATACATACGGTAGTTGGAAGCAAAAATTATAACATTGTCTGGGGGGGGTTAAAATGTATGTAGATATATAATGCATTTGAAAACTATAACAAAGAGAAGATAAGGTAAAGGGACCTATATTAAAACTTCCACATATTGTTTGAAATGTTAAAACATAAGCCTGAGTAGCCAGGAGGAACTGCATGGTGTGTGGTCCCGAAGGCTCCATTAACTCTAACCCTGGGGCAAGGACCATCTCCAAGTCTGGTGAGGGCTGCCTTCCTGCCCCCTCTGGACCCTCCTCCCCCAGGCTTCTTCCCAGGAGGAGGAGGCATGGCCCAGGCTCCTCTGAGCTGCTGGCTGCTGCTAAGCCTGCCAGAATCTGTTGCCATAGCAACCTGCTAGGTTACCAAGGCTCCCCAGTGGGACGTCCTTGGAGCAGCTGGTAACATTTGAATACAGACAGTGTGTTAGCTACCAGTACTGTATCAGTGTGAAAGTTCCCAATTGTGGGAATCCTGGTTTTTAGAAAATGTACAGTGATGTGTTATGGGTGAAGGGATATTGGACCTCCAGTCTTCAATGGTTCAGAAAAGTCTATTTAAATATATGCCTATAGATAACAGACAGACATGGACACCGGACACAGCAAAGCAAACGGGGCAAAATGCAACCCGCTGGTGAATCTGGGCAGAATCTACAGGAGTCTTTGGAATTGATTTTGAACTTTTCTGTAAATTTTAAACTATATCAAAACTGAAAGTTATGAAAACAACAAAGCAAACTAAAATACATGTCTAAGCAGACTATAAAAGGTTAACTATGTATCTTAATCCCTAGAGCAACTATTGAACTAAAACAATGAGATATTGACAAAAAGTAAATGTATTAAAAAGAGAATAAATTACAAGTGTACGTCCCATACAAAACTACAATATCACTGAGATAGATTTTAAAAGACCTAAATAAATAGATATATCATGTTCATAAATTGGAAGGCTCAATATTGTTAGCATTTCAATGATCCAGATTCAGTGCAATCCCAA
Source organism: Mustela erminea (assembly GCF_009829155.1). NCBI lineage: Eukaryota > Metazoa > Chordata > Mammalia > Carnivora > Mustelidae > Mustela > Mustela erminea. The sequence continues at coordinate 40,701,350 of NC_045635.1, read as the reverse complement.
ACAAAATCCCCGGAGGTTATTATGCAGGAACTGACAAGCTGATTCTAAAATTCATATGAAACTCTTTAAGGATCTAAAATAGCCAAAATGTTATGAAAAGGAAGAACAAAGCTGGAGGAGTCACACCACCTGATCTGAACACTTAACGTAAGGCTACAGTAATTAAGAAGTGTAAAAAAAAAAAAAAAAGAAGTGTGGTACAGACCAACACATATATGTTCAACTGTTTTCAACAAGTGGACCAAGGTAAACCGATAGAGGAAATACAGTATTTTCAAAAATGCTGCTGGAGTAATTGAATATGTTTAGGCAAAAAGAAAGAACACTGATCTTTACCTCACATCAGGTAAAACATACTTCTCTCATTATGTCCATTGGCCTAAATATAAGAGCTAAAATTGTAAATCTTCTGATTTAAATCACATGAGAAACTCTGTTACCATGGATTAGAATGAGAATTGTTTAACAGGGCACAAAAGGCATGGATCATAAAAGCAAAGCTTGACAAACTGGGCATTATCAAAATAAAGCATGTCTTTTTTTTGAAAGATCCTATTAAGATAAAAACAAGCCACAGCCTGGGAGAAAATGCACAGAAAACACATAGGTGCTAAAGGACCTGCATGCAGAATATATAAAGAACTCGGAACCATTTGATAGTAACAAAAATGGCAACATGTTACCACAGACAGTTCACCCAAGACATAGAGATGGGAAATAAGCACTGAAAAGATGATGAACATTAGTTAGAAAGACTAACAGTACTCATAACACCAAGTGCCAGCAACGATGCAAAACACCTAGAACTCTTGCACTGTTGATGGTCGACACGAATGGTATAGCCATGCTGGGAAATGGTGTGGTGAGGTCCTGTGAAGTGAAACATATGTTCACTATATGACCGAGTAATCCCAGTCTGGGTATTTACCCAAGAAGATAAATACGTATCCATACAAACATCTGGATATGAAATTTCATACCAGTTTCTTTCATAATAATGAAAAATTCAAAAAATTCAAATATGCATGAACTGCTTAGTGAATAAACAAATACAATGTAATTTACCTTTGAAAAGGAACAAAATGCTAATATATCTTAAACATGGATGAACCTAAAAAAGCATCAAGTAAAAGAAGCAAGACACATGAAGTTTTTTTATTATAAAATGCATTTATACGGTAATGTAGAAAGAATAAAACTAGAAGAATAGAAACGAGAAGAATCCAAACCCAAATCCCAGATATGGGAGTGAGAAATAATTTTTAATTACAAAGGGGCACAAGGTGATGCTTTAAGGGAATGAAGAGGTCCAGTATGTTGATGGTGTTGGTGGTTACATGACTAAATCTTTGTCAAATCTACAGAACTATACACCTAACAAAGGTGAAGTTCAGGATACATAAATCACACCTCAATAAACCTCACTTAAAAAAAGAACAGTCATTATCTGCATAAATACATAATGAAAATATGTGAAAGATATGTATATTTTATTAAAACATTATTGTATACAACCAAATACCATATGCTGCTATTTATGAATTTCCTTTTATTAAAATATCTATTAAGCATTAAGACTAAACAACATTAAAAAGTTGTGACCTCTAGTTAATGATTTGCCTGTGGAAGTATTTAGGGGTGAAGTATACCGATCTCTGAAACTTACTACGAAAGTTGTCACAAAAAGAAAGGACTGATGAAAACACAGAGGAATTAGTACTTAGAAGACAAAGCAAATACAGCAAAATGGTCACTGTAGAATCTAGGGGGAATTCTGTGGGTGTCCAAGCTATAATTCTTTCACTTGTCCGCTGTGAACATTTTTGTAATAGAGTGTTGGGGGGAAAGCCTAGATAAAGAATAGCAAAGTAGGGGGCCCGTGGGAGACTCAGTCATTAAGTGTCTGTCTTTGGCTCAGGTCATGATCCCAGGGTCCTGGGATCAAGCCCCGCATCTGGCTACCTGCTCTGCGGGAAGCCTGCTTCTCCCTCTCCCACTCCCCTGCTTGTGTTCCCTCTCTCACTGTGTCTTTCTCTGTCAAGTAAATAAATAAATAAAATCTTAAAAAAAAGAATAGCAAAGTAAACCCAAAATATGTAGAAAAAAAGAAATAGAAAGGAGAAGTGAGCAAAACAGAAAACAGAAGACAGGGAAAATTCAGAAAGGCAAAGACTTTTCTGTGAAAAGCTCAACATTTTGATGGACTTCAGACTTCACAGTACATGTGAAGTACTGTGAATCTCACTACATGGGTTTAGACAAATCGGATTACTACAGTGAGGCCACTCCTGGGACTAACTATTCCTAGAAGATTTCTTTTATTTCAGAAGAACCAGAGAATTTTTTAAAAGATCTATTGAGAGAAAGAGAGAGGAAGAGACAGAGAGACAGAGGGACGGAGAGGGAGCAGAGGGTAAGGCAGAGGGAGACGAGCAGACTCCCCGCTGAGTGGAGAGCCCAATGCAGGGCTCGAGCCCTGGACACCCAGATCCCCACCTGAGCCAAAATCAACAGTCACACACCCAACCAGCTGAGCCACTCAAATGTCCCATCAGAACAACCAGGGAATTCCTGGGACCTGCCAGAAATTTCTTCCAGGGCCCAGGGGAAGAGGCAGTCTGAGGTAGCTTAAAGTCTGGAGGAATGAGAGAAGAGAAAAAGCTTTCCGGTAGTGAGTCCACCTGCTCCCATGGTCTCATCCCACCTGCCCCCATGCTCCTGGGTGAGGCCTGGCTGTGTCTCCTGAGCCTTTGAACCCTTCCCAGGGGATATTTAAACCAGTGCATCCTACATGGCCATGGGCGTCAGACTATCTGCAGTGTGACTCACAGTGCACAGAATCAGAACCACCCCGGGCTTTCTGGAACAATTACCATAGGATGGGGCCTAACTGTGAGGATCCTGAGAGGTTCACAGGTCACTACATGAATGCCTTGGGTTAACAAAGATGGTGGTAAGACCTATTTTATCATCAACAATAGAATCAGTGGTAACATCTCCGGAAAGCTCCTGGGGGCCAGGCACCCTTTTTTGGTGCTTTATTTCATCCCCTCATTAAATTCTGGCAATCTCACAAGTTCTAGCATGAGCCCCATTCTATTAAACAGGCAAAGGGGCTCTGAGGCGAGTGTGCAGAGGGACAGCTAGAGAGTGAAGATACTAGAAATGCAATCTGGGCTGTGGCTCCAAAGCCAGAGCTAGTGACCGCCAGCTGTGGATGAATGCTGAACCTCCGTGCTCGGCCCTCCTCCAGAAGGGAAGATTATCTATCGAATGTCCCACCAGAGCATCGTAGGTAAGATGCAGGCGTTCTCTCTAGGGTTTTGTGTTCTAGGCAGAGAATAAGCCACAGACACTTAGGTAGGTTTAAAAACAGTTACCAGGGGCACCTGGGTGGCTTGGTCATTAAGTGTCTGCCTTCAGCTCAGGTCATGGTCCTGGGGTCCTGGGATGGAGCCCCGTGTCGGGTTCTCTGCCAAGCAGGAAGCCTGCTTCTCCCTCTCCCACTCCCCCTGCTTGTGTTTCCTCCCTCGCTGTGTCTCTCTCTGTCAAATAAATGGCTCAGTCGTTGGGCATCTGCTTTCGGTTCAGGTCATGACCCTGGCAACCTAGGATTGGGCCCTGCGTCAGGTCCGATGAGAAGCTTGCTTCTCTGTCTCCCACTTCCCCTGCTTGTGTGCCCTCTCTCGCTGTCTCTCTCTGTCAAATAGATAAATAAAATCTTTTTAAAAAGATTTTATTTATTCATTCATTTGTCAGAGAGAGAGCATACAAGCAGGCAGAGGGGCAGGCAGAGGCAGAGAGAAAAGCAGGCTCCCCGCCGAGCAAGGAGCCCAATGCGGGACTCAATCCCAGGACCCTGGGATCATGACCTGAGCCAAAGGCAGCGGCTTAACTGAAAGAGCCACCCAGGCATCCCAAATAAAATCTTTTAAAAATAATAAGAAACAATTAAAAAATTTAAACTTACCAAATAGAATGCCGAAATAGAAGCTTAGCTCTGTTACTTCCACATTAATGTAACCAACAGAGAAACTACAAATAACTTAACAAGCCTTGTGAAGAGCTGAGAAGGCCAAGGTGTACTTGAGATAAATCCTGACTTTTCATAGAGGGAGTTAACTAGCAATCTCCAGAAATGTAGGTGTGAAGGGATTCCCGGGACCTAGGAGGTGGCCATCCACAGAATGACAAAGAGAAACCCTGAGAAGAGGCAGAACTTGGAGGTGGGGTTGGGAATGTGCTGACAGGACACCAAACGCGGGGACAGCTCCTTCCGACATATGCCGTTACTGGACTCAATGACTGTGCCTCTGACTTGGCGCTTCCTCCTTCTAGGTCACCACTGAACTGAGAAGGAGACTCAGCCACTTCGATTCCTGAAAACCCTGGAGGTAGGAAAAGGCAGGCCACGAGCAGAGCAGCAATGCTGACAAATCTGAACAAGGCAGCAGATATGGGGTTGATGGAGCATGAAGAGGACACTGTTCCCCCAAACAATCATGGGAGAGGCCGGTGCAGGCAAGCCCAGGTAAGCCCCAAGAGAAATAGGGTACATGGTCCGGCGAAGGCGGGCTCTAGGGAAGCCCTCCAGGGTGGGCGCCCGGAGTGGCCGCCGTAACGATGCCAGAAGACGAGGAGGGCAGGTGTGTGAGGGTGTGTGGATCCCCACAAGGGGCCCAGAGCCAAACCAACCAAACCCACGAATGAGGAACGAGTTGCAGTGCCCAGGACAGAGGCGGTGCTCGCTGGAGCAGGCCGCCTGGGAGGAATGTCCTCTCCGGATCCCTTGTGTTCTGAGTAAGGACAGAGATGACATGGAAGACAGAACAGGTGAGTGGGAGGGAGGCGGTGTGGTAAGAGCAGGAAGCTGACGACAGGTGGAGTGGAGCTACAGTTATAAGAGACGGAGGGACTGAGAAGCGGGGACTCGATCCCATGAAGGATGATGCTGTGGAGCACGACAGGAGTGCAGAGAGAGCATGGGGGCTGCCCGGCCCGGCCAAGCTGGAGGCCGCCAGCAAAGCTTTTGGTCTCCACCAGCTCCAGCAAGCCAGGCAAGATGACTTCCCGAGGCTGAAGAGGAACCCCAGCGTCAGCTGTAAAGGGCCCACAGGATGGCACATAAAGAGGACGTGTCACATTGACACCACATCTCTTCTGAGGAAAGGGCAAATGCCCAAGGAAGGAAAACACCCTCAAGGCTTCCAGAAAGAAGAGGGAGCAGGAAAGGAACACCAGGATTTGGAAATGGGATCTGAACAGCAGTGGCGGCCATGCGGTTGGAACCCCAAGAAGGACAAGGGGGCTGCAGAAGGGTGCTGGGCGGGGGCATCATGTGGATACCATGGTGGCTGGTTTCTGTGAACCCAAGTCATGTCCCCGAGCCTAGGGGCTTTGAGAAGCACTCCCAGGCCTGCCCCTGACACCCAGCTCCTGCTGACCTTCTAGGTCCCCGGCCCTGGCCCAACAGGCCCTGTGCATGCTCACCTGGATGGTTCCGGGCTGGCGGCTCTCCCTCTGCCCCCATGGCCTCTTCTACTTGTCCCGGTCTTAAGACCTCATCTGGTTTGGTAATAAGGTATCCTGAAGAAGGAAAAGGACACAGGACATCATTAGTAATGCCGGAGGTGTTCTGGAACCAAGACCCAGCCTTGCCAACCGAGACAGTCTGGCCTTGGTGTGGCCCCATGAGGACAGCTCTGTGCCCCTCAGTGCAGAACATTCGCCAAGAGGACGAGAGCAAGACACCCCGGGTGGGACTGTAACTTCCTAGTGGCGAACCCGAGGCCCCGGCTCATTCTGGGCTTCAGAGGCCCCAGAGCAGCTAGCAGCTGAGGTATGCCGAATGCATGTGTCCCTGTCACCCTGCACAGCCATCCCTCACCCACGGACACCAGGTGGCTGTAGTTCTCCAGCGTGACATCTCTGTAGAGGTTCCTCTGAGCGGAGTCCAGTTGCTGCCACTCCTCCAGGGTAAAGTCCACGAATACATCCCTGAAGGTCAAGGATTCCTGCAACGGCACATTCTGTATGAGCCCGGAGTGCTGGGATTGGGGAGCGGGACACTGTGTCCCATCCACAGTCTTCTACACATGGCAGACATTCAATCCGGCGTCCACCCCAGAAGACCCCGGACAGTGGAGGACAGACTGGCTTACCTCAGAGTGGAAGGTCACTTGCCCAGGGTCACAAAGCAAGAAAAGAGGGATGAAAATGCATGTGTTCTGCATTCTACATCCACGTTTCTCAACACGACACTGCCCTGCCTTTCTCGACACAACTGTTCCCTGCTGTTCCCTGCCCAATTTGAGACCATGTAGTGTATGGAATGCTTCTGTCACCTACATTATTTTAAACTTTATAAAGAAACAGAAAAGGTGGTAAAGATATCTTCCTCCAGAAATGCAATCTCAGCTCACTGACTGAACACCAACCAAGCCGCTAAGTCCAGAGAATATCAAGATTGATAAAAAGAGACACCTTTTCTGAACTGAAGGCGTGTCCGTCTGGTAGAGAAATACCAAGTTTAGAAATGCACACAGGAAAGGGACAGAGGGCAGGAGGGCCGGCTAACTGTCCTCTAAGGGTAACAGAAGGGGCAGTATAGGGAAAAGAGAATAGAAAGAAGTCAGTTTTGCTCGGGGCAGGCAGAGAAGGCCTGGAAGAGGACAGAGAGCTAGGACAACAGTTATAAACACAGCTCTTCAGTCAGAACTGTGAGGAGACAGAAAATATATCCTAGTCTTGGCTCTAGGTCCCTGTTGCAGAGCCCCCCAAACCCTTACAAGTCCCCACGTGAGAAGAATACAAGGAGCATCTCATGTTCTTATGAGGAGACTAGAGGTGCACGGCAGGGGCTGGGGACCAGAAAGGCCAAGACATGACTAGAAACTCTGGATTTTCAGCCCCACCACCTTCTCCAGAGATGGAAGAGGGGCTGGAAATGGAGTTGACAACCGATCATTGTTGCGTTATGAAGCTGCCATAAAATCCCCAGAGCATGGGTTTCGGGGAGCCTCCAGGTGCGGGAACGCATCCACATCTTGGGAGGACGATGCTTGCCAAGTCCACACGGACAGAAGCTCTTGTGCTCAGGGTCCTCCCAGGCCCTACCCTATGTGTATGTTCATCTGGCTGTTCATGTGTATCCTTCCTCATATCCTTTAATAAACCAGAAATGTAAGTCAGCATGTCCCCGAGTCCTATGAGACGCTCTAGCAAACAGTCGAATCCAAGGAGGGGGCCACCGGACCTCTGACCTATGGCCAGTGGGTCAAAAGCCTGCAACTGGGGGCTGGCATCTGCCGGGAGGTGTGAGAGGCGGCAGTCTGGTAGGATGGAACCCTTAAGCTGCGGGATCCGATGCTATCTCCGAGGACACAGTATTCCAACTGAGTTATGTGTAGGATACCCAGCAGGTGTGGCAGAGTGTCTGGTGTGGGGGAACCTTCCACATATCAGTGACCAGAAGTGTCAGAGATAAAGTGTTCTACATGAGACCAGGGGAGCCATGCTGGAGAAAGACACAGTAGAGAAGGGCTGGGCTGTTTCCATACAGAAGAAGGCCACACAGTCACCTGACTGCTAATTGTGGCTAATCAGCCTGAGAGGTAACCGGAAGCAGGAGGGTGGGAGTCTGCATGGGCAGCAGATGGAGGGGAAAAAGGAAAGGTCTGTGTTTGGTCTTGGCAGCACCAAACAAATGCTCACTTTTCGGAGGGCCTGTTGTCCTATCAGAGAGAGAGCAAGACCCCCCCGCTGACACCCTGACACCCTGCCTGTTCCCCCTGCACTGACTGGTCTTCAGTCCGGGTGGCCCGGGTGGCACCCATGGGGCCCCAACAGGCCACATGGGGCAGCTGGTTTCCCAGCGCTGCCGATGGAGACGAGCCAGGACACGCCTTGTGTGGCAGGACAGTGACAGGCAGGTGTCGCCAGCAGGAGGAGTGCTCAGAGTGGCCCACCCCTCCTGTCACCTTCCCAGGGGACAGTGCAGGTGTCAGGGACCATGACCACACTGGTGAGCAGAGGGGAACCACTGGCTCAGAGGCCCTCAGCTGTCAAAATTCACGATGCACAGAGCCTCTGACCTAGAAGTCTCAACCCCAGAAAGCTATCCTGCAGAGGAGACCCGCTCACAAGGAACCAACAGAACCATACATGGCTAAGTATCACTGCATCCTTAATGATATCAAAAGACCAGAACATCCTCAATGTACACCCCTGGCAGAAAGCAAATATATAATATGGTAGTTCCAGCCAGCAGAATGTCACAGAGCCGTTAGTGCCAATGGCATACCACCCGGGGGTGATATAGCCCTTCAGGGTACAGCTGGCAAGGTCTGTAAAAACTCTTCGTTGTCACCACAAGGGGCAAGGGGTGGGGACATGGGCATCAGGGGAGTCCATGGCAGGGTAAGTTAGATATCCTCCAACGCACACAACTGCCCTCCACAACACAGCACTGCCTGGCCCCAAATGTCAAGCGTGCCCAGGGGGGAAAACGGGTTGTTCAGACACACAGTGAAATACAATGATTGTGGAAAAGTCCAGAATGTGTTGTACTATACGAAGAAGGAAGAGATCCAAAGTAAATGGCACTCTTACGTGGAAAGAGATGTACACAAGTGATCTCTCCAGGATCGTATGAAACAAGGAAGGAGATGGGGCATGGGGTGACAGGGAGAATTCATTTTCACCTTTTGTTAAACAAGCTTTGAATGTTTTACCATATACACCAATCATCTTTCACAATGCTCAATTCAATGTATTAACTCTGTATTCAGAGTATGTGTTTAGGATCTTGACATCCAGGGTCTCAAGTCAATCAGGTGTATCATTTATTTTCTGTAGCCTCTTTATCAAATCCAAGGTTAAAGGGCTCCATAAAACCAACTAGTTTCCTTTTCAACTTTCAACAGCCCGGGAAAGCTGAACGCAGAAATGATCTGGTCTTTAACATTTTGCGACAGTCGTAATTAGTCTAGGATCTGGAATAGCCAATTCAAGCGTGAATACCTTTGACCCCCAAATCCAACTTCCCGATGTAGCCTCCATAAACACCTGCACTACTGAAGATACACATAACAAGTCATCCAGGAGCCACCATATAGAACAGAAAAAGAAAATTCAAAAGCTGAGTATGTACAAATAAAGCAACAGGTGAATGACATGCCCAGAGCACTGCACGAAACGGGAATCTTTCTGCGCTGAGGAGGACCACAACCCAGAAGAGAACGAGGCAGGAAAAGAAAGATGGCAGTGGGACTCGGATGGCACTTGTGCAGACACTCATCCAACAAAGCCTACAGACCCGTTTTCAGCTCACGAAACTGACGGAAACACAGCCACCCCACCCTATTTGCATACTGTACCAGTGGGCACTCTGAGGAGAAGCATGGCACTGGGCACAGAAGAAATGGAGATGCTGGGACTCTTCCTAGTGCACAGAATGTCAAGCACGGATTTACTTTCATTATTTGAATAGAATAAAAAAGTAAACAGTGAGGTGGAAGCGAAGACACAGAAAAAGTGGGTCTCTGGGCTTCAGTGAGCTTCCCTGAGAAGCAGAACAACAAAGAGGAGGTGCATTTCCCAGAGGAAGCAGCGGACGAGACCCATCATTTTCCTTCCGTCTTTTCTCATTTTAGATTGTTGGTTTTTGTGGTGAGGGGAAGGACTGGAGAAACCAGAACTGGATTACAGCTGGAATGGAAAACAGCCGCAGCAGAGAGGAGGGGCAGGTTTGTTGAGCTTACAATCCAGATGTCCCAAAGCTGCCTCAAGTTCCCTGAAAACTAGAGGGAGGGGATAAGGAACTTACCTGGGCTGTGGCCATCCTGTTCTGCCCTGGACAAAGGGCGGAGATCTAGGAAGACAGAATGAGGGGGGTCGCGAATTCAGTGCATTCAGCCATGAGACCATCCCCACCAGCCTGAGGGCAATCACCCGTGCACCTGGGGAGAATAATGTGCAGCGAGCCTGGAAGCTCCAGCCTGGTCCCTGGGATGTGGATAAGCTCGTGTGAGCTTTGCACAGGACCTGTGTCTATGGGCTTCCAAAATGCCCAATGTGAATCTAGTTTCTCTTCCTAACATATATAAAAGCAGATTACAAAAACGCAGGTGCAGCACAAGCTCATTTGTTCCCCAATTATGTACATACTGAGGAACGGCAGTGTCCCAGAGTGGTTACTAAAATATTGACACTGGTTTTCTCTGACTGGCGATTTCAGTTCTTTTTTGTTTACCTGCATTTTTGAATGTGGATATTATCACTCATAAAACGGATAACACTGAGCCCCAGAAGTGACAAAGCCTGGGCAGAGTCTGGAGGAGGGGCAGGGAATGGGGGGGCTGGAGGCAGAGAGGTAGGTGAAGAGCCCAGCACTGGCCATTCCCTGAGGAGCTGGAAGCCACTGACCTTGGCCGCCTGTGAACATTGCCCTTCACTGCCCTCCTCCACCCTGTTCCCGGCTGGTGATGTCCTCCTTTCCTGCTCTTCCCTGCTGGGCAGTTTTCATTCTTTCTTCCCTTTTTTTATTTTTTAAAGATTTCACGTATCTATTTGACATACAGAGACTAAGAGAGAGAGAGCGCGCATGCGCGCAAGCAGGAGATGTTGCTAGCAGAAGGAAAAGCAGGCTCCCCACCCAGCAGAAAGCTCCAATGGGGCTCAATGCCAGAACCCTGGGATCATGACCTGAGCCAAAGGCAGACGCTTACCCACCTGAGCCACCCAGGCATACCTGCTTGGCAGTTTTCAAAACAAAGTCTTCACAAGGAGTTTCTACACAGAGTAGCTGCTGTCATCGCAGCACCCCTGGGGCAGCCTCATGACACTAGGGTTCAGCTGCAGGCAGATTAACGTCTCATGCTCTCAGACCCAGTCACAGCAGCACCAAAACGAGGCAGCAGAACCAGAAGACAGCGGACCTCTGACTACTTGAAAATTTTACCCAGGAGAAAAGAAAACCATACAAAAGTGTTCTGCACTTTACTCAGACCAGGGAGAGTATTAACATTTGTGTGGAGGTGGGTGTCAGAAACAGCGAATTGGAAAAAAGGGGGCCGTTATGCTGTGCACACAGGCATGTCAGCAGAGGAGACAGCCCTGCGAGGCTGGCAGTGTCACTCGTCACCCTGATCCTGCCCTGCCTCATGGCACCGTCCCTCCATCCACTTGGACATCTCATCTATCTCCTCCAATGGGGTCCAACTGCCCACCATCACACAGTGGGCATGCTCTCCATCAGCTGGAGGAGGGACAGAGGTGATTGCAGGTCCAGCTCTTCCTGGACCTGCTCATCCTCTAAGCCTCCACCCCCTGGCCTAGGGTCCGGGTCTGTCCCGGGAACCTACACCCCCTGCACTGGGTTCTGGCTCTGTCTTGAGTCCCTGCCCTTCTGCCCCGAGCTCTGGGGTTGTGCTCTGAGGCTCCTCCCTCTGCCATGGGCTCTGGGTCTGGGCCGAGGCTCCTCTCAGGCCCCTCAGAAGAGCTCTCTTGTTCCTAAGGATGCAGGACCTAAGGATTCAGAGACAAACGCGTTTCAGCTGGGACCATCCCTGCGGCACCACATCTGTGCCTCTGACCCAGGGGGACTCACCTTCTGAGGCCTCAGACTGGCTCTTCTGTAGACTCGGAAGCCCAGGTGCAGGTGAGCTGGGACCCGCAGTTGGTGAGCCGTGGTCCCAGTGACGCACCCCGCTCCTGGAAAGAAGGACCACACAGGAGATGCAATCAGCAACCCCTGTGACGGACTGAAGCCGAGGAAAACTCCAGTGTTTTACTTTATGCGAGGAAGCCCAAGGCCTCATCTGAGTTGGAAGAGCGATGTTTAGTAGGACCCTATTAACACCAGACAAGGAGCTGAGCACTGCCTCTGCAATCAACTCACGGCCTGCTCTGTCGCTTTTATTCGTCCAGTGAAAATGGGGAAGGCCCGCTATGTGCCTGTACTAAGCGCTGCAGATCCACCAGGGAACAAACTCGTCAGAGGTCCCCGACCTTGTGGAGCTCTAGATGCACCAGGGAACAAACTCGTCAGAGGTCCCCGACCTTGTGGAGCTCTACTCGAGCCTCTATTCAAGGCAGACAGCAACCACAAACTTGATCAATTTCGGAAACGGTAGTTAGAAAGGCCTAGCGCTAGGCAGGAGGGAAACAGGCAGAAGGATGCCCCGGGGTTGCGTGGCTGTGTGACTTGGGACAGCGGCCTGAGCCTTTCTGTTCTTGCTTCCTCGCAATAAAACGAAGATAATCATAGCACCTGCTCACAGGCCGTCAGGAAGAGGAGCGGGGACCGCAAAGGTGCCTCGCACTTACTAGGCACTCCGCAAACTCACTGACTGTATCACTCGCCGCCGCCCGCATCCCGATGCCCGCACTCGGCCCGTCGCCCAGTGCCGCGAGCCCTCAGAGGCGCGAACCCACGAACCCCGCCCTCCCCTGCAGCCCGTATCCGCTCCGCCTTCCCGTACTCGACTCCCACAACCCGACGGTCGCGGTGGATAACAACAACCGGCGCGACGGCGCACCGCTCTCGGGTCAGCGGAGCACTTCCGCTCCTGTCGCCCCGCAGCCCGAGGTCGGAGCGCGGCGCACGCGCACGGAGACGGGGCGAGGGGGCCGGGTCCGCACTGTCTATGGGCAAGATGGGCCGTGTCGCGGACAGTGATTCTGTCGGGGTTCTTCTGCGGCGCGACGCGGCGACCAGAGCGTGCGAACATTTTCCGCGACGAGTCGCACATTCAGGCGAGGGACGGGCTGGGGCGGGGCGGGAATGGGCTTCCGGGCGGCGAGACGCCTGCGGAGGGGTTCAGCGGCTCCAGTCCCGCCGCCTCGGAGGCCGAGGCGCTGTGTCCCGCGCCGTTCTGCTGCGCACCGGCCACCCCGCAAAGCCACGCTCTCCGCTTCCTTCAGCTCGTCGGAATAAGAAACGGTAGCGGCTCCCGCTGCCGTCCTCAGCGGCACAGGGGCGCGGCCATCTTGGGGGCGGGGCCGTTCCCTGGGAGCCGGGCGGGTCCCGGGTCCGAGGGGGCCAGAGGGCAGGGGTCAGGCCCCGTCGGGGGAAGAGTCCCGGAGGGGAGCCTGGGCGCGGGGCTGGAGGGCAGCCACACCCACAGACGCGGACGCCTCTGCCCGATTCTCCTGAAAGAAATCGTGCTGCTCCAGTTTCAGGGACCCCGGGCGTCCTAGGAGAGTGTGGTTTTGCTGACAGCACCGCCTAAAGAAGCAGAGAGTTTTGGTCTGGGACAGTGGCAGGCACTGGTAGCGTGGCCGCTAATAAAGCCTGTCCGTGCCGTTGAGGAAAGTTTGCTGTTTCCGTCAGGGTGTGGGGAAAAGAGACCAAGTGTGTGGCGCCCTTGTAGCTGCCTGGGCCCCGAGCAGAACCCTGGGCCGTGCGTGGTCGGGTGTCAGGTCAGATGTGCCCGATTCCTTGTGAGCTGGAGCCACAGGTGCCACGCACTGTGAGGGAAACCTGTGGCAGAAACCGTCACGCAGTCCCGCGTACACGTCGGTAAGCTTCCACGGGAACATACTGCTTTCTCCCTGTCTTTCCCTTTGCTCTCTAGGGTTGAACTGAGGTTCCCCGTGGTTTGGGGGATTCCTAGCCCGGATCTACAGCGCAGAGTTCTGGGAAGTGACGGCCCAAGCCTTTAGGATCCCAGGGAAAGAGCCCGCTTTCCCTGAGGCGCGTGAGTGGTACTGCTGCCCACTGTGAATGCATTCCGTGTGCGTTTGTAAGTGACGGCCAGGCTTGGAGACGCCGCCTGTTTCTTTCTAGAGAAGAGACCTGCTGTCCTTCTTTTCGGCCATCATCGTCGGGAAGCAGGAGAGGTTTAGCCGAGTTGGTATGCTAGTGTCCCGAGGACAGCTGAGAAATCCCCAGCTGCCGAAGTCTCTGGTGCTGGGCCCTGGTCAGAGTCTCCCGGATCCTCGTAAGACACGGGCAGGTGCTCGCACAGAAAGACTATGCCGAGCAGTTGGCGTGGGGCCTGGGGAAGGACACGTGTGTGTTACTCAGGCAACGGTAGCATTTCTAGTGTGACTTTGCCATTTCAGACTCGAGAAGCGTGCAAGGTGTTCTTCCGGTCCATCCTCTGCCCGGTATTTTTGGGTATATCAGTCCATAGGTGAGAAGGCTTGTCTGCAGCACTTTCTGGCCCCTTGGGTCACAGCGGAGGACCACCTGCCTAAAGGGCTGTTGTGACTGACCTAGGGCGCATCTTAGAGCCCCAAGCCCAGGATTGAGCCCACATTGGGCTCCTGGTTTGCTCTGGTGGTTTACGCCCTCTCGCACACACTCGGTAGCACGTTGGTGCCGTTGCTGTACCTTCCCATAGCATGGGCTTCCCCTTTGCTGCCTTCTTGCACAATCGTGCCCGTGCCCGGTTCCATCCTTACCCAGGGTCACCACTCATACTCACCTGAAAGCATTTTTTCCCGTCGGCCACTAGACTTCTAATGAAGTGAAAATTAATTGTAGAGGATAAACCCAGGAGACCCGGATTGCTCGAGGCCCGTACATTCCCCAGAAAATCCTGTTGCCGGAGCACTGGTCGTTGTCTGGCTCCTGGGAGACCACTGCTAAGCCCCTGTCACATTCTGCCTAGTGAGACTGTAGTCTGAGCATCGCTGTTCCAGTGTGGCCCGAGAGCGTCTGCAGACAGTGTGACTCAGGGTGAAGGTCTGGGTTTGCCTGCGTGAGGCCCTGGGCCATGCTGTATTAGTTTGGCCTCTGGAGGGCGGTAGCCTGAGTAGCTACTGTCAGTCACAGGGATGCCGCCTGCCTGCCAGCACAACCTCCCAGCAAGGCCCCAGGCCCCAAGGCTGGAGCGAGCTTCCCCAGCTGGCCGGGCATGGCAGGTTTTGTCACACACATGGTTCCTGGGAGAATGAATCGGTGACCTTGGGACTCCTTTGGGGGGCAATCACTGCCATGTCATGCCTGGCTGCTAATGGGCCTCACCCCTACCCCCTTTCCCTTTGCTGCTTCTATTCCACACGCTTTCCCGCAGTGAGTCCTAACCATGCATCAAACAGCTCAGGAGGCCTCACAGGCCTCTGAGAAGCAGAACAGCGTTTCTGAGTCCTGAGTCCTAGGGCATCATGGTGCCCAAGCGGGGCCTTGGAGACCTGTGTCGCACCGCTGCTGCAAATGCTCAGATGGTTACTCACTCTCTAGTGTGTTTTTGCCATCCTAGGACATGGACCTTCTGAACCCAGTGAGTCCGCCCTCAGCAACGCATGAGTCGCAGCAGCGGCATCTGGGAGGCCTGGAAGGCGCAGCAGTTGCTTTTTCATGGCTGAGGAGCAGAGGGCCTGGTGCATGCCCTGCGTGGGAGCAAAGCAAGTCTGCTTTCTTGCAGTTTTTAATTCTACTTGTATAGTTACCCTAGAGCTTACGACAGACACCACTGATATATTAGTCTCTTGTAGATGAATGCCATTACTTCCTCCCGAATTCAATGATGTAAAAAATTGTTGCTCAGTTCCATCCTTTTGTTCTCTTGTCAACCTAGTTTTTAACTCTACATATATTTTATTCCTCTTGATGTGATACTATAATTGTTTAAGACTGTCAGTGTCTATATAGATTTACCCACTTATTTTCTCTTTGTAGTCCTCTCCATTCCTTTTTGCCCTTTTATTTTTTAAGGATCATTATTTTCTAACTTTAAGGTATATCTTGAGTATTTTAGGGTCAGTTGCTGAAAATTAATTTGATCAGTTTTGGTTTTTCTGAAACCAACTTTATTCCATCCTTATTTTAAAAGGGTGTTGTCTCAGGGTGCCTGGGTGACAAAGTTAGTTAAGTGTCAGACTCTTGGTTTTGGCCCTGGCCGTAATCTCTTGGTCATGAAATCAAGCCCTGCCTGGGGCTCCATGATTGGCTCGGAGTCTGCTTGAGTTTCTCCCTCCCTCTCCCACTGCCTTTCCCCACTGTGTGCTGGGTCTCACTCTGTCTGTCTCTCACTATCTCAAATAAAAAAATAAATCTTATAAAATCTGGGAATAGAATTACAAGTTAGCAGTACTTTCATTTTAGCCCTTTAAAGATACCATTTCATTCAGTCAGTTGAGTGTCCAGCTCTTGATTTCTGCTCTGGTCATAATTTCAGGTTTGTCGGAAGGAGGAGCCCCTCACTGGGCTCTGCACTGAGTGTGGACCCTGCTTGAGATTCTCTCTGTGTGGTGCCTGGGTGGCTCTGTTTGCTAAGCATCTCCCTTTGGCTCAGGTCATGATCTCAGGGTCCTGGGTTCAAGCCAGTGCATGGCGTTCAGTACGCAGTGGGCAGTCTGCTTCTCTTTCTCCCTCTGATTCCCTCCACTACCACCCTCTGCTCGTGTTCTCTCCCTCTCTCTCAAATAAATTTAAAATCTTTTAAGAAAAAGAGATTCTCTCCTTTTGCCTCTCCCTCCTGCTCACACATGCAGGCTCTCTCAGAAAAAAAAAAAAAAGAAAGAAAGAAAGAAAGAAAGAGAAAATAAAGATAGCACTTCATTGTATTCTGGTTTTCATTGAATTTGTTGAAAAGGCAGCTGCCATTTTTATTGTTTCTCCTGTGAAGGTGATATGCCTTTTTTCTCTGGCAGCAATTAGATTTTCCCTTTTTCTCTTTTGTTTTCAGCAGTTTCACTATGATTTGCCTAGCTCTGATTTCCTTTGTATTCATTCTGCTTTGCATGAGTGGAGAGCTTTTTGAATTGATGGCTCATTATCTTTTGTGAATTTTGGTATCTCTTCAAATTGATATCCCTTCCAGTTAAACATATATTGGATCTTTCTACTATGTTCCATGTCTTATATTCTTTCCATTGTTTTTCTTTTTTTTCCCCACAGTGCTTCAGCCTGGAGATTCTCTACTAACTGTCTTCCCATTCACCAAGTTTCTATTATGCTACATCTAACATCTATTTAGTGCTTAATTTTAGCTATGTTTTCAGTTCTAGAATTTCCTTTCCATTCTTTGTAATAGATATCAATCATTTTGTCACCTAATTTCTTGACATAGTAATCATAGTGTCTTTTTTTTTTAAGTTTGTGTCTGATAATGCAAATATTTGGATTGCTGTTGGGTTTATTTGTATCATCTGTTTTATCTTGGTTTCCTTCATCTAACTCATGGCAGCCTGTGATTTTTTTTTTCTCGAACACCAGAATTGTATATGCAAAGTTTTAAAAGATTTCTCTGGGTTGCCTGGGTGGCTCAGTGGGTTAAAGCCTCTGCCTTCAGCTCAGGTCATGATCTCAGGGTCCTGGGATCAAGCCCCACATCGGGCTCTCTGCTCCGCATGGAGCCTGCTTCCTCCTCTATCTCTGCCTGCCTCTCTGCCTACTTGTGATCTCTGTCTGCAAATAAATAAATAAAATCTTAAAAAAAAAAAGAACAGTTTACTCCTAGTACCCAGATCTTGATTTTTAGTACCATTCCCCCTAAAAGGAAACGAGAGGGTTTTAGAGGAATGTCTTGATTCTGGGGCTGGGAGACTACGTGGTGAGCATGGGTAACTTACACGCTGATCTTATGCTCTAGAAAGCAAAGATGGACTCAAAGCCAAATGGGACATGTCTAAAGGACGCAGGAAGCATCATGAAGGACCTTCGCTGGCCACATCTGAGATCATTTGAACACCAAAAAGTAATGGCTACAATTTATTGTAATACATTAAATAAATAGATAAAAATCCATGAGTTCATTGTGATACTCAAAAAAGGAACAAAAAAGATAAAAGAAGAAAAGAACAAAGCTCTTTGTCTTATTCTTAGAATGAGTTCTAACTTAATAGCAAGGGAACTGCATACAGATTTATTGGGGAAAAACATCTGCAAGAGGGTGAAAAAGATAGGCTTGGACAGAGGAAGGATTTGCCGAGAATGTAATTGCAACCAAGGCCTCAGACAACCCTACGGGGAGCTCTGGAGCTGAGATGGCCCTTCAGAGTTGTCCCAAGTTGAGGAGATTGGGCTGGACTTCTGTATTCCTACATCAGACACTCATTGACTACCGCCTGCACCCTGGGCAGTGGTGGGGGGTGAAGTATAACTTCGAGTGAGGCAGTTCTCTGTGGCTGAGAGCAGTTTCCAGTAAGAGACAGGTGTGAGGTCAGAAGCTGATTCTCCCAGAAGCTGGGGGGATAATGTATTGGCCCTCAACAGGAGCTCTGAGTGAGTACTACAGTATTCACTACAGCAAATCTTTCTCTGTTTCTATTAAGAAGCAAGACACCAAAGAGGGCGTATTGTCTGACCCTTTTTAAAAAAAGATAAAGAAGATATGGTCCGTATATACAATGGGATATTATTCAGCCATCAGAAAGGATGAATACCCAACATGGGTTTTCATCAACATGGATGGTACTGGAGGAGATTATGCTGAGTGACATAAATCAAGCAGAAGTTCAATTATCATATGGTTTCACTTAATTGT
Source organism: Mustela erminea (assembly GCF_009829155.1). Taxonomy (NCBI): domain Eukaryota; kingdom Metazoa; phylum Chordata; class Mammalia; order Carnivora; family Mustelidae; genus Mustela; species Mustela erminea. Next base: position 40,682,913 of record NC_045635.1, on the reverse strand, counting down.
GGAATGTAAGGAATAACATGGTGGACATTAGGAGAAGGAAGGGAAGATGAAGGTTGGGGGATTGGAGTGGGAGATGACCCATGAGAGACTGTGGACTCCGGGAAACAAACAGGGTTTTAGAAAGGAGGGGGTGGGGGGATGGGTGACCCAGGTGATGGGTATCTATTACATGGAGCACTGGGTGTTATGTGCAAACAATGAATCTTGGAACACTACATCAAAAACTAATAATGTACTGTGTGGTGACTAACATAATAAATGAAAAAAAAAGATTGATTTATTTGAGTGCAAGAGAAAGCAAAAGAAGGGGAGGGTCAGACGGAGAAGCAGACTCCCCACTGAGCAGGGAGCCCGATGTGGGGCTCAATCCTGGGACTCTGGGATCATTGCCTGAGCCGAAAGCAGATGCTTAACCAACGGAGCCACCCAGGCACCCCTTTCACTACAGCAGCTATTCTATAAGAATGCCACCTAATAAATATTAAAAATTGATGTAAATATAAAATCACTTTTTTACATACCTCCATGTAACCATAATTGTTTCAAGCAAGGAAGCTTAAGGGATATTTTCTTAGCTTAAACTGTTAAAACAAATACCATAAACTGAGTAGCTTATCAACAGCAGAAATTTACTTTTCATAGTTCTGGAGGCTGGAAGTCAAAAATCATGGTGCCAGTATGGCTGGCTTCTTGGCAAGAGCCCACTTTCAAGTTGCAAATGACTGTGTTCTTGTATCCTCACATGGTGGGAAAGGGGTGAGCTAGCTCTCTGCCCTTTTCTTATTAGGGCACTAATTCCATTCATGAATCCACGCTCGTGACCTAATCACCTCCCAAAGGCCCCCACCTCCTAACACTATCATATTGGGGGTTAGGATTTCAACAAATGAATTTGAAGGGGGGGGCACAAACATTCAGTCCACAGCAGATGTTGAAAGCGTTTGATAAAAGGTGGTTTTAGGGGCACCTGGGTGGCTCAGTGGGTTAGGCCTCTGCCTTTGGCTCAGATCATGATCTCAGGGTCCTGGGATAGAGTCCCACATTGGGCTCCCTGCTCAGCAGGGAGCCTGCTTCCCTTCCTCTCTCTCTGCCTGCCTCTCTTGACTACTTGTGATCTCTGCCTGTCAAATAAATAAATAAAATAAAGGGGAAAAAAAGGTGGTTTTAGAACAGGTCCTTAAATGTAGAATCAAAACATCACTCTAAGATTATTTGCTCCTTGTATAGAAAACTTAACATCACAAACAGTGGGTTGCATTGTAGCACCTATGACATATTCTTGGCAAAAATGCTTAACCTGGGGGCGCCTGGGTCGCTCAGTGGGTTGGGTCTCTGCCTTCAGCTCAGGTCATGATCTCAGGGTCCTGGGATCCAGCCCCGCATTGGGCTCTCTGCTCAGCAGGGAGTCAGCTTCCCTCTCTCTCTGCCTACTTTGATCTCTCTCTCTGTCAAATGAATAAATAAAATTTTTTTAAAAAAATGCTTAACCTGAAACGGATCAAGCCTGGAGACCTAACTTCAATTCTAGAAAGTACAAGAGATATATGAAAAGTTTAGGTGACATCATGAAGAAACAGAGGATACAGAGTGTGAGACATTCTACAAGCCAACTGGACTAGCTTTTCTTCTAAAAGTCAGCGTTAACCGGGTTGGGGGAAGGTGCTGATGGCAGTGTAGTTTTTGATTTCCCTAAACACGGTCTCAAAACAGAAGCATTACAGTGAAAGAAAAAAAAAATCACTGGCTACCTTTTGAACAAAACAAGGTGACAAGCATCCCCAGGAGCCCCGGAATGCAAATGGGTGAAACCAAGCCATTGACAATAGCAAGAGCTTCGCAAGTTCTGCACAGAAGAGTGATACAGAAGAGCAGCAGAGGGACCGTAGGGTCATTCTGGTGGTCCCATGCCAAAAGACATTAAATTCATACAAACACCCCTCAGCTCGGTTACTTACTACCTCAGTTTCTACCACAGGAGTTACTCCTAGGCCCCAGTCTCCTCCACTGATAGGCTCTCAACTTAGGGCAAGATCCCTCAAGATTCTTCCAGGTGGCTGCCTTCTGTGGCATCCACCTGACCCCTGGGAAAACTCACACCCTCACTCCACCAGACTCTAGAACTGCACACTGTCTACACTGCTGCACTCTTTCTTCACCCGGCCATTCCAGGCTGCCACACCAGCCTGCTCTTTACAGGTTCATCCGGATGGGAGCAGTCATCAGTATAGCCTCCCACCCCCAAATCTTAAGGGCAAGCCTTACCAGAAACTCTCAAGCTGTGCCACAGAGACAACATCTGCAGATCAGATGTTAGTCTCCCCATCTAGAAGGCAACCTCCATGATTCTGAATCACCTTGGGGGTCCCCTCTCTTAGCTTGAGGTGGCAGTGCAGGGTCCAGAAGAAAGGGGCAAAGTGCTCCTTACTGCAAAATTTCCTTTCAAAAAATAATTTTTTAAGAATTTAGTTATCTAATTGACAGAGACAGTGAGAGAGGGAACACAAGCAGGGGAATGGGAGAGGGAGAAGCAGGGAGCCCGATACAGGGCTTGATCCCATGGCCCTGAGATCATGACCTGAGCCAAAGGCAGACACTTAATGACTGAGCCACCCAGGTGCCCCAAAAAATAATTGTTAAAAAAGAATCTCCAACCCGCTCTCACATCAGCTGGAGGAGGATGGGCTAATAATCCAAGAACTTGCTGGCACCTCACAGTTAAATTGTCTAGACTATGAGTAGACACCTCATGAATATGAGTATGCCTGGAATTAATGGATACCAATAAAATATTTGTGCTCTTCTTATTTTATCCTTGTACCTGCCTCGAGCTTGGTTTACCTGGTATTTTGTAAAGCCAAAAATAATCTTATTTTTTTCACTGATGGATGTGTTTTTCTAGAAATAGTAGTCCTTCAGGTTGCCAGAAAATGACATTAGATAATTCTAATTCACTTGAAGAAATTAAAATCTCCAGAAAAGGTAAATACGTAGGTAAATTTAAAATACTGTATGTTTTAAAATCTTCTCTTAACAGATTTAAAAGATATAATATTGCATAAAATAATTATAAAACTTTGCTACTGAGCTTATAACATATAAAGATATATATGACAACAATGAAACAAAGAGGGGAAAGGAAGAAATGGAGCTATATTAGTGCATGTTTTCTATATTTTACCTAAAGTAAGTTAGTACTAACATGAAGTAGATAGTGACAAGATAGATTTTATAATCCTTAAAGCAACAATTAATAACATGATTTTTAAAAATGCAGTAAAATAATTCAACAAAGGAATTTAAATGGTATAATGGAAAAAAATTCTAACACAAAAGAAGAAAGAGAAGAAAGAGTGAAACAAAAAAGACACCAAACATATAGAAAAGAAATAACAGAATGGGAAATAGAAATTCATCATGTAAATAATCAGATTAAACATGAATAGATTACATATTCTGGTAAAAAAGCACGGACTGTTAGGTCAGAAAACAAGATTCAGGGGTGCCTGGGTAGCTTAGTCAGTTGAGTGTCTCTGCCTTCAGCTCAAGTCATAATCTCGGGGTCCTGGGATCGAGTCCCACATTGGGCTCCCTGCTCGACCCCTCACCCCCACTTGTGTGCTCTCTGTCATACTGTCCCTCTCACTCCCAAATAAATAAAATCTCAAGAAAAAAGAAAAAAGAAAAAAGATCCGACTATATGCTGTCTACAAGAGACATACTTTATTCTGGAGGACATAACTACATTGAAAAAGGATGAGGAAAGATACACCATTCAAAGAACAACTGTAAAAGTGCTTGGGTAGCCATACTAATACCTGACAAAATAGACATTAAGACAAAAAATATCAGAGTCAAAGGGGGTATTTTGTAATGATAAAAGTGTAAATTTACCAGGCACATAGAACAATTTGAACCTATATGCATGTAATAACAAAGCCCCAACATACATGAAGCAAGAATAGACAGAATTGAAAGGAGAAATGGACAATTTAACAGTAACAGTTGGAGCTATCAACACCCCATCTCTCAATAATGAAGAGAAAAGCCAAGCAGAATATCAGCAGGGATATAGAACACTTGAACAACACCATCAACACACTTGAACTGACTGACATCTATGAAACAGTCCATCCAGCAGGAGTAGAACACACATTCTTCTCATGCGCCAATGGAACATTCTCCAGGATAGACCATGTGCTCAGCCATGAAAAGCCTCAGTAAATTAAAAAGATCTGAAATCATATAAAACATATTCTCCGAACACAGCAGACCTGAATTAGAAACGACAAAGAATGAAATTTGGGAAATTTCCAAATATTTGGATATTAAATAACACTTTTTTTTAAAAAGTAGGCCCTATGCCCAATGTGGGGCTTGAACTCATGACCCCAAGATCAAGAGTCTCACGCTCCACTGACTGAGCCAGCCGGCTGCCCCTATATCACATACTTCCAAATAGCTCATAAGTGAAAGAAAAAATTGCAAAAGGAATTTAAAAATATGTTGAAGTGAAAGAAGATGAAAATACAACATATCAAAATTTATGGGATGCAGCTAAGGCAGTGCTTAGAGGAGTGTTTTCTAGCTTAAATACCTATATGAGAAAAGTAAAAAAAAAATACAAATCAATAACTTAAGATTCTACCTTAAGAAATTAGAAAAAGAAGAGCAAACTAAATCCAAAGCAAACAGAAGAAAGAATATAATAGAAATTCGAGCACAAATAAATGAAATAGAAAAATGACGACAAGAAAAAATTAAGAAAATCAATGAAACAAAAAGCTGGTTCTTGGGGGAAAGTCCCATGCATTTTAACAACCTTTGGTTAGAGTGACCAAGAAAAAAAGAGAGAAGGCACAAGTTCCCAATCTGGAATGAAAAAGGAATCATTTGTATTGGTCTAACAGTAAGTAAAAGAACTGTTAGGAAACATCACGATCAACTTTATGCCAACAAATTAGAAAATGTAGGTAAAATAGATAAGTTGCTAGAAATACACAAGTGACCAAAATGGACTTAAGTACAAATAAATAATTTAAATAGACTTATAATAAGTAAGGGCACTGAATTAGTAATTAAAATTCTGCTCGTGGGACGCCTGGGTGGCTCAGTTGGTTAAGCAGCTGCCTTCGGCTCAGGTCATGATCCCAGCGTCCTGGGATCGAGTCCCACATCGGGCTCCTTGCTGGGCAGGGAACCTGCTTCTCCCTCTGCCTCTGCCTGCCATTCTGTCTGCCTGTGCTTGCTTTCTCCCCCCCTCTCTCTCTGATAAGTAAATAAAATCTTTAAAAAAAAAATTTAAAAAATTCTGCTCGTGGGATGCCTGGGTGGCTTAGTCATTTAAGCATCTGTCTCTGGCTCAGGTCATGATCCCAGAGTTCTGGCATCAAGTCCCACATCAGGCTCCTTGCTCAGTTGGGAGCCTGCTTCTCTCTCTGCCTGCCACTCCCTCGGCTTGTGCTTGCGTGTTAGCTCTCTCTGACAATAAATAAAATCTCTAAAAAATAAAAATAAAAATAAAATAAAATTCTGCTTTTGAAGAAAAGTCCAGGTTCAGATGGCTTCACTGGTGAGTTCTATGTAATATATAACAAGAATTAACTTTGACTGTCACAAATTTTTCCAGGAAATGGAGAAGAGAACACTTTCCAACTCATTCTATGAGAATGGTATTGCTCTGATACCAAAGCCAGATAAAGGCAGCACAAGGAAAAAAAAAGCAAAAACTGACAGATGTTCTTCATGAATATGGGCATAATAATCTTCAACAAGATATTAGCAAACCAAATCCAGCAACATATAAGAAATATCACACCCTGTGACCTAGTGGAATTTATTTCATAAATGCAAGATTGATTTATCATTTGAAAATCAATTTATATAATAAGTCATATCAATGGCATAATGGATTAAAAAACACACTTTCATCTCAAGTAGATACAGAAAAAATCATTTGGTAAAATCTTACACCCATTCATGATTTTAAAAACCAAAAAATAAAACTTCTCTGGAAAATAGTAATAGGCAGGAACTTCCTCAATTAGCTAAATAGCATCTATGAAAAAGCCACAACTTAAATCATACTTGATGAAAATTAAATGCTTTCCCTGAATTGGGAACAAAGCAAGAATCTTCATTCTTGCCATGTCATCTTTTTTCAATACTGAGCTGGGTGTTCTAGCCCACGGGGGTAAGAAAAAAAGGCATCCAGATTGGAAAGGAGGAAGTAAAAATTATCTTAATTTGCAGATGATATGATTAAAAATTTTTTAAATTCCTAGGGTATCCACCTGTATTTCAAATTTTTTTAAATTTTATTTTATTTTAAATTTTTAAAACTTTAGAATTTTATTTTATTTTTATTTATTTATTTTTAAGATTTTATTTATTTATTTGACAGATAGAGATCACAAGTAGGCTGAGAGGCAGGCAGAGAGAGAGAGGAGGAAGCAGGCTCCCTGCTGAGCAGACAGCCCAATGTGGGGCTCTATCCCAGGACCTTGGGATCATGACTGGAGCCGAAGGCAGAGGCTTTAACCCACTGAGCCACACCGGTGCCCCTAAAATTTTATTTTAAAATTCCTAGGGTATACACAAAATATTACTAGAGCTAATAAGCAAGTTGAACAAGGCTACAGGACATAAGATCAACACACAAAAATCAATTATGTTTTTATACACTAGTAATAAACAATCTGCAAATGAAATTTAAGGAAAGGATTCCATACACAATAGCATCAAAGATATGAAATATTTAGAAGTCAATGTAACAAATGTAAGATTTGTACAAAACGTTGAAAAATTAAGGAAGATCTAAGTAAATGAAGAGGCATTCCATGTTGATGGATTAGAAAACCAAATACTGTTAGGTAGATCTATAGATTGGTATAGATAGCAAATAGATCTATAGATTTAACTCAATCCTTATAAAAATCCCAACTGGCTCCCCCACCCCCAGAAATGTACAAGCTGATTCCAAAAGGACCCAGAATAGCAAAAATATTTTGAAAAAGAACAAAGTTGAAGGACTTTCACTTCTGCGTTTCAAAAATAAATAAATAAAAACAACAAAGTTTCAGTAATCACGACAGTGTGGTATTGTCATGAGGACAGAATGGTATAGAATTGAGAGTCCAGAAATAAACCCTTACCTTTATGGTTAATTAATTTTTGGCAAAGATGCCAAGACAACCCAGTGGAGAAAGGAAAGTCTTTTCAACAGATGGTGCTGAGACGATTGGCTATCCACACGCAAAAGCATGGATTTGTACCCTTACCTTGCAACATACCCAAAAATTCCCTCATGGTGGGTCATGGATCTAAATGTAAGTGTTAATAGCACTGGGTGTGGTGCATAAACAATGAATCTTGGAACACTGAAAAAATAAAACTAAATTAAAAACAAAACAAAACAAAACAAAACAAATAAATGTAAGTGCTAAAGCTATAAAACTTTCAGAGAAAAAACATGGGAACATATTGTGGTTTATGGTGGATTAGGCAAAAATTTCTTAGGTGTAACACCAAACAGTACATGAAAGACCACATTGATAAGTTGATCTTCATCACAGTTATAAAACCTTTGTGTTTCAAAATACACTGTGAAGAAAATGGAAAGACAATTCACAGACCGGAAAATTATTTGCAAATCATATTTCTGGCACAGGATTTGTGTCCAGAGTATACAAAAAACTCTTACAATTCAATAATGTGACAAAAAGCTTGATGGGCAGAAATTTTGAATGCACATTTCACCAAGGAAAATCTACAAATGACCAGTAAGTGCAGGAAAAGATGCCCTACGCCATTCATCTTCAGGGAAATGAAAATAAAAACCACAACATGACACCTTTCCTACCCAGAATGTTAGTGAAGATGTGGGAAAATCAGAAGCCTCATGTATTGCTGGCAGGACGGTTAAAACAGGACAGCTACTCTGGAAAAAGTTTGGCAGTTTCTTAAATAAACAAAGTTACAGTAAAACCGAGCAATTCTTGAGGTATCTACTCAAGAGAAATGAAAACATAATTGGTGAAGACTTGTATGCCCACATTCATAACCACGCTATTTGTAATAGCCAAAAAGTGAAAAGAATTAAAATGTCCATCAATTGACAGATGGATAAATAAAATGTGTTATATCCATTCAATGGACAATAAAAAGGGATGAAGTACTGATACATGTTAGAACATGGATGCATCTCAAAAACATGCTGAAAGAAAGAAACTGGAGGCAAAGACCATATACTGTGTGATTCCGTTTTCTATGAAAAGTTCAGAGAAGGCAAATCTCTGGTTGGCTGGGGCTAGGTGGAGAGAGTGGGGATGGCAAACACCATGTAGGATATTTTTGGAGTGATGGAAATGTTCTTTTTTAAAAAGATTTTATCTACTTATTCATTGAGAGTGAGAGAAGAGCATGAGCAGGGAGGAGGGGCAGAGGGAGAGGGAGAAGAAGACTCCCTGCTGAGCAGGGAGCCCGATGCAGGGCTCTGTCCGAGGACCCTGGGATCATGACCTGAGCCCAAGGTAGGTTATGATGCTTAACCCACTGAGCCACCCAGGTGTCCCAGAGATGTTCTTTTTTCTTAAACTGGATTGTGTTGATGGTTTCTCAACTCTATAAATTAAAAAAAAAATTCATCGAGTCGTACATTCAAAATGGTTTTGCTGTGTACAAATTATTCATCAATAAAGCTGTTAAAAAAAAAAAAAAGTCAAAGCAGGCCCAGTTCTTATCCACAAGATGCAGGGTGCCTGACATTTAACAGAAGAGACACACACATCTGTGAATGTTATATTTTGAGCTAATTTCATTTATAAAAGTGTATTTAATGTGTAATGGTTTTCTAATTATGTTTCACACCAGATCTCAAAGTCCGACCTTCTCCTTGGAAAAGGTGGATTTAAATAAGAGCATCCTGAAATCTCTCATATTAAGCCTCTCTCTTTCTCTCTCTCTGTCCTCTATCTGTTAGTCCATCCATTATGTATCTACCATTGAAATAGTATAGAAGACTACATGGAAAGACTAGATGAAATGCTTGCTTTTGAGTAGTTTATATGTAAGTACACGAAGAGAGGCAGTTTCCCCGCCATTTTCTCTCTGTCTTTATCTCAGTCTCTGTTTTTTTTTTTTTTTCCTCTCCAAGTAGAAGATGCTGAAATGATTGGTTTGACTAAGTTTTCTGAGTGGAGTCTGGAAACATTTTGCAGAAAAGATGAATTTACGGGTAGAAATTTCCTGGAGTGGAAGGAATTGGTATGGTGGAAAGCATAAAGGAAATGCTCCAGGAAAGGGAAATACATATGGGAGAATAATTTGATTCAGTTGTTGTTGGACTGTGTATGGAGAAGAACAAATGCATTTGCTTGGCTAACCTTATTCTGTAGCAGATTTTTAAGGGGTGAGTGGAAGGTGGAGAGGTTAGTTAAAGAAGACTTAACCAGTTCGAAATTCGGTTGAAATTCCTCACAATTCGCACAGCTCATAGCTAAGACATTGATTAAAACTGGTTTCCAAAATTTGTTTACTGAATTCCAGGATGAACCTTTAAAAAACAAAACAAAACAAAACAAAACAAAACAAAACAAAAACAGTTTAGACACTGCAGAAACAGAAATCAGAATGCCAGAACAAGGGTCTTTGATTTAAAAAGGATAAACCAGAATTTAATACTGGGATCTCTTAAGCTGTCCTGGAGAGATTTAATGTTTTTTTTTTTCCAGTTTTTATCATAGGAATTCCCTTGGGACACGGTAAACGAGAAACCCCCCCAACCTTACCCAACATATTCCCCAAACTAGTTAATTTCACATGTCTGATGTTGGTATAGGAAATCTACATTCATGTGGTTGCTGATAGCAAAGGCTGTACTGTGGCCACACTGGGGCAGCAGACACTTTGCTTTTCTAGCTTTCTCGCCTAGTACCAGACTGCTATAGTGAAAGGACTGTCCTTAAAATACTAACAACAGAGACCTCATGTGTTACTTAAAAGGTTGGGTAAGAGCTTGATTTTTTTTTTTTCCTAAGAGGCTAGTTTTTCAGAGGTCACCAAAAGCAAGGGACTATTTCTTAGTCATTGGATAGCCTCAGGGCAATCATAGCGCCTGGCATCTCCTGAGACCTTAATAAATTTTGGTTAGTGTTTTTAGAAGGCAACTGCTCCAACTCAACAAAGCATAATCTCTAAGCTTTCAGACCACCGCATCCAGAGGGACCTGCATCTTTTCAGCTGAGGGTACTCACACTGTCTAGCAGACCTGCACCTTTTCTATAGTTCTAAGGTCGTGAATTTGACGGGATTCAGTTCCAAGCTTCTCCAGGAACCTAACAAACAAAAATCTGTGATTCTGAGAAAGCATATGTGGCATGGTTACTTTTTATCTACTTATGAAAATTAACAAAAGGAAACCTCATTAAAGCGGACTCAGGATGCTAGAAGGGGGGACCGGTAGAGGAAGCCTCCCAGGAATGTCAGTTACAGGAAATTGTCATTTACAGACCCCTAACAGAAGAATCTGCGGGAAGAAAGAATGATCAATTAAGAAGGGCAAAGATGTACGTTGCATCTCTTACAAGAAACAGACTGCCCCTGCAACTCAGCCACTGAGAAACCCATCATCCCCTGAACTCTTGCTTCCCTCGAATGGACTTTTGTTCAAAACAACCTCTCCCAACTCCCTCCTTCTTCTCCATAAAATAATGTTCCTCTCTTTTCTTCGTTGGACCTGCATATGGCTTTGCTGAACCTTGTTTGTTTGGGATTGCAATTCTTTGCTCTTCCCAGATAAACCTATTTTTGCTGGTAAAATAACTGGCTGTTTTATTTTTAAGGTTAACAACCTATATGGTGCCAGCACCAAAACTACAGTTGGAGGTCTGGGGGTGGGAATTGAAGGTGGGAGGGCAAGGTTGCAATCCTGTGCCCACTACTCCATCTGTCTTGCTTATTCCCCTACCAGCTATAAACACTGGTCTCCTGGATGAGGTGTGGCACTCATGAGGGCACCAGCTGCCTTCACTCTTGTGAAGATTAAAAGGGGAAACCTCCCTAAAGTGAAACAGCAAAGCTAGAAGGGGGAGCATACCACTCAATGTCAATTACAGACCCTAATGGAAGAGTCCTCAACAGGAAAGAAGGATCAATGATAGGCCCCAAGAGGAAAAGAAGTGCTTTCGCCTTCTGTTAGAAACTGACTATCCCTGCCACTGGACCAAGGAGAAACCATCATCTCACTGCACTCCTGCTTTTCTCAGTGGACTTTCATTCTAAACAACCTCTCTCAATTTCCTCCTTCTCCAAAAAATAGGATTCTTTCCTCCATTTGTTGGACTTACCTGTGGTTTTGCCATCGCTTGCATGTCCCAAATTATAATTTTCATCTACTCTGGAATAAACCCATTTCTTTCTTTCTTTCTTTCTTTCTTTCTTTCTTTCTTTCTTTCTTTCTTTTTTTCTTTTTTTTTCTGCTATTAAGATAGCTGGCTATTTTCTTTTTAAGGTTAACACTTTTTTACCTTTCACTGGCTCAGCACTATTTGTTTAATCCATTTGTTGAATGCCTACTTTTTCTTAGGTGCTCCTTACAGATCTCAGGTTTTGTGTCTTTACACTGTAGGAAAGCTGGCTCACACCCTTGTTTAGCAGGTGCTGTTCCTTCTGCCTGGAATACCCTTTTCTTCTTCTCGAGCTAATTCCTCTATGTCTTCACAGTCCAGCCCAAGGCATGCTGCAACTGTCCATCCCTACTGCAGTTGAGACGCGGCTACAATGTGTTCGTAGCCCTCAGCCTTACCCTCAACATAGGACGAGATCACAGACTCTTCATTTTCCTCTGTTAGGAGACCATAAGCTCCTTGAGGCCAGAGCCCTGCCTTATTCGGCTTTGCATTCGCAGAGTCTAGCCCCATTTCTGACACACTGGAGTGGCTCTATCCATGTTGGCGGAGTGAGTAAATGAATCAATCCACTTACCACTGAATGAGATGTTTCATTTCCTTCCCTTCTTCTCCCCAGTTAAAATGCCTTGGTATTAAAAAAAAATCCCTCTTAGGAAGGAAATTATTTTAGAAAGAGGCAGTCAGTTCCTACCTCCCACACAAGGAACATCAGAGAATACAAATGAGCCATAATTTACAAGTGGGACTTCCTGAAGGAGGAAATTTGTAGCATAAACCTCTCAAAGTCTCAGCCACTGTGGAGTCCTATGGTGATAGAGGCCAAGCTCCAGGCCTTCAGCTCTGGGAGATGCCCCACATGGGGCTTCCAGAAGCCCCTCAGTGTTCTAAGGATGTTATTTATCAATTCTCACAACATCTCTGACTGCTAAGCCTGAGAAACGGAGAATTTCTTTCCTTCCTGCCCTTCTCTCTTTCTCCATGAACCTTCTTAACAGTTTGTAAGTTAGAAAACAGAAAAAGACCTAAGCAAATTGCCTGGCATCATGTAAACGAGAACAGCCCAGCCTGGACGCGCTCTGGCGCTCATTCCAGAAATCCAAGTTTCCTGTAACTTAAACAGGTCTGTGTTTTAATGAATTCGTGGCATATGGGCCATAATATTCAAAGTGCCTGGCATTTCCTGCAATTTATGATGAGGTGGGGAATAGGTTGTTTTCTCCTTTTGAGTGAATTTTCACATGCCTAGCTTTGGAGTTAATAAACTTGCCATAAGTGAAAATAGTTTCTAGAAGAGGTAATGCTTTGTTGTTCCTTCTGTGATCTGGACCCACATCTTCTCTTTCTCACCCCAGACCTCATTCCTACCCATGAACTGCCCTCACTGTTTCTTCTCTGGCCTTCTGAGAATGAACAGCAAGATATTGTTGTCGAAGTCTGCACCACGGGGGCAGGATGATCATTTTGTTTGGTGCCTTCTCTATGAACAGAGAATCTTACAGGCCCTCTCCAGTGACCTACAGTTGCTGGACACTTGTGTGTCGATAAAGAGCTCTCCTCCGGACTTGACTTTTGTTCTTCTGGTTTCCAAAAAGCCTTGTTGATTCAGGCAGCAGTAAAAGTCTGTGAATTCAGAAATGGTCCGACTCATGCGGTCCTTGTTTGGCTCTCTTCGTTTTCAGAGTTGTCTTGAGCGTGAGAACAGTAGCTAAGTACTTTTTGGTTCCAGCTTGCTGAGAAAGTTGCCATTGCGTATTTGTTGTGGGCATTTAATGCTCAGTGCGTGTTATACCAATGATGTCAGTGAGCTTAAGCAAACACCTGTGCTACTAATATTGATGTTTGTCTTAGGTTCTGGAAGTGAATTGAAGTTCCCTGTGAGCCTGACCCTCTCTTTTCCACCAGATCTCTTGTTGGCAAATGGTAGCAGTGATTTTTTTTTTTTTTTTTAAGAACCTCAAATTGCCTTTCTCAGGAGTGCCTTCTAAAGGAGATTTTCCCATGCTTTGTTTTCTCTCTAATATCTTATGTGCGTGATTCTTCCCAGCTTGCAAGAACTCTTTAAAATGGAATCCCCAAATATGTCTGTGAAATGCATTCTTTTTCTGAGACAGACTGTCACGGGAGCTATTTAGAGCCTACATCATTCTGTTTGAGGGCTGAAGGCTGCACTTTTCTGAGCATATTCTTAACTCCAACAGCAAAAGGCTGCAAGTCTGCTGAGTATTTCCAGACCCAGGCAATTTGTCAGAGAACTGTAGAACTTCAGGATTTTCTCTTGCACTAGGAGTCCTCCAGAAGCACCACTGGAATTTCCAGAACGAGCCCTGTGCATGTTGAAGCCACTGGCATGACCCTGGGTTCCCTGGCATCCAGGAGAGTCCTTTTCTCAATGTTCAAACGACTCCTGCCCTACACCTGGGTTAAAATATTTGGAATTCCTGAGCTAATATAATAATGAGGAAACTTCTAGGTTTCAAAGATCCCAGTTCAAATATAAACATCAGGAAATCGAGGGAGTCAGTCTCCTGGGTTTGCAATTTGTTACAGATGTGCAATTCTCAGGATCCGTGGGAGCATAAGAAGTCCTTCTCTCACTGCGGGGAGACGGAGGCTGGGGGAGAAAAGAGGAGTGCTTCCCAGGGAACTTAGTTCAGCCAGGTACACGGTATCTACGCTGATCTTGTTAGTGCTTGATGGGGCACGAGGGTTCCCATGGTAATTCCCTGAGGTTAACCAGCTGTGACGGGAAAGTGATAGCCATGATTCATGAATGTGTATAAGCAAACTGTTCCAGGCAAGGTTCACAGGGTCACATAGAGACCGGTGTCTGAGGTCAGATTTTAGGCGGTGTGCGTGTGCTATCCTGTAAGCAGACTGAGAAAGAAATGGTAGCTGTTGGCTTGAAGAATGGCTCCGCCATCCATGATTCAACACCAGTTAGGAATGAATTCATAGAGGCACAAGATGAAGAAGTGGTGGTGTTTTTTTTTTTTTCTCTCTCCTTTCCTTTCCTGTCACATGAGAATGGACTAGAAGAAAAATAGCTCATAATTTTACTTGAATCTTATTGAGTATAGGCTGGTATCATGTAATTTATTTGGATCTTATGGGACGTCTCAGATTCACAACTGATTTATCTGGCTTGTGGATTGATTATTTTAATACTTGAATGATGGATGGTAACATTCCATGGTTCATGGTGGAATGAATTTAGAAGGGGAAACAATGACCCATGGTGTAAGCCAGAGGCACGTCAAAATCAGAATCTGTGCTAATTAAAATAACTTCCTCTTGAATCTCAGATTACCTTGGGAAAGTGTGTGATTTTCTGTACCAGCATTTCGAAACATCTGAGCTTCCGTGATGCTTGCTTGACTTAATTCCAAATGTATTTACCTCCTACAGATAGAAATGAGAGCAGGAGTTGACTTTGTAAATAGTATAGATCAAATGAGGCCTGGTGACTTGCTTGCCCAGGCTAATAATTGGTAAAACCAAGACTAGAATATCAGAAAGCAGGGCTTTGTCATCTGAACAAGTTTTCTTAGTGTTCCCTCCCTTCGGCCACCTCAGCTGTTCAAGTTGGTGATGATAACATTTATCAAATGGAGTCTACTGTAGAGTCATTCAGTCTTACATTTTATGCCTTTGCTTACAAATAGTAGTACAGCAAAGAAATGTTGACATTGCATTGTCTACACTCGCATTTACCTGTTACATCACATGAAACACATACAAAATTGAAGAAGTCATTTTTTTATAGTGTTAGGTCTAGAAATCTTAGAAGACACATTTATCAACGTTCCTGTTTTTTATTTTAAAGTCTACTTTTAATATAAGAAACTGCAATTCAACCCAGTAGTAAAAAAATCTTGTTTTCCTATAGGCACAGGCTTAGAATAAACTGAAACCAGATTGAGGCAGGTTTATCAGCTGAAGTTTGAGAGGCGTTACTCATCTAATTTTAACATGTTTTTACTCTGACGGTTAAGTTGGTGAATTTTTTGCTCTTGAACAGATTCTATTAAGAGTTATATATTTCTTGAGGTTGTTTAATCCAGCATAGGCTTTACCCTTTATTCTCTTAAAATTAAAAAAAAAAATTTAAATAATCTCTACACCCAACATGGGGCTCGAACTCACGACCCCAAGATCAAGAGTCATGTGCTTTTCTGACTGAGCCAGCCTGGAGCCATCTCCTGTATCTCCAGTTAATCTCACAGTTGGTAGGGAAAGGTCCTGGTTTATAATGTGAGACAATCCCTCTTTCTCTTTTTATTTATTTCGGGATTTTGTTTTCAAGTCATATTCTATTTTTGCTCGTGTAGGAATTACAGAATGCTTTTTATCCTTTCTCGGAGAATGGAAATCCTATTCATGTTCCCAGACTATGTTCAAATACTACCTTCTTTATGAGACATTGTTGATTTCTACCCCTCCACAGGTATCAGAAGAAATTCCTTCACCTTCAATATTCTTTTTTTTTAAAGATTTTATTTATTTATTTGAGAGAGAGAGAGAGACAGAGTGAGACAGCATGAGAGGGGAGGTCAGAGGGAGAAGCAGACTCCCCATGGAGCTGGGAGCCCGATGTGGGACTCGATCCCAGGACTCCAGGATCACGACCTAAGCCCAAGGCAGTTGCCTAACCAACTGAGCCACCCAGGTGCCCCATGCCTTCAATATTCTTAAACCTGTTTCTTTATACATCTCCTCCAGTGCTTAATTTAAATCTGCCTCTGGGTTTCATTTATTTGTTGAGTACCCATTACATGCTAGGCACTGGTCTAGGCCCAGGTGTAGAACATGGGACAAAACCTCCAGTCTCATGGAGATTATATTCTAGAGGCAGACAAAAGGTAGACAGACAAAAAGTGAATTAGTATTGAGAGAAAGACAAAGTTAGGTAAGGGAGGTAGGAACTACTGGAGAGAGAGAGATGTGTTACTATTTTTTTTTTTTTTATTGCGTGGCTGGGGAATGCTTTGGTGGGAAGGTGACAGTTGAGCAAAAATCTGAAGGAAGGGTGGGAGTGAGCCATGCAGTGATTTTTGGGGAATCACATTTCAAGCCCAGGGAAGAACAAGTATAAAGGCCCTAAGGCAGAACTGTGCTTGGCATATTTGAGGAGTAAACAAGGAAAAAACAAGGATGTGGAGTGAGTGAGGGGGAAAGCTGGAGGAGATAAGATCAGACGAGGAGCAGGACTTGGATTTTTACTCAGGGTGGAATGCAAAGTCCCTGGAAGGTGTTGAGTTGAGGCATGACAAAGCTATGGTGCTGAGAACAGACTGTTGGCAGGCAGAGGGAAAAAAGAAGATAATGGTGGTTCCCACTGGGAAATAGTGAGAGGAGGTCAAATTCTGGATATATTTCGAAGGTAGAGCGGAGTGGGAGAATTGATGGATTGGACGTGGAGTGTCAGAAATCAAGGTTGACTCCTAACTTTCTACCCTGAACAGCTGGAAAAATGAAACTGCCAAATATAGGGGAAAATAGGGAGCAGGTGAGGGGCTCAACATCAGGAGGGGTTTGTTGTTCTTGTTGTTCATTATTTTTTATTAAAAACAAATAATTTTTAGAGGCACCTGGGTGGCTCAGTCGGTTAAGCATCTGCCTTCGGCTGAGGTCATGATCTCGGGGTCCCAGGATTGAGCCCACCTCGGGTTCCCCGCTCAGCAGTGAGACTTTTCCCTCTCCCTCTGCCTCTGTGATCTTTCTCTCTCTCTCAAAAAAATACAATAAAATCATAAAAAAATTTATTTTTAAAAAGGTTTTTATTTATTTCACAGAAAGAGAGAGAGAGAGAGAGCGCACACAAGTAGGGGGAGCAGCAGAGGGAGAGGGAGAAGCAGGCTCCCCACCAAGCAAGGAGCCCGATCCCAGGGCCCTGGGACCATGACCCGAGCCAAAGGCAGATGTTCAACCGACTGATCCACCCAGGCGCCCTAAAAAATATTTTTAATTGAAATATCATATTCTAAGAGAAAAATAGTCACTGACTTTTCACAAAGTGACTTCCCCTGAAACCTGCATCCAGATCGTGGAATAAAACACTGTCAAAGACACAGAAGTAGTGATTTCAAGTAGGTATCTGGATAGCAGTTGTGTTGTTCAGGGGAGATATAAATTTGAGATTTGTCACCATATAGATGGTGTGGTAGTTAAAGCCACGAAACAAGATGAAATCACCTAGGAAGTGGGTGTGGGTAGAGAAGAGGTTTGAGGACAAAGCTGTGGGACCTTCTAACATCTAATGATTGTGGGGAGATGAAGAGAACACAGCAAAGGAGACTGAGAAGGAGCCGACAGGGAAGTAGGACACACCAAGAGAGAGTGAGAAGAAAGGAAGAATCTAAGTACATGAATTCTGCGAGATACTGGAGATAAAGCAGTGAGTAAGACTGACTGTGTCCCTCCCCTCAAGAAGCTGATGTCAAGTAAGTTACACAGGTAAAAAAAAAAAAAAATCATCTTATGTATCTAACTATCATCTATCTATCATCTCATTATAAAGTATGAAACAAGCTCTGAAGATAAAGCACAATGACAAGGCACCCAGGTGGCTCAGTTGGTTAAGCCTCTGCCTTTGGCTCAGGTCATGAATTCAGCGTCCTGGGATCAAGCCCAGTGCTGGGGGAGGGGGTGTCCCTGCGCAGCGGGGAGCCTGCTTCTCCCTCTCCCTCTGCTACTCCTTTGCTTGTGCATGCTCTCGCTCTCTCTGTCTCTGTCAGATAAATAAAATCTTCTTAAAAAATAAAAGTCAAAGGGGCACCTGGGTGGCTCAGTGGGCTAAGCCTCTATCTTTGGCTCAGGTCATGATCTCAGGGTACTGGGATCGAGCCTCACATCGGGCTCTCTGCTCAGCGGGGAATCTGCTCCCTCCCATCCCCTGCCTGCCTCTCTGCCTACTTGTGATCTCTTTCTCTGTCATATAAATAAATAAAAATCATTTTAAAAAAAGAAAGAAAAGGCACAATGAAAATATTTATAGGGGGGATCTGCTTTAGTTAGGAATGGCTTCCTCTGAGGAAGTGATATTTAAGTTAAAGCCTGAAGGATAGAAAGGGATTATCCAAGATAAAATGTGGGGGATGTATGAGTTTGCTAGGACCGCCATAATGACATACCATGAACTGGGTGGCTTAAAAACCACAGAATTTTATTTTTTTACAGTCCTAGCAGCTGGAAGTCAGAAATCAAGGTACAGCAAGGTCAGGCTCTCTCTGAAGGCTCTAGGGAAGCATCCTTTCTGGTGAATTCCAGCCTTTGTAGCCCCAGGCACTCGTTGACCTGTGGCAGCATCCCTCTAGTCTCTGTCCCTGTCTTTATGTGGTCTTTTCTGTGTCCTCTCTTCTCATCCAACATCAGTGACTGGATATAAGTCCTCCATGAAATCTAGCATGATTCCCTCATAAGATCCTTAACTCATTGCACCAGCAAAGACCCTATCTCCAAATAAGGTCATACTCTGAGATTCTGAGTAGACATGAATGGGGGGGGGGCACTATGCAATCCATTACAGAAGATGACTGGAAGATATAATACGTTCAAAGCAGTGATGTTCTGGAGCTGGTTTGAACCCACTTGGAAGAGCTGATTATAGAGTTTTTAGCAGTTTTGTTATCTGGTTCACTTTGCATCAGTAGCTTGAAATTGGCACCATGGGAATGAATATTTCCACCATGGAAACTGCCAAATGCTACAAATCAGGTTTAGTTATTTTTCTTTTGGAGAGACTTTTTTTCTTTTTAAGTTTTTATTTTAATTTCAGGTAGTTAACATACAGTATTGTATTAGTTTCAGGTGTACGACATAGAGATTTCAACACTTCTGGGCATCACCTGTTGCTCATGGAGACAAGTGCGCTCGTTAATCCTCATCACCTGTTTGACCTGTTCCCCCAGCCACCTCCCTTCTGGTAATCAGCAGTCTGTTCTCTAGAGTTCAGAGTCTGTTTCTTCGCTTGTCTGGAGAGGCGATTGTTAAACATTCAACCAGTATACCATGAGCTGGAAGACCTTGAGTCTAAAAAAGACCTTGAGTCTAGTAGGGTTGGACCATACCAAAGGGTGGAGCTAGACCAAGGCATATAGGGCCTTGAATACCAGAAAGAGTCTTTTGGATTTTCACCCAAGTACAGCTGGGGTTTATCTGAGAATTTTAAACAGTAGAGTGGCAGGGTCAGATTTATGTTATTGTTCTAGTTGTTTATATGACAGTCTTTCCAAGGAGAGAGCCAATTCCTAGAGAAGGATTTTATATTCATTGTTTTTTTGCATCCCTCATGAAATTTTGCACATAAAAGACATTTGATAAATGCCGGTTCATGTAAACAGGGTTTTATAAGTACCACACCGACTGGCAAAAACAATGGTTAGTGAAGCCAATAAACTCGATCAGTCATGAATATATCATGGAGGAATCGCAGGACAGTTCTACCATTATGTATGCTGTCCATTTAGCAACTATACATTCAGAATTTACTGTCTACAAGCACAGGGGTGGGGGTGAGGGAGCAGTACGGGGATACGGCCATGACAAATACGCAGTCTTACCTGTAACCTGGAATCTTGTAGAAAATGGAACAAAAGCCTGTCAGAGCTCCTTTGTGATTAAATGTGTGTGACAAGGTGAACACGAGAGCTTATGTTGAATTTGGGGAGTTTGGGGGAAGTTCCCGTACTAAGCACAATTTTTAGAGAAAGTATTGCCACCTGAACTCTGTTGTGAATTCAGTATTGCCCCCTTAAAAGGGTGGTGAGCAGACTTAGAGGTATGAGGAAGCTGAAGGACTTCGTGTCTTTGAAGTGACCTTGGAGGCTTGTTATGCCCCCTATTCGCCCACATCCACGGTTTCCACCATCTTTGTCCCTGTGGGCCCAAGTAGGAAGAATTCTAAGATAGCTCCCAATGAACCTCATCTTTGTATAATCTTCTTCCCTTGGAGGGTGGTTAAAACCTGTGAATAAAAGATAATAGGCCCCTGCTGATGTTATGTTACATAGGGAAAGGGAGATTATCCTGGGTAGGGCTGACCTAATCAGGTGTTCCCTTTAAAAGCAGAGGAAAAAACAGGTCCTTCTCTTCAAAAGAGCAAGGCAGAGATTTGAAGCACGAGGATTCAATGCACGGTTGCTGGCTTGAGGATGAAGGGGGCAGTGTGAGAAAGAATGTAGGTGAATTTCTAAGAGGGGAGCCTCGCCCCCAGTTGAGAATGAGCAAGGAAATAGGGACCTCAGTCCTAAAGCTGCAATGAACTGAATTCTGCCAACAAGTAGAATAAGCTTAGAAGTGGATTTTCTCCCCAGAGTCTCCAGACAGGAATTCAGCCAGGTCAACGCCTTGATTTCAACCGTGTCACACTGTGAATAGAGAACCAGCCACCCTATGCCGGACTTCTGACCTACAGAACTGTGAGATACTAAATTTGCATAGTTTTCAGCTGCTGCTCCATTTGTGGTTAATTTCTTACCTAACCAGAGAACTCGTACCAAAACATCTGCTTCAGAGGGCTGGCTCAAGAATAGTGAAGACGGGCGCCTGGGTGGCTCAGTGGGTTAAAGCCTCTGCCTTCGGCTGAGGTCATGATCTCAGGGTCCTGGGATCAAGTCCCACATTAGGCTCTCTGCTCAGTGGGGAGCCTGCTACCCACCCCCCACCCCCCGCCCTCTCTGCCTGCCTCTCTGCCTACTTGTGATCTCTCTCTGTCAAATAAATAAATAAAATCTTTTTAAAAAAAAGAGTAGTGAAGACAGGGGTGCCTGGGGGGGGGTCTCAGTGGATTAAGCGACTGCCTTCAGCTCAGGTCATGATCCCAGGGGTCT
The DNA here is from genome assembly GCF_009829155.1 of Mustela erminea. Classification (NCBI taxonomy): domain Eukaryota; kingdom Metazoa; phylum Chordata; class Mammalia; order Carnivora; family Mustelidae; genus Mustela; species Mustela erminea. The sequence continues at coordinate 40,661,681 of NC_045635.1, read as the reverse complement.
GGGATCAAGCCCCACGTCGGGCTCCCTGCTTGGCAGGGAATCTGCTTCTCTCCCTGCCTGCCACTGCCCCTGCTTGTGCTCTGTCTCTCTCTCAAATAAATAAATAAAATCTTTAAAAAAATAATGAAGACAAAATTTCTTTCACTTACCCTACTGAGGTGAGGTGAAGAAAGCTCAGTGCTAGTTTGCAGAGTAGGAGCTGACCACAGAGAAATGTCTATGAGGCTCAAGAGGCTCCTACCGGGGCAGGAATGACATTACAAGGTGTTATATGATTCTGACTTCGCAACTGTCCTGTAAATTCGAGTCGCGTTTATGGTATTCTGTGCCAATTCTTATGTGGTATGCTCTTACAAATAACAGGCATGCCAAGCTGCGGACCTGATGCAAATCCTGGCCATAGAAAAAGAAATCACATAAAATGCTGCATCATGTTCTTTCACAATCCAAGTTCTTCTCTTGGAATATAGTTTTTTTCTTTTTGCAGGTTAAGGAGGTACTCTGGAGGGTGGGGGGTCTTGAACAGAGCTCCAGACTTCTAGTTGTTCTATAGAAACAGCAGCTCGCACAACAGAAGCCTTGTTAAGATAGAACGGCAATATTTCTAGAGATTTCCAATCAGTGCAAAGAGGCATTCTCTAAAGAGAATTTCAGATGCAGTGAGATGTGGTTGTGGCTCATTTTACTTGTAGCATTTGACATCACTGGCTTCCTGAAGTCGAGCTGATCTGATGAGTGATAGGTGCTGTTGGGGCGACAGACCTTCCTCTGGTTCTTCTAGCCGGACACCGATTAGTTTTTGTAATGTTCATTTCCTTCCGATTCTCCCTAAAGATGCATTCTGATTCAGATTCCATACTTCCTAGCTTCGTTTATTAAGGTTGGGTCTCTATAGGAGTAATCAATCTTGCTCAATTCTATGTCAAATCAATGCATGTTGGGCGGGCGTTACAGATGACCGGGTATGGCTTACAGGGAATCGGTAAAGGAAACAGAAGCATCTGGCCCTTCTCCCATGCAGATATCCTTGAAAAATAATGTAATAATCCCATAATAATACCTTTCCTTTATATAGTACTTTTGAATCAAAAACATTTATTATCTCCATTGGACATACACATAAACAGTGAAAGTCAATAGCTTCCCATTGAGAAAAAATAGATCGGCCAAATATCTAAAACGAGATGTGTGAACGAGGAGAGAATTAACACAGAAAAGTACTGGTGATGCAGAGAAGGAGGGAGGAGGAAGAAGAGGAGGAAGAGGATTTTAGAAGAGGGTTGGGTGGGAGAAAACTTGCTGGGTGTGTACCTACAGATTTTAAAATCTGTGTGCTTTGGGGCACCCGGGTGGCTCAGTTCGTTAAGCATCTGCCTTCAGCTCAGGTCATGGTCCCAGAGTCCTAGGATCTGGCTCCTTGCTCAGCAGGGAGCCCGCTTCTCCCTCTCCTCCTCCCCCGACTTGTGCTCTCTCTCCTCATATAAATAAATAAAATCTTTAAAAAAAATAAATAATAAAGTGTGTGTGTGTGCTTCATTTCAGGTAACTTCTAGTGGCTTGAGAAGGAAGACACCTCCCACTTGATAAAGATAAATTCAAAGGGACAAAACGAATTTTATTACATAAGCCTAAAATACTTCTTGCAGACAATATTTCATGGTGGTGCAGGGGAGGAAAAACTTTTCCCCTCTACCCTCCTAGGTTCACTGGTTGAGGCCTGTGAATGAAGCTGGTGAAAGAACCGATTAACAGGAGAAAACAGTTTTAATTACATATGTGCACACAGGAGTTCACAAAGAAAAATGTGGCTCAAGGAGGCAGACCATTGTGAGGCTTATATACCAGCTTAGGCAAAAGGAAGGAAAAGAGGTTTGGGGTTTCTTTTCTTTTTTTTTTTTTTTTAAGATTTATTTATTTATTTATTTGACAGCGAGAGATCACAAGTAGGCATAGAGGCAGGCAAGAGAGAGAGAGAGAGAGGAGGAAGCAGGCTCCCTGCTGAGCAGAGAGCCTGATGCGGGACTCGATCCCAGGACCCGGAGATCATGACCTGAGCTTAAGGTAGCGGCTTAACCCACTGAGCCACCCAGGCGCCCAGGTTTGGGGTTTCTGGGCAGGGGAGGTGGGTTATGGGAAGGTAAGGGGAGAAAATGTTTGGTAATAAGTGTTGTTTTGTAAACAGGTAGGAGTCTCTCTGGTGATAAGTTGTCTCCTGAGGGGTAGTTATCTTCCTGGTAGGAGACATCTTTATAAATGTAAATTTCCTTTACAAAAGGGAAAATTTGTACCCTATTTTTAGGCAGTGAGGGGGAGGTGAAGAGCTTCTCCTGTGTCTGCTGGTTCTCCATTGCCTTTAGTTCAAAATAATTCACATGTCAAAGAGGCACATTTTGGGCTGGCATACCGTGATCTCTTCTGTGAGTACCTATCAAGTTTTCTTTAGAAGTGGCTTTTTCGGTGTCACTTATTTTGCAAATTATTTTCACATATTTTTGCCTCTTTAAGTCAAAGATAGAAGGAAAAACCCGTCCAGTCAATTTATAGCAATATCCCTCTGTTTGTTACTTGAGGTGAGATGGCTCTGAGGGAACACTTGAGCAGGGACAGAAGAGCTCCAGGTCAGTTCACTCAGCAAACAACAGTTGAGCCAGACGTACTAAGGTCCCTGCCTTCATGGAGCTTACAGTCTTGTGGAGAGGAGACCGAGACTTAAGAAGCGAAACTTTTTTTTTTTTTAAGATTTTATTTATTTGACAGACAGAGATCACAAGTAGGCAGAGAGACCGGCAGAGGGAGAGGAAGGGAAGCAGGCTCCCTGCTGAGCAGAGAGCCCGATGCGGGACTCGATCCCAGGACCCTGGGATCATGACCTGAGCTGAAGGCAGAGGCTTTAACCCACTGAGCCACCCAGGCGCCTCAAGAAGCGAAACTTAATAAGATAATTTAAGGTGGTAAAGAGGGTCAGAATATACCCCCTCCCCCAAATATACCACTTTGGCATAAGGATTATTTTGAACCAAAGGCAACTGAGAAATGATAGACACAAGAGGAACTCTCAGCCTTCCCCCTTTCTGCCTAAAAGCAGGGCAAAAATATCCATCTTGTCAATGACATCTCCTTCTCACATACCAAGAAGAAGAGAATAATCCTTAGTCACCAGAGTTGACTCTCATCCCTGGAGATGGCATTGACCTGAGTCTGCATAATGAACTGTGTAAAACAGCTCTTATCTACCATTAGTCTCCCCCATATGCTTCGCTTCCCACAATTTACTGCCCCTAGGAACCCAAATCCCTTTTCCTTTGTCCCATCACTTTTTCATAATTTATCATTCCTTTCCTCAAATGGGATATAAGCCCCTGGCTCTAATCACCACTGGAGTTTTCACTTCTTTTCCACATAGTTCCCCACTCTCTGTTATGCACACATGAAATTAAAAATATCAATGAAATGTGTATTTTTCCCCCTCCTGTTAGCCTGTCTTTTGTCATTTTAACTCGCAGCCTTCCAGAATTGAACCTAAGAGGGTAGAGGAAACACTTTATCCTCCCCTACATTGGTGATAACAGTTATTAAGAAAATAAAAGAAAGTAATGAGGTAGGGGATTGCAGGAGGTGACTTAAGGTAGTTGGGGAAGGCTCATCTGAGGAGATGACATCTTCGTTGCGGCCTGTAAGGTAAAAAGGCACAGGCCATCCCAAAACCTCAGGAAATGCATTCCAGGCAGAGGGAATAGTAAGTGAAATATCTCCGGGTTAGATATTGTTGGGCTGGCAGAAAGAAAGGGCTACTTAAGATGGTGAAAAGTCCCCGCCACAAAACCTGAGCTCGGACAGGAGAACAAAGACCCAAGCAGGAATCTGAAAACCCTCCCACCTTGGGACTCCCGTGGACCAATGGGACCCTGACAAGCGGGAATCTGAGACCCCTGCCCCAGGCTCCAGTGGACCAATGGGACCCCCACGAGCAGGCGAAATATCCAAATAAGGGAAACTTGCCAAAAGACCCCTGAACTCCCCTCAAGGTCCCTTAAAAGCCCCCTTCTCCCTGCCTTGGGCGCGACTTCCGCCACTCTGCTTCCCAGAGTCGCAGAACCTCGCCCGAGGATGCCCACCTCCTCCTGGCGCAACTTTCCTGGCTCCCCTTCTCCAGAGCCCTGAAACTTCGCCGGAGAGTGTTTTTTAATAAATCTTGCCTTGCACCCACTTTGCCTGGTATTGTGTTCATCTCGCCAGAAAAACTTTACAGATACCAGCCTGGAGTATTCAACAAGCAGAAAGACAAAGCCAGAGCCATTGGAGTGGACTGCACTGGGGAAAGAGTTGAACTAGATGAGGTCAGAAATGTTGGAAAGGGCCAGACTGTGCAGGATCTTGTAGGTCAGTGGTTCCCAAACTTAAGTGAGCATTAGAAATCATCTGGAGGACTTGTTAAACTCAGTACAGGTTCTTGGGCCTTATCCCTAGAGTTTCTTTTTCTTTTTCTTTTTTAAGATTTTATTTATTTGTCAGAGAGAGAGAGAGAGAACACAGGCAGTCAGAGTGACAGGCAGTCAGAGTGGCAGGCAGAGGCAGAGGGAGAAGCTCTGCGGGGAGCCCCATGTGGGACTTGATCCCAGGACGCTGGGATCATGACCAGAGCCAAAGGCAGCCATTCAGCCGACTGAACCACCCAGGTGGCGTCCCATTCCTAGAGTTTCTGATTCTGGGTATCTGGGGCAGGTCCCAGAATTTGCATCTTGGAAGGACCTGAGTTCTTATCCTATTTCGCCACACCTGGAGTGAAACCATTGGTGTCACTGAGCCTCAATTTCCTACTTGAATATTAAACATTAGAAAGAAAAAATCTATATAGGGTGTTAAAGGATCTCATCTATGTGCTAGAACAGGGAGAATTTAAAGCCTTATGATTGTTAACAAAGATTACATTTCTGGGTTGCAAACAAAGGAGATCTCAAATGTAGTTGTGGAATACACTAAATTAAAGAAGGATGTGCAGAAGAGTGAGCAGGCATGGAGAGTAGGCATGATTTTTTAAAAATTAAATTTAAGGTAAAAAAAAATTTGTTAAAAGGAGGTCCCAACATGGACCAGAGGATAGGTTTTTAGACCAAGCTTGAATGCCTTAGTCTTGAATGCACTTATTCATAGAGCTCTGTGACTTTGATCTTTGAAAAAATAAAACACTCTGTTAAAGACTCAAAAGACTTTTGTCAGAGGAGACCAGTAAGCAACCCTTAAAACCTTTTTGAAGTGGAAATGATTTGAACTGCCCAATATTTTACCCATCAGGGGAGAGGGTTTGGTGAGGCTCACCCTAGGCGCTGTCTTGGACTGTACCCTTAATGCTGATAACAGCTGGGAATTTAACCTAAAGGTTTTTGAGCATAATGTGTGTGTACGGGAAGAGTCAATATTTATTTAATTTTAGATAACACAATTGAGAAAGATTGGAGGTAGAAAAGAGGTTGTGTGTGTGTACATGTACACGTGTGTGTGTGTGTGTGTGTGTGTGTGTATGTTCACAAATATGCAGGCTATTCCTGTTTCTAGTCTGATAGCAGTCAAAAGAAATCTACTTGATCCATGGAGAAGTTGCAGATGAGGGTAGAAGTTAAAGTACTCTTCCTAAATGCCTTGACACCAGTCCTCATACATTTTCAAGGTCAGAGAGACCATAGTTTTTATAGTTTTATATTTAAGCTATTGTTCTGTGCCTTGGTTTGGTAAGAGCCTAGTAGTAACCCCTTATGTTTTATGTTTGAATTCTTTGAAATGAGAACCCGTTGGCAGGGAGACTTTTTCTAAAAATTTCTAAGGAAAGGGCAGACTCCTGTCTTGTAAGAATAGTGCCTGTATCATGTTTTGTGGGTGTGGGTTAAATAAGAGTTTCGAGATGTATCTAAAGTGGTTTGCTAAATCCTCCTTCACCTGTGTTCTCAAGAGAAGGGACGGGGTTGGAGAAGGCTCTACTTGGGTATTTCTTGTTGGAATTCAAATCCTAGGAGCCTGTCACACTTTCAGCTCTGATCACTTAATAGGGATTAATGAGCTGGACACCTAAAGTTGGTGAGGTGCTAAGCCAGAAGGGAAAAAAGGAAGTGATGGGCTGGTGCCAAAAGGCAGACTTTGGCCTGGAGCCCCCTCCTTCACCCCAGATACAGCAGGCCCTACATGATGGCGGGGGGAGAGTTTGGGTAGGACTCAGGTTTCTTAGACTAGAAACTGGCACCACTGTAGTGGCTTCTTGATGAAACTTTTCAATGTGTAGAATAAATACCTACCTGATATCTTGTTCTTTTGATATTTCTCTCATGTGTCCAATAGCTACAGAACTTTGAACTCTCTGCCCTCTCTTTCTTTCCCAGGAAGGACAGGAAGATTCTTAATCATGGAAGACAACTGTAGACTCTTATCATTTCAGGGACCACACTGGAGACACTACTAACTAGTCCCAATTTTCCATTCATTTCCCCATATATTTGCTTTCCCACAATTTGCTTCCTCCCCAAACTCAAAGTCCTTCTCCTTTGTCAGTTCTCTAAAATGTATTGTTTTTTGTTGTTGTTGTTGTTGTTGTTGTTTTTTGTTAAGATGCTGTGTAAGTCAAAGTTCTAACCACCTCTTTGAGTTATTACTTAATAACACTCATCACGGAGTAGTCCTGTGTATATATACGATGTACATGTTAATCAACTGTTTTCTCTTGTTAATCTCCCTGTTGTCAGTCCGATTTGCAAAGCCCCAGTCCAAGAACCTAAGAGGGTAGACGAAAAAAATTAAGGATTTTCCTCTTCTACAACAACAAATGCCGATTATAAAAATTTTGAACATAGCAAAAAAGACAAAATACGGGGGCACCTGGGTGGCTCAGTGGGTTAAGCCTCTGCCTTCAGCTCAGGTCATGATCCCAGGGTCCTGGGATCGAGCCCTGCATCGGGCTCTCTGCTCGGCAGGGAGCCTGCTTCCTCCTCTCTCTCTCTCTGCCTGCCTCTCTGTCCACTTGTGATCTCTCTCTGTGAAATAAATAAAAAAATCTAAAAAAAAAAAAAGACAAAATACACTGGGCAGTTAAGGAGATGATTTTATTAAGGCCATTGCAAAAGGAAGAATGTTTATTAATTAGAAACATCTCAAAGAAGAAAGAAAACACTTGAGGTTTTATAGAGGCAAGAGAGGAAGGGTGTCCTGGGGCAGGTGGGCAAGGAAACTAATGGGAGTCATCAGGAGTCATGAGAAAAGGTAGAGGTAGGTCTTATCTCTGAATTCCAAGAATAGGGTGGTCCTTTGCATTTGTTCTTTCCTAGAAAAGGAGGAGGAATTTCTTAACCATTGCTGCTTCCTGGGAGCATGGGGCTCAGATAAAATTTAATGTAGTCAGCACTCACCCCCACTTTTGTTGAAGGCAAATAGCATGAGTCATTTAACAACTCAGAGGTGATCATAAAAACCCGAGTAGAGGAAGGAGGGTCTAAGAAATAGTCTTTCCTAGACTCTTGTTGCCATTGTTCCTGTAAAACCAGTTAAACCATCAGTTGAGATTTGCTGCCAAAGGTAAGTTGTTTTAGGATCCTGGAGATCAGGCATTTCAAAACAGGGTTGCCTGAAGTGAAAAAGAGAAACGCTGATATAAAAATTAAAAAAAAAAACACTAACTATAAAGTTTATCAACTGGAAAGAAATCAGAGAAGTTTTGGGGGAACAAATGGGTAGCAGTTGCTTCCAAACAGTACAAACGTTCTCTGGAGGCCAGAATTCTGTGAGCACTAGTCAGGCAGCACAGCTCACTGACCTTCTGGAAGATCTTAAGTTAATATGTTCACACTCTTGGTCATGCTGCCCAGTCTTGGTTACCACTCATATCAGGGTATCCGTGACCTGAACATTTCACTGGAGTTCTTTAGTGGTCCAGACAGTGGTTCTGGTCTGTTGCAATAGTGGGTCTTTCAAGGTTTAGATCAAGTCTTTGATTTCAGCTTGCAAGGTTTCTTCAGGTCCTAGAAGGGAAAAGCCTGGCAAGGGAGTCCAGAGTCTCGACAGCTAGAGTCTCTGGCCATTCAGGTTTTAGTTCACGGTCATTCTAAGTCAGGTGGGAGGGAAAGAGACTGGATCTATGAGATTGAAGTGCTGTAGCCAGATGCTTAAGAAAACTGGAAGAATTGACAATTTAGAAAGAATGGTAATTTGGGCAAAGTAACAGGATCCAGTCCAATTTGCAGGCAAGGACCAACATTGTTTCTTTCCAGAGGGAGAAGAAGTCAATGAAATCTCTGTCGACAAGATAGAAATTGTATATCTATTGATTACCAGCAATTTAGAAAGAGATGCAAACTAGTTCATTGACAACGAACAGGGCCACAGTCTGACAGCCTGGAAGGGTGTGCTAGAAATAATGCAGAGATCTTTACTGAAACAAAATTTGTCTCTGCCATTGAGAATTATTTACTTACCAATTCTACGAACATTGTTACATAGTTGAGACCATAATGAATTTTTAGCCCAGTATTTTGATTTATTTTTTGTACTTTTCACTCCTCCATTGAATAGGAATTCTTTAGAAGGGGAAAATGTTAGATATGTATAGAATGACACATCATTCTGAAAACAGAATCTATTTTCAATGCCAAAAATTAGCAAACAAAGTTTAAACACCAACAGGATATAAATTAGGAAATTTAGAAAGGAAGGAAATGATACCATAAAATGCCAAATATTTATGTACTGGACTCTTACAAGTGACTTTTCACATATTTATTTTTGCGTCCTGCCAGTAGGAATGTAGACATCAGCACTGAGAAGCCCTTTATTGAAGTACAGGAAAGAGTGTGTTTTGATCCTAATTAGAAACAGAAATTTGTCTGCCTCAGTGAGTGGAGAAGCTGAAGAAACCGTCATTGTTCCTGCTAATTTGGTGTTATGATTCAATGCAAGGTTGGAAAACTGTGCCCCTTGGGTCAAACCCAACTTTGGGGGAGAAAAAAAAGCCCCACCTTTTTCTCTACCCTCTTAGGTGTTCTTGCAGGCCTGCAAATTAAATTGACAAAAGTTGGATTAGCATTGATTCACAGAGGCACTCAGTAGTTCACAGAAAAATGTGACTCAGAGGGAAGTTAGAATTTGGAGCTTATATATCATCTCAGTGGGGTATGGGGAGGAGCAGAGGCCCTTAGGAGAAGAGATGAGATGGGAGATAGGTAGTGTTGTGGCCCTGTTTGGGTGTGGTGTCACCTTCTCCTCTCCTAGAGAAAAGAAGACCAGAGTTGTTCCCAGGAAGGGGATTAAGACAGTTCAGCTCTTTGGGGAGGCTTTGCTTTTAGCACATAAAAGATTCCAGGAACTCAAATGCCTTCCACTCAAAATAATTTTTATATCAAAGTGACATATTTTAGGGTGATATCCTGATCGCTTTCATGGCCTGTTTTTTATAAATAATGCTTTATTAGAATACATCCATGCCCATTTATTTATACGTTGTCTATGGCTACTTTTGCCATAAGAGTAATGGAGATGGGGCGCCTGGGTGGTTTAGTCATTAAGCATCTAGCTTCGGCTCAGGTCATGATCCCCTGGTCCTAGGATCAAGTCCCTCATCAGGCTCTCTGCTCACTGGGGAGCCTGCTTCCCACCCCCCCACCCCCTGCCTGCCTCTCTGCCTATTTGTGATCTCTTTCTGTCAAATAAATAAATAAATAAATAAATAAAATCTTTTAAAAAGATCATTCAAACTAGTTATTCCCTGGTCTGGTTTTGAGACTTCCCGGTCTGAAAAAAATAATTTCACGCACTGTCATGATGTCTTTAACAGTTTTGAAACCTATATTTTTCCATTCGTATTGAAAACAAAAATATCAGTTATATAAGACTCTTTAGAAAGGGGGTATATTAGCAAATTAAAAAATGTAGCACTCAATCCTAAGGACATGGTAAATTAATGTCGGATGGACTATGAGTTTTGTTTTTCTTTCTTATTTTTTTAAGATTTTATTTATTTATTTGAGAGAGAGAGAGAGAGAGAGAGCGCACGCGCAGGATAGAAGGGCAGAGGGAGAGGCAGGCTCTCTGCTGAGCAGGGAGCCCGACCCAGGACCTGATCCCAGGATTTGGTCCCAGGAATCTGAGATCATGATCTGAACCAAAGGCAGATGCTTAACCAACTGAGCCACCCAAGCTCCCTGTTTTCCGTCTGATGTTTGGCTTTCTCTAGACTAGAGAAAACCTCTGTGATTTTTATAATGACATTTTCCATGAGTTAACCATGCCACTGTCTTTTGAATGTCTGGAAAGAATAGGCCACAGAAGTGGTGGGAGTTAAGAGTCAGTCAGTCCCTACCAAAGGGAGGCAGAGTTGCATAAAAAGAGGCATCAGAAAGACAAGGACTTCCCCCTGACTTTGTCACTCAGTAGTTGTGTTAGCCTCTATACACCTAGTTTGACAGATTAGTTAGCCCCTCAATGCCTCCGTCTCCTCCTTTTAAGATGGGAATAAAAACATTGCCATGAAAGTTAAATGATCAAATGCTAGTAGAAAGCAGCTGGTATGGGGCTGGGCATGGTCAGTGTCAGCTACAGTTATATTTCTTTTTTGTTTTTTGTTTTTTTAAAAGATTTTATTTAGGGGCACCTAGGTGGCTCAGTTGTTGAGTCTGCCTTCAGCTCAGGTCATGATCCCAGGGTCCCAGGATTAAGCCCAGCATTGGGTACCCTGCTCAGCAGGGAGCCTGCTTCTCCCTCTCCCACTCCCCCTGCTTGAGCTACCTCTTTTGCTGTGTCTCTCTCTGTCAAATAAATAAGTAAAATCTTTTTTTAAAAATAAAAATTTTATTTATTTGAGAGAGAGAGAGCAACAGAGAGCACAAGTGGGGTGAGAGGCAGAGGGAGAAGCAGGTTCCCCGCTGGGCAGGGAGCCCGATGTGGAACTTGATCTTGGGACTCCAAGATCATGACCTGAGCCGAAGTCAGATGCCCAACTAACTGAGCCACCCAGGTGCCCCACAATGGTTTTATTTCTATTGGGGCTGGTCATCCTTTGCTTCATGAGCAGGCCTGATACTGATGTGGCTGGTACTCTGTGCGCCTCTGCTCAACAACCCAAAGGATTCCATTTTTTAATTTCTCTTCTAAAGATTCCATATTAACTCTTCTGTCTCTTTTGGAGGAAATTGTTTAGGTATGGGGAAGAGTTTGTTTTTCTTGAAAAGTTTGAGTTTTCACTTCCCCCATTCTTCCTTAAGTTCAAGTTTTTAGAAGGTGAACTTGAGGCTTAGTGTCAGGATGAGATGTCTAATAGACTGAAGCTTTATAGATTTATGTGTATTCCCTATGGATATGTTAACCATTTGAACATGATCATCTCTCCACTCTTACTATCTACCTTGGAAGTTTGGAGTTAGCCTTCTAAGAGTATTTATACTACTCCAGGTGATAACCATGCTTTCTACATTCTGCAAGAACATTGTTGTGTTATTGAGGATTCCCCAGAGAATCAGAATCAGTACAAGAAATAGATACATAGATGGATACATAGATAGAAGAGATTTATTAGAGAAATTGGCTCATGCATTTATGGAGGCTGAGAAGTCCCATGATCTTCATCTGCCAGCCGGAGAACCAGGAAACCTGGTGGTCTAATTCTGTCTCAGTCCAAAGTTCTGAGAACGAGGAGCACCCATGTCCAAGGGCAGGAGAAGTTAGATGTCTCAGTTCAAGCAGAGAGAGTGAACTTGCCCTTCCTCCCCCTTTCTGTTCTATTTAGGCCCTCAATGGATGGATGATTCCCTTGCATTGGTGATGGTGATTTTCTTTATTCAATCTACTGACTCAAATGTTAATCTCTTCCTGAAACACTCAAAGACAGACACACCCAGAAATCATGCTTTGCCGACTATCTGGGCATTCCTTAGCACAGTCAAATTAACTCATAAAATTAGCCATCACAACTGACCATCCACCTGAAGGACTTCCTGCTTTTGATTGTGTGTTTTTTGGGAGGGGGGCAGAAATCTTTTGAATTAAGTAGTAAAGAGCTAGTATAGAAAATAAGGCCTTTGCTTCTCCCCTTACCAGCACCACTAGCACAAGCAAAGTCATGATAAAATACATAAGAAAAGGTATGTTTTGTTAGGTTGTTTTTAAATGCACTGCCTTCTAGTTTCTTGGGTGCCTTTGGCCTGCTTTCCATAGGATTTGGGAATTTGTGAGCAAATATACTGGACCTATTTGCTATGGGGAGGTTACTTGTACTTTTGGCCTTGTGAAAAGAATGGTGTGGGAGGGCTGATAAAGGGCTATGGTCTTGAAACTCTTCTCATTGGAAACTAGATAACTCTAGTCCAATCCAAAAAATCAGAAGGGAAAAAAAAAGGATGCTGAGTGCTGGAATTATGTCTTCAATTAAAATATATTTCCTAATTGGAGAAATAATTGACACTGACAGTCATATAAGCATGAGTTGACTGTGAAAGCAAAGTTGTTACCTGTGTGTTTTCCCCATCATGTTTTCAGAGAACTGGCAAATTCTTTCATTCTGGGGAGCACTGGCCTTTTTTGAGTAAAAGATGAAAAGAGTTGTGTCTAGAACAAGATCTAGGAGGGCTTTCATGTGTCATGCCTACTTTGATTTCAAAGCATGGTATGTTTGAGGATGGTTGGCTGTGAGGCAGAAGTTGTAAACTTTGCTCCCGGCCCGTCTCTGTTTTCTGTACTATTTTGAGCATGCTTTTCCCTAGGAGTTCTTTGTACAATTAGGGACAGAAAGTGATGTGCTCATTCTCGCTTAATTAAGACATGTTCAGCTTGTACACAGTTTGCATAACTGAGTTTTTAAAAAGATTTTATTTATTTACTTTTAGAGAGAGAGAGAAAGAGCAAGTGAGAGCAGGGGGAGGGGCAGAGGAAGAGGGAGAAAGCGAATCTCAAGCAGTTTCTGTGCTCAGCGTGGAGCCCAACGTGGGGCTGGATCTCAAGACCCTGAGTTCATGACCTGAGCTGAAATAAAAGTCAGACACTTAACTGACTGAACCCCCCAAGCACCCCCCCATAACTGAGTTTTAAGACCAATATTAGCTGGTCTATTGTAGCAATCGTATGCATTAATTTTCCCTGCCAGTTTGATTTCATTTGCATTTTTTCCTTTCTAATGAGTATTTTTTGAGAATAACATCTCTACTAAAAGCTCTTTTTCCACCCAGGTAGCTTTGCATGAATTAACTAAACCTGTGTTTAACTCAACAAAACACTTCCGTCCATTTGTTTAACTGTATGAAAATAGCTTTTCTCTTTCTTAGTGAGCGTGAATTATTTTCTCAACTCTTTGATTTAATATCAAACTTTCTTATTAATGTTTTTGTTATTATGTGAGGGTCTAACTAATGACCTACAAAACGTTATTCATGGGAGTGAAAAAGCTGACCTTGTCAAAGATGCCTTAAGTGGAGGAAAATGTGACCTCTTCCCCACATGCAGTCATGGCTTGGAAATATTGGTTTATGGTCCCTGAGACCTAGTTATCTTGTTTTGCTTTTAAATTTGAGTTCTTTTTTAAAAAAAAAAAAGATTATTTATTTATTTATTTATTTGACACAGAGAGAGAGATCACAAGTAGGCAGAGAGGCAGTCAGAGAGGAGAGAAGGGAAAGCAGGCTCCCCGCTGAGCAGAGAGCCCAAGGTGGGACTCAATCCCAGGACCCTGAGATCATGACCTGAGCTGAAGGCAGAGACATAACCCACTGAACCACCCAGGCGCCCCTAATTTTGAGTTCTTATTGTCTGTAAATTGCCATCTCAGTGCATGCATACATAACACATATGCATATACACTCACACAACACGAACCTTGACAGATTACTTGACTAATGAAACTAAGCAACTGGACTGGTAGGTTTTTCATAGTTGAGTCAGGGTGTCTGACCCTTAGGGGAAAAAGGACTGTTATGTGATCAGTTTGATGCTCGGAGCCACGCATGAGGGAATTGGTTCCCTTAACTTCATAGCAAAGAGCCCAATTCTTCCCGCCATATCATAGATTTCAGTAGAAGAAAGCCTTTACTCAAGAGCTCTGTGATTATGCCTCAAACAATTGTGGAATGGTGGTTCTGGAAACCAGAAATAGATATGCTCTTCTTGTAGTTATATACTGCTCTCACAGAAGCAATATATCCAATGGTTAATTGAGTACAGTAGTCCTTATTTGTAGAAGACATCATGAAGCAGGTTCTCAAAAGAAGCATTTTCAAAAATTAAAAAAAAATAAAAGGGAACCATGCTAAAACCTAATGCACATATTTTTGTAGATATTTGACTTAAATATTGATATTTTGGATCACTAAATATAAATGGAGAAAGACCATTGGCAATGTTGGTGATGAGGTCATATTTATATTGCTTTTTTCTTTTCTTTTCTTTTTTTTTTTAGAGAGAGAGAGAGATAGCAAGCTGGGAATGGAGAGGGCAGAGGTAAAGGGAGAGAGAGAGTCTGAAGCAAGCTTCATGCCTAGCATAGAGCCCAACGCAAGGCTCAATCCCACTATCCTGAGATCATGACCTGAGCTGAAATCAAGAGTTGGACACTTAACTGACAGTCCCCCAGGTGCCCCGAGGTCCTATTTATATTTCTTTTATTAAATTTTGACTACATTTTAAAAGATGACATGTCTTTAGTTTGTCTTACTGCTAATGATAACTATATGATAATGATATTGCTAATGATAACAAGCTAACATTTCACATCTGGGAGACATTCATGCTCTTATACTTCCATAACACAATGTTATCTTCTGTTTGTATATCAGCTGACTGGCGGATTATTATGTGGCAAAAATATTATTACTTTCTTCAGTTCATTCAATCAATAATACTTTCTGAGCACCCACTATGGCAAGGCACAGGCCCAGGAGCATTAAAGAATACAGTCCAGAGTTTTTCCTGTTTCCTTCTCCTTGAACGTATCTTGTTCTTTTCTATCTCGATTCTTCATTTACTTCTGTCATGCCCACTATAATGCCCTCTTCTCCATCTCTCTAAATCCTACCCATTTCCCTTAGACTTAGGTCAAGTGTCTTCTTGGTAAATCTTTCCCAAACTACTTCAGGGCTCGATGATTTCTCCCTTGTCTAAATTCTCATGCAGTTCATTAATTCCTGGCAATGTTTTGGTATATTTTTGTTCTGATTCGTTTGCCTTAATAGAAAAGAAAGCCTTTGGGCGGAGTGATGGACAAGGTTTAACATTTGTGTTCCTCACAGTGACTTGCTGGCTGTGCATTGCCACTGAGAAGTGATTTGGGAATTCAGATAAGACAGTGATGTCTGGGATAAGGTCAAGGAAAGGTGCAGAGGTGAGATTTGATCTGTACTTAAAAGGGTAGGTAAGATTTAGGTGAGGGGAGGAGGTGGAGCTCATATTTCAAAGGAGGGTTGAGTGAATGAAGGACAAGTATGAGTGAAATTGAGGACTTAGCATCAAACAGAAATGTATACTCTCCAGACTGTTAAATCCTGCCAAGGAGATAGATGGGTTATGGAGCATACTGGTGTATTGGCCTCCTGAAGCAAACAGCAGAGTTTCTAAGCCCAGAAAGTGAGAGACAACAAGTGATGCCCAGTGTAATTATTTCTCATTGCCTATAAGACAAGCTCTACTGTATTTAACTTTCCTGGTATATACCTTTTCTCTACCTCCCTTTTTCCACTATGATTTATTTATTTTTCAATTTTTCTGAAAAGATTTTATTTCTTTATTTGAGAGAGACACTGAAAGAGAGTGAGAGCATGCGAGCACAAGTTAGGGGAGAGGCAGAGGAAGAGGGCGCTCTCTGCTGAGCCTGATGTGAGGCCCCATGCCAGTACCTTGGGATCATGACCTGAGCGGAAGGCAGATGCTTAACCAACTGAGCCACACAGGCTCCCCTTCCATTATGATATAAAGAATTTTTTAAATGTGGGCTATTAGGTAAGAGATTCAGAGGTTTCCCATTTCATCATGGGGAAAAACTAGGAATGACCCTCTTATAAAGATTCAAACTTCCTTTGCCATATCCTAGCAGAGAGGCCAGGTCTTAGTTAGGGGCACACAAACACAGAAATAATCACTGACCAGTAAATAAACTTTCCCATCCATTCCTACTGTCCTACTTTATGACATCAAAGAAGAGTGGGAGGTTTTACTTTCCTCTTGCCTTGAGCACCATGATGAGGAATGCCCATGGGCTGTTTGGAATTGGGAAGGTGACAACCAGGAAACAGGATTAGGAGAAACTCTGGGATTTGAGAAATTAAAGATTAATGAATCAGTAATTTCCCATTCACTAAATTAAGGAAATTGCTACATAGATTTGGCAACATGGGTGGAGCTGTGAATTCCTTCATCCTGGAAAAGTCTGAAAGTAAATAATTATGGTTTTCATCCATGAAAAGTAAAATTTTATTCAATTGGACATTACCAATGAAAATTCTTATGATGCTTGAGAGTAAGAGGTATAAAGGGAACAAAAAGATATCAAAGATTTTCAACTGCTTGTCATTAGGGATGTACAAATTATAGACATATATTATCCCATCCTTGAAGTAGAACCCCTAAAGATTTTTCCTACTCAACACTTTGTTAATATAGTCCAGTTACACAGAAGTAATATGTTCTGTCCTTCATGTGTTTATTCATTCATCCAACAAATACTTGTTGAGCACTTAGCTATGTACCAGGTACTGTTCTAGCAGCTGAGAATATAGTGGTGAATAAGAAAAAGAATGTATTCCTATGAAGATTACTTCTAATAGGGGCGCCTGGGTGGCTCAGTGGGTTAAAGCCTCTGCCTTCAACTCAGGTCATGATCCCAGGGTCCTGAGATTGAGCCCCACATTGGGCTCTCTGCTTAGTGGGGAGCCTACTTCTTCCTCTCTCTCTCTGCCTCCCTCTTTGCCTACTTGTCTGTCAAATAAATAAATTTTAAAAAACCTTTAAAAAAAAAGATTACTTCTAATAAAGATAGCCACCAAGTAGAAGAGAAAACAGACAAATAAATAAATAAAATAAGTGTTTTATGTTATTGTCTTATAAAAAAGAATAGAACAGAGGCACCTGGGTGGCTCAGTCAGTTAAGTGTCCAACTCTTGGTTTTGGCTCAGGTTGTGATATATGGGTCTTGAGATCAAGCCCTGCGTGGGTCTTGGTGCTGAGCACGGAGTCTGCTGGAAATTCTTTCCTTCTCCTTCTCCATCTTCCCCTCCCCTTACTCCCTCTCTGTCTCACTCAAATAAATAAATAAAACTTAAAAAAAAAGAATAGAACAAATTGAAGGGGTAGAGTATTATAAGACAAGAGGACAAGTATAATTTTTCACAGAGTGGTGAGAAGCAGTCTCCTTGAGGAGATTATATTTGAGATGAAAAGACAGAATTATAAAAATTCTATTGAATATTTCATAATTATGTTGAGGAGAGTCACATAATTTAGAGTATTGAGTTTCAACATCTCATAATTTAGTGTATCTGGTCACTCAATCAAATTATCTTTTTTTTAAGATTTATTTATTTATTTGACAGACAGAGATCACAAGTAGGCAGACAGGCAGGCAGAGAGGAGGAAGCAGGCTCCCCGCTGAACAGAGAGAGCCCGATGTGGGGCTTGATCCCAGGACCCTGAGATCATGACCTGAGCTGAAGGCAGAGGCTTGCACACTGAGCCACCCAGGCGCCCCACTCAATCAGATTATCTTTGATGAGGTTTCATACTTTGTTTAATATAGGTCTTACATATTTCTTGTTAAATATGTTCTTAGCTTTGGGCCCCTGGATGGCTCAGTGGGCTAAGTGTCTGCCTTTGGCCTAGGTCATGATCCTCGGGTCCTGGGATTGAGCCCCATATTGGGCTTCCTGCTCAGTGGGGAGTTTGCTTTTCCCTTTCCCTCTGTCCCTCCCCCACTCATGCTCTCTTTCTCTCTGAAATAAATAAATAAATAAATAAATAAATAAATAAATAAATAAAATCTTTAAAAAATTGTTCTTAGGTTTAAAATGGGTTTTTTCCATTGTAAGTGGAGTAGTTTTCATTATAGTATCTACCCGATTATAGCTACCATAAGAAAGCTATTAATTTTTTGATATTTATCTTGTATATTGTATATTTTGTATAAGACAGTTACTCAACTTATTAGGTCAGCCTTGGGAGGAAACAGTCATATCACCTTTTTTGTGTTGACTATGTTCCCTAGAACAAAATGTAATGGTAATAGTCATTATGATCTTTTTAAAAAAAAGATTTTATTTATTTATTTGTCAGAGAGAGAAAGAATGAGCATAAGCAGGGGGAGCTGCAGGCAGAGGGAGAAGCCGGTTCCCTGCTGAGCAAGGAGCCTGATGTAGGGCTCTATCCCAGACTCTGCGATCAGGACCGGAGCCTAAGGCAGACACTTAACTGACTGAAACATCCAGGCATCCCTATTATGATCATATTTTAAAAACATTCTGACATTAAGAATCCTTTTAACATTTATTTCACCAATAAGTGGGATGCTTGCTGTTGCTTTCTTGTATAAATCTTCTTTTTTTTTCAAGTTCAGGAAGTTTCTTTTTATTATTTGTTTGCTAAGATGTTTAACAGGAATGAGTGTTGAATTTTGTCATACACTTTTTGGTGACTTTTTAAAAAAGATTTTATTTTTATTATTTATTTGACAGAAAGGGACACAGTGAGAGAGGGAAAACAAGCAGGGGGAGTGGGAGAAGTAGGCTTCCCGATGTGGGGCTCGATCCCAGGACCCTGGGGCCACAGCCTGAGCCAAAGGCTGTTGCCTAGTGACTGAGACACCCAGGCGCCCCTGCTTTTTGGTGACTTTTAATGCTAGTATGTGATTTTTTTCCCCCCTCACTTTATCTATTTATTTGAAATATTAGATTAACTTTTTTTTAGTGCTGAAACACCCTTACTTTTGTGGAACAAACCCCTTTGGGTCAAAATGGATTAATGCTGGAATGTGATTGGTAATGTTATCTCCATTGTTATCTATACTTGATAGTGAAATTGGTATATAAATTTTGGGTCCATGTGTGCATGTGTGGCGTGTGTGTGTGCGTGTTATATGTTCACTTGGCCTGATTTTGATGTCGCAGTTAATGCTAGCCACATAGAATGAGCTGTGCAACTTTTAGTTCTTTCTGGATTTAGATTGGAACCTTGAAGTAACTGCCCTTGAAGTTTTGATAGAACTTTCTCTTAAATCACCTTTGTGTGATGTATTTATTTTGGAGACAGTAGCACTTTGAATAACTTGAAATTTTTCTATGGTCATTAGGTAATGTAGGTGTTGTGCCTCATCTTCAGTCAATATTTGTGATTTGAATGGGAGAGGGTATTTATAAACATATATAATAGAAAAAAGATTAGTAGCCAGAATATATAAAGAATGTTCCCAGTGGTCATTTTTTTAAATCTGGCTTTATTAGTCTGTTACAACCCTTTTTGTCTTTATTCAAATATTGTTGAGGGGCTGGAATTAATCTGGGAGGGAAAGAGAAAGGGAAGTGGAGATGAGCAGCTTACCAGTTTCGACATGATGGTTTCTTTGGTCTTTATTCATAAATAGTTCATAATTTCAGCTTTTATTTCTGTTTTAACTTGAGTCATTTAGTAGTTTTTTAAAAAAGTTATTTATAGTTTCTTAGTACATAGCTCCTTTTTGGTTGTTCTTCTGTTGTTAATGTCTAATTTTATTTCATGTTGTGAAAGAATAGGCCTATATGATATTGACCTTTTGAATTTATTGAGATATTCTTTGAGCTGTAATGCGTGGTCTGTTTTAGTAATTGCCCCATTAGTTGGAAAGAGTAAGCAGTTTATTTGTTGGGTTCTGTGTTCTGCATAAATTTGTTAAGCCAAGCCTATTAATTGGGTTCAGTTCCTCCATATTCAAGTGTATTTTAATGCACTCAATCTGTGAAAATATGAGTGAGCACATAAATCACCCACAAGGATTCACTCATTAGTTCAACAAATATTTATTAAAGACCTGCACGTGCCAGGCCCTGTTTTAGGTGCTGAGGGCATAGCACTGAGTGAAACCAAGAATGTGCTTTCAAGGCACTTACCCTCTGGTTGGAGGAGTGACAATAAATAAAGAGACAAGGGGTGCCTGGGTCCCTCAGTTGGTTGTGTGTCTGATTCTTGATTTTGACTCGGGTCACGATCTCACCATTGTGGGACTGAGTCCTGCATCAGAGTCCTTGCTCAGTGGGGAGTCTGCTGGAAGCTGGAGATTCTTTCTCACCATCTCTCCTGCCATCTTCTCTCCTGCTTTCCTACTCTCTGTCTCTAAAATAAATAAATCTTAAAATAAACAAAGAGACAGACAAACATATCTGTAATAATTCAGGTGGTAAAAAGTGGGAAGAAGAGGGATGCCACGGAGGCTCAGTTAAGCATCCGCCTTTGGTTCAAGTCATGATCCTAGGGTTCCGGGATCGAGCCCCACATCAGGCTCCCTGCTCAGTGGGGAGTCTAACTTCTCCCTCTCTCTCTCTGCCTGCCGCTCCCCCTGTTTGTACTCTCTCTCTCTGTCAAATAAATAAAATCTTTAAAAAAAAGAAGTGGGAAGAAGAAAAATAGAGCAGATAAAGGGAAAGAGAATGAGAAGGATGGTGGAAGTGGGGGATGGATACTCTTTTGGAGTGTAAGAACAGGTCTCTCTGATGAGGTGACATTTGAGTAGAATGGACGGGGGGATGGGGAATCCAGTGCCACTAATAGCTGGGACTCACTGTTCCGGAGGGTGTCCAGGACGTAATTATCTCAAATACCAACAAGAAAATCCTTGTAAGTGCTTTTACCCCATCTGTGCAGAACCTTGAACCTGCTCTCAGGGGCCCTGCACATGAGCAGAGACTTGAAAGAAGGGGAGTGCTGGGAAACCATGTGGGTTTCTGGAGGAAGGATGTCCTAAGCCAAGGAAAGAGTCGATGCAAAGGCTGAGGTGAGAATGTTTTGTGAAATATCAGATTAAGTCAAAGGAGCTGCAGGTACCATGGTCAGGGAGAAGTAGTCCAATGACCTGAAGGTCAAAGTAAAGTCAGTAAAGCTTTGGATTTGTGCTTTTTGTCAATTCATTTCTGTATCTGTCAGTTTTTACTTTATATAGTTCAGTCCTTGAAAAAATTGTTTTGATCTGTGCGTATAAACTTAAGACTGATATAGCTTCTTTTTTCTTTTTTTGAAGAGGGAGGAAGGGTGAGAGAGGGAGACAGAGAGAGAGAGGGAGAGAGAGAGAGAATATTAAACAGGTTCCATTTCAGAACCCTGAGATCATGACCTGAGCCAAAATCAAGAGTTGGATACTTAACCAACTGAGCCACCCAGGTGCCTCTGATAGAGCTTCTTTGTAGACTATCCTTTTATCAGTACAAAATACACTTTGTCTATTTTTTAAAAAAAAATCCACTATAAATAATATACACTATTATATAAGTTACTGTTTTTTGACTTGAATTCAGTTTTGTCTGATATTATTTTTGTTTATATTTTTATAGAAATGTCATGGCATATCTTTGGCAATTCATTCATCTTCAATATTTTTTTTGCCATTTTGCCTTTTAAAATATCAAAAAGCCCAGTATTTACTTTTGTTTTAATAGAGGAATTTAAGCTTTTCACTTTTGTTACAATTGCTGATATATTTAGACTTTTTCAGTCATCTTATTTCTGTTTACTATAATACCCTGTTTCTTCTCATTTCTTTTTTCCCTTGCCCACCTACATAATGTAATACCACCATAATCTGGTGTCTCTGGCCCCATCACTAATAACTCCTGCCCTGGTTTACACAGCTACAGATACACCAGTTTTCTCCTGTTTCTCAGGGCCTTTGCACTGGCTAGTGCCTTTGTCTGGGACACTCTTCCTCTAAACATCCACTTGGCTTCCTCTTTCTCCTTTTGGTGTTTCCTCATATACCACCTTTTACCAAGGCCTTTTGTGACCATTGTATTTATAATTGCACTCTCAAGACTCCCTACACCATTTCTTGCCTTATTTCTGTCCATAGCACTTTTCACTATCTAACATATGAAGGAGGCACAGATGTGTATTCTGATTTATTCACTGCTGTGTATTTAAGTTTAGCATATTGTCCAGCATGTATTTCCACACTTAGTAAATATTTGATGAATAAATGAATGATTGATTAAATGAATGAGTTTTGTTCAGTAAGCACTTTTCAAATAGCAGCTAGATATTGACAGTATTCAGAACTAGGGAGATAGAAATTACTGATGAAGGCACAGTTTCTGCCTGAAGGGCCTAATGTTTTAATAAAGGGCACCAAGTGGAAAGATACTATCACTATATGATAGAAATAATGGGATACTGGGGGGGGGGTACAACAGAGCACCAGTGCTCTAGGGATGGGAGAGGATTCAGGAAGCTTCTGAAGAAGGCGACATCAATATTGAGTCTTGAAATGTGAAAAAAAAAAAAAAAAAGCCAGATGGAGAAAGGAAAAGCACCGCAGGCAAATGAACATAATTGCATTTGGCTGTGGTGGTGGTTTTGGTGGTAATTATTAAAAATGAAAGACTCGGGCACCCGGGTGGCTCAGTCGCTTAGCAACTGCCTTCAGCTCAGGTCAGGATCTCAGGGTCTTGGGATGGAGCCCTACATCGGCTCCTTGCTTGGTGAGGAGTCTGCTTCTCCCTCTCTCTGCCTGCTGCTCCCCCTGCTTATGCTCTCCTCCACCCATCAAATAAACAATAAAATCTTTTAAAAAAAGTGAAAGACTCATGGAGCGCCTGGGCGACTCAGTCGGTTAAGCATCTGACTATGGCTCAGGTCATGATCCTCCTTCTGGTATATCGTCATAAGGTCAGTAGTAGCCTACCACTACATCACAATGCCTACATCATTCACCTCACTTTATTTCATCACATAGGCATTTTATCATGTCACATCATCACAAGAAGAAAGATGTATACAGTAAAATAAGATATTTTGAAAGAGACCACATTCACATAACTTTTATTACAGTATATTGTCATAATTGTTCTATTTTATTATTAGTTATTGTTGTGAATCTCCTATTGTACCTAATTTAGAAGTTGAACTTTATCATAGGTAATGCACGTATAGGGAAAAGTACAGAACGTATAGAGTTTGCTACTATCTGTGTTTTCAGGCATCGCCGGGGGGTATTGGAACATATCCCCTTGCAGGCAAGGAGCAACTGTTGTACTCCTTTGTTCAACCCTAATATACATGTAAGGTATTTTGGGAATGGCTAAGCACCGTGAGAAATTTATCAACTAGCTGGGGCGCCAGTGGGTTAAAGCCTCTGCCTTCAGTTCAGATCATGGCCTCGGGGTCCTGGGATCGAGCTCCACGTCGGGGTCTCTGCTCAGCAGGGAGCCCGCTTCCTCCTCTCTCTCTGCCTGCCTCTCTGCCTACTTGTGATCTCTCTCTGTCAAATAAATAAATAAAATCTTCTTTAAAAAAAAAGAAATTTATCAACTAGAATACAGTGTTTATGTATGGTCCTTTTTGTATTTAGCATTAGAGTGTCAGAAAAAACTGTGTTCCCAAGTGAATCAGAAATGGTCAAATACATAGATAAATGGGGAGAAGAGACAAGTCTTGCTTACAAAAGAATTCTAAATAATACAGGTAGATACTCCCTCCTGCAGGAAGTGAACTTAATGCCCCATCTCCTAGGGTGGGCTAGACTTAGCAACTCATATCCAGATTAGAGTAGAGGAAAGGAAAAAGAAAACTTTACAGCAGAAAGACACGGCAAACACTACATTAAGCAAGTGATGAAGGTAACAACATCAGTAATAAGTGATGTTGATAACGTATGTCACCAGATATATTAAAAAAGCACTTCCTCTTTGTGGTATTTTTCTCCAGCCTCATAACACTAGTATAATCCTGGGAAAATCATCAAACAAACCCAGATCAAGGGACATTCTATAAAACACAAGGTCAGTATGCATAATGAGTATCAAGGTCATGGAAAACAAGGAAAGACTGAGCAAGTGTTAAGGACCAGAAGAAACTGGGGAGACATAATAACAAAATACAATATGGTACTCTGGATTGGACCTTGGAGCAGAAAAAGAGGATTTAAACAAATTTTTTTTAAATTAACATATAATGTATTATTAGCCCCAGGGGTACAGGTTTGTGAATCGCCGGGTTTACACACTTCACAGCACTCACCATAGCATATACCCTTCCCGATGTCCATAACCCCACCACCCTCTCCTGACCCCCACCCCTTGGCAACCCTCAGTTTGTTTTGTGAGATTAAGAGTCTCTATGGTTTGTCTCCCTCCCAATCCCATCTTGTTTCATTTATTCTTTTCCTACCCCCCAAACCCCCCATGTTGCCTCTCAACTTCCTCATATCAGGGATATCATATGATAGTTGTCTTTTTCTGATTGACTTATTTCACTCAGCATAATACCCTCTAGTTCCATCCATGTCGTCGCAAATGGCAAGATTTCATTTCTTTTGATGGCCGCATAGTATTCCATCATATATGTGTGTGTGTGTGTGTATATATATATATATATATATATATATATATATATATATATATCTTCTTTATTCATTCATCTGTTGATGGACATCTAGGCTCTTTCCATACTTTCGCTATTGTGGACATTGCTGCTATAAACATTCAGGTGCACGTGCTCCTTCAGATCACTACATTTGTATCTTTAGGGTAGATACCCAGTAGTGTGATTGCTGGGTCATAGGGTAGCTCTAAAGAAAAAGAGGATGTTAATGGGGAAATTAGTAATACCCAAATAAAGCCCACTGTTTATTTAATAGCAATGTACTAATGTTGGTTTCTTAGTTGACAAACGTGCCATGGAAACAACGGGGGGAAACTGTGAATGGTATACAGGAACTCTTTGTACTATCTTTGTAATTGCTCTATAAATCTCAAATTATTCCAAAATAAGTTTATTTGTTTCAAAAAGTTAAGTAGGTGAGCTCCTTTTCCCCTCACAACCTTTAGTGAGGTTATGCCATACATTTGTAATATACCGAAATTCACTTGTCATGAGTTCCATCTTATCCTGGAGTGCCCTGACATCTTGGTTGATTTTGTTTTTTTAAGATTTTATTTATTTATTTGAGAGAGAGAGAATGTGTGTGAGAGAGAGCACACAAGCAGGGGAAGAAGGGAGAAGGAGAAGGAAGAAGGGAGAGGGAGAAGCAGGCTGTCTGCTAAGCAGGGAGCCCAGCAAGGGGCTCAACCCCAGGACCCTGGAATCAAGACCTGAGCTAAAGGCAGATCCTTAACCAACTGAGCCACGCAGGTGCGCTATTTTGGTTGATTTAAAAAAAAAATATTGCATACAGGAAATTTACTCTTTGTGGCACAGAATTCCAAGGTGTTTTTTTTCTTTTCTTTTCTCTCTCTCTTTTTCTTTTTTTCTTTCTTTCTTTTTTTTTTTTTAACAAATCATGTATCCACCACTCCAGTACCAGACTGAGGAGTCAGTTCCACCATACTAAATTTCGCCTGTAAATCCATTTGTAGTTAACTAGTCCTCTATGCCAATCTCTGGCAACTACTGATCTGTTTTCCATCCTATAATTTAGCCTTTTGCAGAATGTCATATAGATAGGATTCTATAATATGTAGCCTTGTATCTGGCTTTTTTTCACTTGCCAAAATGCATTTATGATTCATCCATCCCATTGCTTGAGTCAAGTGTGTTCCTTCTATTGCCAGATAGAATTCCATTGTATAGATGTAACATAGTTTGTTGTTGTTGCTGTTGTTTGCTTATTTGTTTTTTGTAATCATCTGTTGACAGACATCATGGTTGTTCCCAGTTTGGAGTGATTATGGATAAAGCCTCTTAAAATACTAGCATACAAATTTTTTGTGAGTGAAGATTGTCTTTCTATTCTTTTGGGTAAATACCTAGAAGCAGGATTTCTGGGTCATATGATAAGTCTACTATGAGTTTCCATTTATAAGAAACCACCAAATTATCTTCCAACGTGGCTACCCCAGTTTGCATTTCCATCAGCAATAAGTCAGATTCCTATTACTCCTATCCTTGACAGTATTTGGTCTTGGGGTCAGGGGGTCCCCCAAGACCACCTTTAAGTTCAACAATTCACTATAAGGACTCACAGAACTTAGAAATGCTGTTAAACATATGGTTATGGTTTCTCAGGGAGGAAGGATACAGATTAAAATCAACCAAGGGAAGAGGCATGTAGCACAGGGTCTAGGAACATTCCAGAGGGGAAGCTTTTGATCGTCCTCTTCCAGTGAAATCATAGCAGAGCTAACTCCTCTCAGCAGTGACCTATAGCAATATACATAGAGTGATGTCATCCAGGGAGACTCACCTGAGCCTCAGTGTCCAGAGATTTTACTGGAGATCTGTCACATAGACATGGCTGGCCACCTGTGTGGCTGACTCTAGTTTCCAGCTCCTCCAGAGGGGGAGTGATACTCCATGAGCCAAAGCCCCCACCATAGATCACATGGTTAGATTATCTGTTATGGCTTGACGCTCCCCTGTCAAACTAAGACACTTAGCAGATACGGCTCATAAGGACTTAAACGTTAGTTCTCAAGAGCCGCGGACACAAGCCAGACCTGTCTTTGGGGAAAGTCAATTCTACACAAATAAGAACTGAATATTTTCTAATCCATTATATGAGCTTATGTTCAGAAAACTGAAGTTTTTTTCTATGAACAAAAATAGTTAACTTTTCACTAAAACTGTATAGTATTGTGGGGTGTGTGTGTGTGTGTGTGTGTTTGTGTGTGGGGAGAGAGAGAGAGAGAGAGAGAGAGAGAGAGAGAGAAGTTAGGGGGAGGGACAGAAGACGGGCCAGGAGAGTTTAAGATTATAGTAATAGTATATTTAGGAAAATTTCTGGGGCACGTCGATGACTCATTCAGTTAAGTGGCCGCCTTCAGCTCGGGTCATGATCTTGGGGTTCTGCGATTCAGCCCTGGGATCGAGTCCCATGTTGTTTGTCTCCCTGCTCAGTGGGAAGTCTGCTTCTCCCTTTCCCTCTGCTCCTCCCCACTGCTCTCTCAAATAAATAAATAAATAAATAAATAAATAAATAAATAAAATCTTTAAAAAACATTTTAAAAAGGAAAAAGGAAAATTTCCCAGATTGTATAACTGTCACTTACGTATTTGGTTTCCTGCCCAATTTTGGTTGCTACGAGGTATGGGATGACGATACAGTCTTTTGTCTATTCTTTCCTCTCTTATAAACTTCTGACATCAGTATCCTTTAGAATTCAATTAAGTTATACATTTGTTTTTCACTTTATTTCATTGCATCATTTATTTATTATTATTTCTTATTTTAGGATTGGTAAGACACAGACATGCTGGGCCAGTTTTTTGAAGGTCATTGTGAGATTTCAGGTACCAGAGGAGACACTGACACTTGTATTTGCCTGGCCTTTCTTCCAAAATCCTAGTGGAACATCCAAATAGATATTTTTAAAAATACTGATCTGTAAAAGGTCTAAAAAAATAAGTGTACCATCAGTGGCCCAGAAATTTGAAGCAAGTGTGAAGATTTCTAGAATGGGAAAGCCAAAGGAGGACAGTAGGTTAGACGGTAACCTCCTCATCCCCAGAGACCGGAAGACAAGCCCAGCTCGGAGTCCACAAGCACAGAAAGGAAGAGTGGGACCATTATCGTAGTAAGGCGGTACTCTAGTGAAGACATAACAGCTACTTAGAGCCTCCTAGTTCATACAGCACCTTAGTGCATACAAAATGCATATAAAATGTCATTTCTAGGCAAGTGAATTACAGAAGGCACATCTTCCTCAGAAAAAGGAAGCAGAGAATTTACCCCCATCATGGCACTGGATTTTGAAAGGGAAATATGACTGCATTTCAGCCCTACTCCCCACCAGTGGGATGCCTCTGTCGAGGACAAAACCTCCACAACGTTATTTGTTTTTGTTTTTGTTTTTTTCCTGTTTTATTGCATTGGCAAGATAGGCACACAGAAGTTTCTCTGCCCTTCCTAGGGAAGGTGGTTCTTCAGTGCTGTGTGGGAGGGGTTCCTGTAAGGCAACACAAACATCATTCTGTGTTTTTAATATCCAGGCCCTCCTTAGAGACTGTCAAGTCTGCTATTCACTTCTGGTTCTCTCCCAAGTGATATAGCCCCATTCCTTCTGGGTCCTTCCTGTTATGACTAAAAAAAAAAAATCCTGGAAATAACACACAAACCAGCATAGGAAGACTCTGGAAGGTAGAAAGAAGAAGGGGGACCACTTAGGGATTGAGGAACGACATGGGAATGAATTTCCTTCGTGTTCTCATTGTCTCCCATTATATCCTGGACCAGGGGCTGCAGAAATCTTCAGGCGGCCAACAACAGGCACAGACCAAAAAGAAGCTCCAGGAAAAGCCTGTTTTCTCTAGCCGAAGGAACAGGAAAAGGGTGGCCTTATGGAACAGCAAATCTTTTTTGATAATCCCCACTCTGCTCCAGCCAATCCCATCACAATCCAGTGAGGCCAAGCAAGGAGCTGATCGTCCACCTAATTCCTACCCCAGGCTCAATGGAAGCAGGCAGTGTCATGCCAACATCCCTGCTTGGTGGTGTCACGCGGCTGAGCAGATCACATTATGTAGGACATTTTCTGTAACCGGAAGGACTTGGATTTTTGACTCAGAATTCAGTGGGGGCTTTTGAGCAGGGAAGGACTCGATCTGACTTAGATTTAACAGGATCCGGCTGGTGTGTTGAAAATAGACAGAAGGAGCGGGGAGAGGCAGAAGCAAGCTGTATTTTCTTTGCAGAACCGCAAGACAACTCGACGAAGTTGCCAGGGCACATTTTATCATGTTACTTTTGTGGTTAGGACAGCTGAGGCTCAGGTAAGAGGCCTGTTCAAGGTCACACGGCCCGCATGGCCCGGAGCTGCATGGAGCACCTGGCTCTTCAAGTTTCCGTGAAAGGAGTCACTAAGTGTACAGAACTTCAAGAAGATTTTAAAAGGGCTCCTGCTAAAATACTGCTAAGTGTTTGTGAAAATTGCATCAAACAGAGATTATGGGCAAGAGCGGAGAAAGAAGGGACCGGGCAGAAGGGTGCAAAAAATGGGCCTGCATTGTCTCCCTTCCACCATTAGATGGCGAGTTTCTATTTGTTACCGAGGAAATGGTGCCGCGGTTTCCCCGGCATTTGACAAAAACGATGGAATTAAGGACTGAGACTAATGAATGAGGGGGTCAAGGCTTTGAAAAAAAAAAAAAGAACAAAACCCAATTGATTCAGCACATGTGTGGAGCAGTGGGAGAGGAGGATGGGGCTCTGAGGACGGGGGTGGAAAGAACACAAAAAATTGATAATCACAGCTGACAGCACAAATTAGAGCATTGATTTTCAAACAGCAGGTCCTAAAGAGTAGTAAAAGAGTAGTTCCTAAAATCAATTCAGTGAGAGGGCAGCTAGTAGTCTTTTAATTAAAAAGAACAGAATAAAATACAAAGTAACAACAGAAAATGTCCAAATACACTGCACAGGGTAAGATCAGAATTTGTGAAACTTGTCCCGTTTTATAAAACTAAATGTGTATGTGTTGAGCCATAATGCAAAATGTGTTTACAATTTTTGTTTATCATGGGTATGGTCAGAAAAAGTTTGAAAGACACTAGAGGACATGAAATGGAAACAAACAGAAGGATTTTACCCACTTGAATCACAGGATTTTATAGAGTTGTTTCTCTGAATTATGAACTTTCTCCCCTGCCCCTTCCCCAGTCTTAGGGCCCATTATAGGCTGAATTGCATGCCCCCCCCCAATACACGGAGCCCTAATCCCCAGTACCGCAGAGTGTGACTATCTTTGGAGATAGGGTCTTTAAAGAGGTGCTTAAGTTAAAATGAGGTTGTTAGGATAGAACTGCATTCAATATGATCCGTGTCTCGGGAAAATTTGAACACAAAAGAAACACCAAGACTGTGCACAGACAGAGGAGAGACCATGTGAGGACATGGGGAAGACGATGCAGAGAGTTCTCAGGAGAAACCAAACCTATGGACACCTTGATCTTGAACTTTCAGCCTCCAGATCTGTGAGAAAATAAATCTGTGTTGTCAAGCAACCCAATTTGTGGCATTGGGTTATGGCTGTTCTAGCAAACTAATACAGGGCTAGCGTCTGATATCTATTTCTGGGACCGGGGACAAGGAAAGGCCTGGGCCAACTGAATGTCCTGCTGCTTTCTAAATGAGAGTTCCTGGATTCAATTCAGTTCTTCACAGAGGAAAGCGCATAAACTCTTAGGCCAAATGTACCTGCATTCTTATAGCCACTCCATCATTTTAATAGACATTATTTTGGCTTAGTTCGCCTCCCCAGATTAAATTTCCTCGTTTATAAAGTTGGACTAATCATACCTTTCCTGCAACGTTGATGTAAAGATTAAATGAGTCAATTATCTAGAATTCCTAGCAGTCAATAAATCATTGTCATTTTTTCCTGTTGTCATTGGAGTTGATGTTGTTGCTTGTTGCATTTTCTGTCTGAAATGGTTAAAGGATAGAGTGGGAATAAAAGAAGCCAAAAAGACAAAAATGATTTGATCCAGCATAGAAAGGGTTGATGGGGGAGTGCAGGGGAAGAGGGGTGCTTGTTACATGGTTGTGTGATGTGATCATTCAGATCAGATCAAGAAGAGGTTAATTTGTAAATAGATCTGAGATCGAAATTATGATAAAAACATAGCATCATACAAATAATAGGAACAAATAATAGGAACCTATGAATACAGTTTTTTAAAAAAAAATTGGAAATCATTGCATATTCATATGCAGTTGTAAGAAATAATACAGAGAGATCCTGTGTACCCTTTACCCACTTTCCCCTGCTGATAACATCTTGCAAAACTATAGCACAAGTAGGCAAATTCTTGTAGAGATAAAAAGTAGAGTAGAGGTTACCAGGGGCTTAGGGGAGATAGGGAATGGTGATGAATTACTTAGGTTATAGAGTTTTTGTTTCAAGTGATGAAAAGGTTTTGGAAATAGTGGTGATGGTTATGCCACACTGTGAAAATGTTTCATGCCACTGAATTTTATACCCTTAAAAGTAGTCTAAATGGTAAGCTTCACGTTATGTATATTTTATCACACACACACAAAAAAAACCCCTGTAATGAATCAAATGTTTGGGCCTTCCCCTCCAGTTCCTATGTTGAAGTCCTACCCTCTGGTGTGATAGTATTTGGAGGTGGGGCCTCTGCCAGTTAATTAGTTTTAGATGGGATCTTGAGGGTAGCGCCCCATGATGGGATTAGTGTTCTTAGAAGAAGAGGAAGAGACACTAGAGCTCGGTCTCCAGGCCCTGTGAAGATAAGGCAAAAAAGCAGCCATCTGCAAGCCAGGAAGAGGGCCCTTACAAGGAACAGAAGTTGTGTTGTGGCACCTTGATCTTGAACTTCCAACCTCCAGAACTGTGAGAAATAAATGTTGGATGCTATCTTGTTTTGTTACGGAGGCCAGAGCAGACTAACCCACCAGTAGGACAATATCACTGGATATTGTAAATATCACCAGGATATTGACACGGATACGGTCAAGATGCAGAACAGTGAATCCCCAACAGGGATCCTTCTTGTTGCCTTTGCAGCCACACCCTCCTCCCTTACCTCTGATTTACTGCAACCACTAATCTGTTCACATTTTCTATACTTTTGTCATAGATAGAATCATTTAGCACCTGACCTTTTGATATTGGATTTTTATTTCATCTTCTTATTTTTATTTTATTGCTAAGTGATATTTTATTGGTATGGATGTGCCATGGGTTGTTTAGCCATTTACCTACCGAAGGACATTTGAGTTATTTCTAGTTTTAGGCCATTATTAAGAAAATTTATAGGAACATTTGTGTACAGGTGTTTGTGTGAACCTAAGTGTTCATTTCTTTGGGATATATGCTGAAGAGTGCAGAGGCTAAGGTGAATGGTAAACTATGTTTAGTCTTCTGGGAAAGTGCTATGCTCTTGTCAGCACGGCTGCACCATTTTCCATTCCCACCGGTGATGTATGAGTGATCCAGTTTCTTCAAATCTTTGAAAGCATTAGGTATTTCCACCACTTTTTATTTATAGCTATTCTGACAAGTGTATATTGATATCTCATTGTGGTTTAAATTTGTATTTTCCTGATGGCTAATGATGTCAAACATATTTCTATATGTTTATTTGCCATTACCTATTTGCAGGTGACATGATCATGCAGCTAGAAAATCCTAAAGAATCTACCAAAAAAACAAAAAAACAAAACAAAACCCTCCTAGAAATAAGAAGTGAATCCGGCAAGTTGTAGGATACAAGATCAACCACAAAATTAATTGCATTTCTGTATACTAACAAACATGTAGAAGCCAATATTCCAAATGTGATACCATTTACATTTGGAATATTGGCTTCTACATGATCATGTCACCTGCAAATAGGTAGTTTCATTTCATTCCTTTACAACCCATATGCCTTTTATTTCTTTATTTCTTATTACAGTGGTTAGAACTTCCAACACTATGTTGAGTTAAGAGTGTTAAGCGTGCATATTGTCAGGGCGCCTGGATGGCTCAGTGTGTTAAGCCACTGCCTTCGGCTCAGGACATGATCTCAGGGTCCTGGGATTGAGCCCTGCATCGGCTTCCCTCTCTCTCTCTGCCTGCCTCTCTGTCTACTTGTCATCTCTCTGTCAAATAAATAAATAAAATCTTAAAAAAAAAAAGTGCATATTGTTGCTTGTTCCCAATCTGAGGAAGAAAGAATTCAGTCTTTCACCGTTAAAGGAAGTTGTTAGCTGCAGGTGTTTTTTTTTTTTTTTTAATTTTATTGTTAAGTAATCTCTATAGCCAACATGGGACGTGAACTCACAACCTCGAGATCAAGAGTTGTGCACCGACGGAGCCAGCCAGGCACCCCAGTTGCAGGTTTTTTGTAGATGTTCCTTAACAAGTTGAGATGGCTACCCTTCATCCCTATTTTGCTGAAAGTTTTTATCATGACTGGGTATTGCATTTTGTCAAAAGCCTTTTCCATGTCAGTTGATATGATCATACAATTTGCCTTCTTTAGCTTGGTAGATACAATGGCTTATTTTCAAATGTTCAACCAGCCTTTCAAGCTTGAAGTAAATCCCACAAGGTTATGCTGTATAATTCTTTTTTATACATTGCTGGATTAGATTTGTTAATGGTTTTGGAGGTGTTTTGTGATATTAAAGTTCACAAGACATATCGTTCTGTAGTTTTTCTTTTTTTTGTACTGTTTCTGTTTGGTTTTGGTATCTGGGTCATATTAGTATCATAAAAGGGTTTGCAAAATTTTCCTGTCTGTGCTATGTTCTGGAACAGATTGTGTGAAATCAGTGTTAATTCTTCTTTAAATGTTTGGTAGATTTCTTAGTGAGACCATTCAGGAGCTTTTAAATTACAAATTTGTTTTTTTCCCCCACAGTGGTTATAGAACTGTTGAGGTTGCTTGTTATTTCTCTGTGTTGGTTGAATGTGGTGGCTTGTGGATTTGGAGGAATCAGTTCACTTCTAAATGTTCAAATTTATGAGCATACACTTATTTATAATATGCCTTTATTACCTTTTTAGATGCCTTCAGGATCTGTAGTGATAACCTATGTTTTATTTCTTATATCAGTGATTTGTGTCTTCTAGCTTTTTGATCTTTGCCAGTCTTGCTAGAGGTTTATCAGTTTTATTGATTTCTTAAAAATAACTTTTTTTGTGTCATCGATTTTTCTGTATTATTGTCCTGTGCTTCATTTCATTGGCTTCTGCTCTTTATTATTTTCCTTCTTCTGCTTCATGTGGATTTATTTTGCTCTTCTATTTCTCATTTCTTGTTTTTACCCATTCCTATGTTCTTCTTTCCTTTCTAAAGTTCCAAGCATCTATTATCGTTTCTTTTCTATTTAGAGAATCTCCTTTAGCCATTGTGGAAGGGTAGGTTTGCTAGTAACAATTCTTTTCATTTCTTTTGACTAAAAATGTCTTTACTTCCTCTTTATTCCTGAATGATATTTTTGCTTGATAGAAAATTCACGATCAGCAGGTCTTTTCTTCTAGCACTTGAAAAATGTGCTATTTCCTGCTGGCCTTCATGGTTTCACATAAGAAATACCCTGTGATTCAAACTGGTGTTCCACTATAAGTAATGTATTATTTGTGTCTGGCTGCTTTCATATTTTTTATTTACTTATTTTTTTTGTCTCTTTAGTTTTCAGAACTTTTCAGAGGCTTTGTGTCTGGTCATGGATTTCTTTAGATTTATCCTATTTGAGGTTCACTCAGCTTTTTCTTTTCTTTTCTTTTAAGAGAGAGAGCAGCAGGGAGGGGCAGAAGGAGAGGGAGAGAGAGAATCTCAAGCAGGCTGCACACCCACTGTGGAGCTTGTCATGGAGCTCAGTCTCACAACCCTGAGATCATGATCTTGGCAGAATCCAAGAGTTGGACATTTAACACACTGAGCCACCAGGTGCCCTGAAAGTTCAGCTTTTTGCCTCTTTTTGAATTCACCAAATTTGGGAAGTTTTTACCATTATTTTTTCAAATACATTTTCAGCCCCCCTTTCTCTCTCTCCTCTTTGATGTCCCATGATTTGAATGTCAGTTCTTTTTTTGTTGTTTGTTTTAGAGATTTTATTTATTTATTTGACA
This sequence comes from Mustela erminea, assembly GCF_009829155.1. Taxonomy (NCBI): domain Eukaryota; kingdom Metazoa; phylum Chordata; class Mammalia; order Carnivora; family Mustelidae; genus Mustela; species Mustela erminea. The sequence goes on along the minus strand of NC_045635.1, from coordinate 40,626,990 downwards.
GAAGGAGATCACAAGGAGGCAGAGAGGCAGGCAGAGAGAGGAGAAAGCAGGCTCCCGCTGAGCAGAGAGCCCGATGCAATGCAGGGCTCCATTCCAGGACCCTGGGATCATGACCCGAGCCGAAGGCAGAGGCTTAACCCACTGAGCCACCCAGGCGCCCCTCAAATATTAGTTCTTTTGTTATTGTCCCATCAGTCTTTGAGACTCTTTCCATTTTTTTCTCTTGTTGCTCAGAGTGGGAAAATTCTATTGATGTGTTTTCAAATTCACAGATTTTATCTTTTGTCATCTCTACTCTCTCGATTATTGTATTTTTCAGTTTGATCATCTCTGTTTGGTTCTCTCATATAACTTCTATTTCTTTGCTGAGGTTTTCTATATTTTTTCATTTGTTTGGAGAGAACTTATAATTGCCTGTTGAAGCATTTTTTGATGATTACTTTAAAATCCTTGTCAGATAATTTCTTCATTGGATTTGTCTTCATTCTGCTGATTATCTTTTCTCATTCATGTTGTGAATGTCTTTGTTCTTGCTATGATGACTTTTGATTATATCCTGAATGTTTTAGATGGTATATTTGTAGACTCTGGATCTTATTAATTCTTTTTTTTAAAGAATAGGCGGTCCCTGGTTGAGGTACAGAAGGAAGACTGAGTGGGCTTAAAGGTTCAGCTTCTTCTGGTCTCCAATGATCCTGCCAATATGGGATGGAAGTTCAGCTCTGTCCTTGGCTCCATTAACATGTTTCCAGTGAAAATGAGGCACTGATTCATGACACCTCCCTGTCTCCCTAGTGTGGATGTAAACTCAGCTCCTCACTGGTCCCCACAGACATTGGTGAGAAGGAAGGCTAAGGGTTGACTCATTGCTTTTTTGCTACAGGGTAGGGACAGTACCTCAGCTTTGAGCTGGGCCCTTCAGACACAAGGGAGAGAAAGAGGAAAGTGGAGGGCCACCAAACCCCAACTATCACCACCTCCCTTTGCCCTGTTGATGCCTGGTGAAAATGAAGGTTCGTTTCCTGATGGCGCCCCACTAATACTTGGGTAGAAGAGGAACAAAGTTTGGATTAACTCACCTCACACCACTTCGTTCTGCCACATTAATGTTGGGTGGTGCTGGAGGCCCACCTCTCCACTGGGACCTGCTGATGCGGGGGGCATTTGGGGGAGAGGGGAGTGGCTACTTGCCCTGTTTCATCCCACCTTGTTCATCCCATCTTGTTGTAACTGGGATGGCATGGAGGACATTCAGCTTCCTACTGGCCCTTGCAGACACCAGAGGCAGGGCAATAGTGGATAGTGAAACACTGACTAGACTAGACTCTACTGGCACCACATTGTTCAGTGTGGTTGATGCCAGATTGGGGTGGGTACTTAGCTCTGCATTGTTGGGGCTCTGCTAACACTTGGCATGAGGGAAGATTAGAGTACTGAGCATCAGTACCCCTGGAGGGGAATCCAAGCACCACCTGTTTCTGCCAGTGGGGGTTGGAAGATCCCATGGGGTGGGGGAGGGGTACAGTTTTTCTTTTTGATTGGTTGAGGTAGTGGTGATAATACCCAAAGCTTTTCTGTTGTTATGTCATCCTTTTCCTGGTCCTTTGGCTAGGGATATAAAGCTTTTCTTGGACCTTGTTTTTTCATTTGTGCCTGCTGGCAGTTCTGGGTTGGAGGTTTCTGCAGGGCCCTGTCTGGGATATATAAGGGAAGTAATAAAGAAACCCAGAGAATTCCTTTGTTGCTGTCAAGTTTGCCATCCCCAGGAAATTGGTTTTCTTTCCACCTTTCAGAGTCTTCTTATGCTTGTTTGTTGTGTTATGTCCAGGGTTTCTTAGCTGTAAGATAAAGACCTTAGAGGGAATGGGGCAGTCCCTCTTGGCCAGAACCAAAGGTTCCTTGTATTTCCTTTTAACCTGGGAGTAGAGAAATCTTTTCAAACTACAACTCAACACCTGAATCGATAAATAGAAGATTAATAAATTTTATTTACATTAAAGACACATAATCATAATCAAATGCAAAAGGACAAATTTGACATGTATATGACTGACAAAAGATTAATCTCTGACTCAATAAAGAGATCTTAACAATTAAGAGGGAAAAGACTAAAATTGTCATAGAAAAAAAATTGGCAAATGGCAGAGTTCACAGAGAAAGGCAAATGACATTTGGAAAGATGTTTACTTTCACTCACAATAATAGAAATGCCAATTAAAACTACACTGTTACCATTTTACCCAAATCACATTGGCCCAGGTCCCAAAGTTTGACAAAACACACTGTCGACAGGCCTGTGAAGAAATGAGCATTCTCGTGCATTTGCCGGTGGGAGTGTAACAGGGTACAATTCCCAAGGAGGGAAATTTGGCAATATCTATCAAAATTACATTTACCCCTTGACCTAGCAATCCCACATCTGGAAATTCACCCTGTAAGTATCTGTACAATTATGAAAAAATAAATGCACAAAGTTACTTCTTGTAGCATTTTTTTACTGAAGTGTAGTTGACACACAGTGTTATATTTGTTTCAGGTGTACAATATTCGACAATCCTATATGTTACTCACCACAATAAGTGGAGTCACTATCTGACACCTTATCTTACTGCAGTGTTCTTGACTCTACTCCCCACACTGTGGGATTCTTTTTAATAGTGAGGACTTGAACTATCTGAAATGTTCACCAGTGAGGGATCTGTTGAATAAATGAAGGTATAACCTCATAATGAATATTATACAGGCATAAAAAGAGTGAGAGGATGTCTATGTATTGGTAAGGAAGCTATTTTGTTAAAAAAAATGTGCAGGGCATTTATATAGCATTTTATCTTTTGTATATGAAAGGGAGGAAATAAGGTATGATATGGATTTGCTTTTTTTTTTTTTTCAAAAAATACTGGAGGGTCACCTGGGTAGCTCAGTCATTTGAGTGACCAACTCTAGATCTCAGTTCAGGTCTCCATCTCAGGGCTGTGAGTTTGAGCCCCATGTTGGGCTCCATGCTGGACGTGGAGCCTACTTCATTAAAAAACAAAATACGGAAAGAAAAATCAGAAACAAATAGAAATAGTGACCTATAGAGGGCTTACAGAGGGGCTGAAGAAAAGAGAAAAGGAACTGGAGAGAGATTTCTCTGAGTATGCCTTTTTACATAGAATTCACTTTTGAAATATATAAATGTTTAGCAGCCAAAGAGTATAGTGAAATGAAAAAGAAGACAAAGCAAAGCCTAAAATTGGAAACAAACAAAGAACTTAATGGCATATTAGAGGTGACAGAATCACAGAGAGACAAGAATTCTTTCAAATAACTTATTAACATAGTACTTAGACTGTACTGAAGTAAAAAAGAAGTGAAAAGAAATCCTAAATGTTACTTGGTAGTTTTATTGTTAGTAGCAACCTTGGTATTGAAAATCTGAAACTTATGTAGGTGTATGTATGTATTATAGGTAGAGCAAATAACTAATTATGTTAATTATATTTGGAACCAAAATTTCCAGTGTAATAGAAAATATGTGCGTGTATAAAATAAATGTTTGGGAAATTCTATGGTGTTGAATTTGAATGAAAAGTATCAACACAATCTCTTGATTAATATATATGTATATTTAGATCATATATATCAATATGATCTCATGATTAAAAAGTATATAATATATCGTAAATATAAATATATATTACACATATATATGGTTTTTCCAAAAACCAGCAACATAATTTTTGGCCCAGTACAAAATGAAAATGCAGGGTCTCTTGTTCAAAAAAGCAGGCATAGGGCACCTGGGTGGCTCAGTCATTAAGCATCTGCCTTCAGCTCAGGTCATGATCTCAGGGTCCTGGGACAGAGACCCCTCCATCAGGCTCCCTGCTCAGCGGGGAGTCTGCTTCTCTCTCTCCCTCTGCCTCTCCTCCTGCTGGTGCGCTCTCTCACTCTCTCTCAAATAAATAAGTAAAATATTAAAAAAAAAAAAGCAGGACCAAACTGCTGTTAAAGTACTAAAATATAGGGGTACCTGGGTGACTCAGTGGGTTAAGCCTCTGCCTTCAGCTCAGGTCATGATCTCAGGGTCCTGGGATTGAGCCCTGCATTGGGCTCCCTGCTCTGCAGGGGGCCTGCTCCCCCCGCCACCGCTCCCCCCACCCCCGCCTGCCTCTCTGCCTACTTGTGATTGCTATCAAATAAATAAAATCTTTTTTAAAAAACAGTACTAAAATTTAAAATTTTTTCCTTTCTTCCACAGACCCTTACTCACTCAGCTAGTCATGGTGTTTTTTATTTGCAATTTTGTGATGTTCTAAGTAAAGAAACATTAAAATCTTAAATTATTGGCATGAATTTTACCCTTCATCTTTTTATTGTGCAATGTCAGTTTTAAAAGCAAATTTAAGAGCATTTAATTCCCAAGTGGGATAACTGAAATTTCACAATTTTTATTTTGTGACTTGTCCTGGAGACTGCCTTGAGCTGGCCAGAAGAGACTAATACAAAGCAGATTCTAGAAGTGAGAAGGAAGAAGAAAGGGTCTCCCTGGGCCCATGATACTCCCCTTTGCACAGGATACTCATGGCAGGTAGAGATGCTCAGAGGCCCTCCACATGGGGCATATGGGCCCTCTAACCTGGTTGTTGCTGGGTTCCACCTCCTGCCAGACTCTAGACTAAGGCTGGGGGGGTTAAGGAAGTCACGCCAGGCCTCTCGTCTTCCCCTGGGGCCTGCTGCCCAAACCCAACAGCTAATGTGAGACCTCCAAGTATATTGCAACCTTGGTGCTTGAATGCAATAGTGATGGGGATTGGTAATGGGTGAGGGGTTACCCTTGCCTAGCCATCTGCTGAATGTGATGTGGCCTTGCCAGCCTGGGGTGAGAATGCCACCACTGCACCTTGTCTCGAGATATTGTGGGGTAAACATACTCAACCCTGACTTTTCTTAAGCTCACACATGGGTTTTCACTGGGGACAAGGGACAGCAATGGTTGCTGGGAAGGGTTGGAGATCGAGAAGCTGGGCAGGACCCCGAGCACCAGCATGTCGGGGGAACAGCCCCCCGAGAACCTGTCTTGGGGAGCCAAGCTTGAACCTAGGCTCCAAGTCCCTGGTGTGTGCTCTATTATCACTGGGCTTCACTTACCAAACACAAATACAGAGGTAAATTGGCAAAGAATTTCAAGACAGTGGTTACAGAGCATTAAACCCCAAACACAATTGTGACTGTATGGGTAGCTCACCCATGAAGCTGGCCCTTCTCTTCTGTAGTGCTGTTCACTTCCCTGGCCAAGAAGCAATGATATCCCAGTAGCAATAAGCTTATAGTGAAACCAGATCTTGATTTCTAAATATCATTCTCTAATAAAAGGAAACAGTGCTTCTTGGAGAAATGGTCTATTCTTGGCTTGGTTCAAGCAAAGTATAAAGTGAGGCTGGGGCTTCTTTTGTCAGAAATCAAGAAAGCTCTGAAAGACCAGTGGGGTTGTGTCAGAGGGACACAGGAGCCAGCTTTTTTTTTTTTTTTCCAAATTTTAAAGCTTTTATTTATTTATTTGTTAGAAAGAGAGAGTGCAAGAGTGCACACATAAGCAGGGGGAGTGGCAGGCAGAGGGAGAAGCAGGCTCCCTGATGAGCAAGGAGCCCGAGGGTTCAATCCAGTACCCTGGGATCGTGACCCCAGCTAAAGGTAGACGCTTAACCGACTGAGCCACCCAAGTGCCCCAACAGGAGCCAGCTTAAAGGGGCTCTCATTGGCCAAATGTGAGACAATTGAGTATAAAGAAGAATAATGACTGTACTTATTTATAATGATTGACTGAATTTTTAAATTCAGTGATGGACCATGAGTCCATCACGATATTCAGATGAGAGAGAAAACTCATTAGCTATTGGTGATGTCTATTATGCCAACACTTTGTTCTGAAAATTGGTAACTAAAGGAAAGAGGTAAGCACTTACCCTGACTTTGTAGGAAAGACTTCAGTTCATCTCTATTTGATTCTTTATAGGTGAATGCTGGCTACCAGTTGCAAATGAATTTTCACAATAGCATCATTTTGCAACCTTGCAAGCGTATAATCCACTTAGGCCAAGATCGTCAAGGAATGCTACAACAGTTCGGTGTCAGACTGATGGAAGCAGCATACTCGGGTGGTGCCGAGGCACTGCCCCCTCAATTCACTTTCTAATTGTGGAAGGAAAAACGCAGCTTGGGAGTTATAACCTTAACCTTAACCTTAACCCAGTGATCACACTCAACGTCAGTTTTAGTGAGACAGCCTGACATTATGTGATGTGATACGAAGCGCAGGACATTGCTTGTGCCGTATTCTTGCCTAAAATGTTCAACTGGAAATCTAATCTTTAGGTCTAGCATCCAGTTTAGTGGGTATACATGTTTGCTGTGGGAGCCATAACAAAGTGCCACACACTGAGTGGCTTAAACAACAGAAATGTATTGTCTCATAGTTCTGGCATGTGAGATGGAAGTGTCAGCAGGGTTGGCTTCTTCCCGGGGTTATGAGGGAGAATCTGTTCCAGACCCCTCTCCTAGCTTCTGGTGGTCTGCTGGCAGTCTTTCATGCTCCTCGATGTGTAGAAACCTCATTCATCACTGCCTTCATGTTCATATGACATTCTCCCTGTGTGCACGTCTGTCTTCACAGATCCCCCTTTAGGAGGGAATTTGCAGTCAGTTCGATTAGAGACCCACCCTACTCCAGAATGATCCTATCTTAACTCATTACACTTGACCCTCGAACAACACAAGTTTGAACTGTGTAGGTCCACTTATACGTGGATTGTTTTTGACAATTACAATACAGTAGTATAAAAGTATTTGATTTTACTTTAGATTTTCTTAGCAACATTTTCTTTTCTTTAGCTTATTTTATTATAAGTGCAGTATATAATGCATAGAACACACCAAATAGGTGTTCATTGACTTTATGTTATGGGTAAGGCTCTGGTCAACAGTAGGCTCCCAGCAGTTAAGTTTGGGGGGAGTCCAAAGCTACACATAGATTTTCAACTGTGTGGGACGTCAGTGTCCTTAGCTCCTGTGCTGTTCAGCGGTCCACTGTACATCTGCTACAACCTTATTTCCAAGGAAGGTCACATCTGAAGTTGTGGGGTTTAGGGCTCTAATTGATAATTTCAGGAGACAGACATAACATCACCACAGGAAAGCTACAGTAGAAAAACGAGTCAGTTACCACCAGGAGGAAATAATCAAAGACAAATCCAGAATGTGAGACTTTCTACAGTGTCTACAAAAAGAGAATGCCATACATGAAGAAGTCGGGGGACTATTTTAAAAAAAGACTAAAGAGACCAAATGTGTGAGCTGTGATTAGATCCTGGTTGAAAAAGAAACCTTATTAGACATCATGGTGGAAACTGGGGACATTTGAATATGGACCAGGTATTCTGAGAGTTAAATGATATTGGGGAATTCTTGTTAATTTTTTTTAAGATTTCATTTATTTATTTGACAGAGAAAGAGAGAGAGAGAGATCACAAGTAGGCAGAGAGGCAGGCAGAGAGGGGGGGGAAGCAGGCTCCCCACTGAGCAGAGAGCCTGATGAGGGGCTCGATCCCAGGACCCTGAGCCGAAAGCAGAGGCTTGATCCACTGAGCTACCCAGGTGCCCCTCTTGTTGATTTTCTTAAGGTTGCTAACGAGGGTTATGAGAGGGTTATGGAGGAGGGTTATGAGAGAATGAACTTGTAGGGGTGCCTGGGAGGCTGAACTGGGTAAGCCTCAGACTCTTGGTTTTGGCTCAGTTCCCAATCTCAGGGTTGTGAGATCGAGCCCCACGGTGGTCAGCATGGAGTCCACGTGGGATTCTTTTTCTTTCTGCCCCTCCCGCTCATGTGCACTCTCTCTCTCTCTCTCTCTCAAATAAGTAAATAAATCTTTTTTTTAAAAAATAGGAAAAAAAGAGAATTAACTTATACTAGGATACACAGCCTGAAGTATTTGGAGTTCAGTGTCACAAAGTCTCCAATTTACTTTTAAATAGCTCAGCAAAAAAAATTAAACTCAATTAAAAGCAAACCTGTACATATTGTGTATAGAAATAAAGCAAATATACCAAAGAGTTAACATTGGTTGTATTTAAATGGTGGGGCTGTGGGATGTTCATTGCATTAATCAACTTTCCATATGTTTGAAGTTTTCCATAATAAAAAAGGTAACGGCAAATGAAAAAAGGGGAGTTTGTGTGTGTGTGTGTGTCTGTGTGTGTGTGTGAGCGTTTTTTTTTTTTTTAGAGAGGCTTCTGCCCACCTTTCCATTGAAAATGGAGCATGTGGGAAAAAAAAATCCAACAGGCATTAAGGTGTAGAAGATGAAAATTCAACCAGTGAGAAAGAGAAATTTGCTGTCAGGGTTGTTCTGCAGTTGGGCTGGTTTCCAAGGGATTCCCCCTCAAAGTCTTTATTACTGTGATTTGGAGGCTGGAGCTCAGGCTGTCAATCAAGAATGATTTGCAGGCCCCCCAAAAGACCCACTGACCTCTAAGTATCTCCCCCACCAGCTTCCCATGTGGCCTGAAATCCTGGTAACCTGGGTCAGTTCTTAGGAATCAGGTCTTTTTCTCACTCTTCTGGAACTCCCTTTTAAAATGCAAAGCTGGGAGGGTGCCTGGGCTTATTAAGTGGGGACAATTGTCTGAGGGGCCAGCCCCCGCCCATAGGCCCTCAATTCTAACTGCTCCCTCCCAACCCCTTACCACCGCTGGGATGAGACAATGAATGCTCCAGGAAACCGAAATGGGACAATGTGGGCTTGAAGAAACGTCTTAGGTGAAGATACCATTTCAAGAAAGCTTATTTTCCGTGAATAAAACGGGGTGCATGAGGTCATTGCTGTTTTTACTTTGTGAACTGGGTGGCATCTAAAAGCTCCTTAAAACACTTCAAAGATGCCTCCTCAACTCTTAGGGCCTCCCAGCCCTTCCTTTTGTAACCGAATTCCTACTGACCCCAAAGCTTTTCATTGAATGAAGAGTTTCCAAGGGGTCTAAAAAAAATACCTGAGACAATTAGGAAAATGAAAACCAGGGGGTCAAGATGAATTGACCCTTGGCGGAGGATTTACATAAATAGGTCCTAACCTCTGGCTGCGAATAAAAGATAAAGGCCCCATTAGGGTCAGAACCACAGTTCAAGGGCATCCGCGGGGCCAAGCCTGGCTTCTCGGCTATGACAGGAATGTCAGGAATGCCACTGATCATTGTGCATTGGCAGAGCGCAGGGGTTCCAGCCGGGCTAACAGAAACTCGGTCCTGCCCACTGGGTGAAACTGTAGCTCTCCCACACAGCGATCTGCCTGTCGGAGAGCGTGGGAAACCTCCAGCCCGAAGGAATGCCTTTCAAAACGGGAAGGATGCCCGGCCCCCCAAAGGTGACCGGATTCGTGATTGAGACGGCGGCATTAACCTGGGAGGTTAGAGGCAGGCAGGGACCGCACCCCCCCCGCCCCCGCCCCCGCGTGAAGAGCCAATTTGCTGCCTCCGTGGGGGCGCAGCCCTGGGAGACGTGTGCCCCTTCCCTGGAGATCGGCCGGCCCAAGAGAGAAGGCGCACGAGGACGTTACGAGAGAACGTGCGGAAAATTGGGTAGCACGGGGACCCTCGTCCCCGATAAGAAAAGTACCACTTGGTGAAGGTTATACTGTACTCCCAGGAGCGGAGGGAACGAAGCACATTTTACACCCGACTTAAAAAAAAGAAGCAGCCCAGATTTATAGGGAGTAAAGAATGTTGAAATGAATTACGAATGGAGGCAAACTTAGTTTTTGTCCCCCGCTCCGCCCCACCGCCCACTAACAAGTCCAGGGGAGAAAGAAGCCCAAGTGAACCACACAGAATTTGCATCTCTCTCCTTTACCTACGACTCCCAGGCTTCTAAAACAGCTCCTGCTGGAAGCAAGGACTGTAGGCAACAACGAGCCTTCCACTGAAGGATGAATTTTCTCTACAGGGGCGAGACATTTTTGCCTTTTTTTCAATAGCAAAAAGTTTGCTTTTTAAATTTTTTTATTTTTTTAAATTTTGCTTTTTAAAAAATCAATATTTATTGCCTCAGAGAACCTTCCCCTCCATCTGCTTACCTCTCCCCCCAGCCCCAGCCCGCTCCGCATTCCCAGCAACTTTTTCTTTCTTTCTTTTTTTCTGTTTCTTTCTTTAAGATTCTATTTATTTGACCGAAAGAGAGCACAGGCTGTGGGAAAGGGAGGCAGAGAGAGCGCGGGGAGCCCAATGCTCACCATTTTCTACTTTATTTTATTTCCCTGTCACAGAAAAAGCGCGCACAATCCTGGCTGGGTTGTTCCCATTAGGAGGCTTGGGGACAGAGAATCTGCTCGCTCTGCAGGTGTTGGGAGCAGCAAATGCCCTCCTTTTGATGGCCAGCACGAGCTCATTCTGCTGAAAGTCTCCAAAGTGACCCATTGCATCGTGGAAACAAAGAGCCAAGACCTCCTGAATTTTACTGCCCGGAGGGTATATTTTTCTTTCCCGTTGCATCAAAGGGGTGTGTGACGCTTTCCCAAAGTACTAACTCTGACTTGATACCTAAAGTAAAAGATGGAAATTTGGGCCCTTAAGATGGAGCTCTTTCCCCTCCACCTGCATTGGAGGGAAGAGAGGCAGAGAGATTCAAGGCAAAATCCTGTTAGAGAATTCCTTCTCGTTCCTGGATTTAATTTCTTATTTTTATATTGTTGCATAAGAAATCCCCTGCAAAAAGCATCTGCTTTCAAGTCCGGGAAATCTTGTTTTAGGCTCATGTATTTAAAGACAAACAAATAAAACCACCAAACCAAGGAGGCCAGGCTTTGGCTGACCACCCATCCCCTCTCCGGCCCCCGCACCCCCATTTTCCTCTGGAGCAGTGATTATGGAGCCACCGCACAAATTTTATTCGATCATCGAATGAACAAAGCCAGGGCTCGTGATGTTGAGAAAGCATGAGAGAAGGAAAAAAAAAAAAGATATCACGGTGACAGCATACTTCTTCAGAGTTCCATCTAAAAGCAAATAAATGACCTACTTATGCTTCTATAAAGAACAGGGCAGATTCTCACATGGAAAACCTGTCCTCAGAAGGGTGAGGGAGACCCTGGTATGTGGAGAGGAATTTATGCAGGGCTCTCTTGTGTGGGTTAGTAGACATTCCTTTCTGACTCATTACCCGTTTTGCCCCTGTGCACCCCCTCCTTAGTGCTTGAGGTACTTTTTTCCCCAGCTTTCCTGGGCTGGGACAGAGATTGATGGTATCTTGGGGCTCTCCGAGGAGAAGCTGACTATGCCCCTTTGCACTTTCCTTCTGTGGCAAGTTGTTAAGTCTCGCTGCCAAGCTCCATCAAATCATTAGAGCACAGCTGCCTCCAAGCTGAGAGCTCTTACCTGTCACAAGCTCTGGTATATGTAGACTTTTCTGGCAGTCTGGCAGTCAGTACATATTTATCAACTGGACAGACAATAATGTAAGGGACAAAACATGCTGTACCCTCTTAAGTTCTTTACCAGAGGCCTGTGAATTAAACCGACAAACGCTAGATTAATAGGAGAAATTGATATCAATATTTTTTACCTTCACAGGGACTTCACAGAAAATAAGTGAAGCCCAAGAAGTAATTAGGCTTGTGTGCTTATATATCATTTTGACAAAGGGTGATAAGTTGTGGAGAAGTGACTAAAGTCTTGGGCTTTCAGGTGGGAAGGTGAATAAGAAATACATTGGAGAAATGAACGGCAGGTAAGGGTGATTTAATAAGGCTTGTTTAGGCAAACTCATCTTGGTGCCTTCTCTGTCTCCAGGGGTAAGTGTCATTTCCCTCTTCCTAGTGTGGGAGAGGGAGACTCCTCAACAAGGGAAATTTTTGCCTTGCTTTTAGGCAAAGAACTTTCAGTGTTTTATCTCTCTCGACTGCCTTTGGTTTGGAATAATCCTCATGCCAAAGTGGCGTAATTGGCAGTGCATGTCCTGATCCCTTTAAGTGAGAAGACATCAAAACGGTCTGCAGGGCTTACAAACACTTGTGCCACTAGAATAAGAAAACAAATGTCTAGCATGACCTAGAGATCCAGAGGCCAGGGAGAGGAAGCCAGCTTCTCCCATCTGAGCAGGGATGGGAGCCAAGGATGAGAAGGAGTTCTAGGAAGGGCCCGAGAAAGAGGGTCTTGGATCAAGAGTCAATCCTGGGTCCCAGCTGCCCTTAATGCCCCAAAGCTCCATCTTGGAGGTGGGATGAAGAAAGAGTTGAGGTTCAGCATCTCATGTCCTGAAAAGAGGCTGAGGGAGGGATAAAAGATGGAGAAAGGAGTCATGTGCAATGAATCTGTTCCTGCCCCTCAAGTTCCTGGAAGTTTCCTGTTGGATCCTGTGGTCTGTTGTTCTATACCCTCTGCAAAGGAAAGATGATATCTGTTGCCTTGTAGGTACAGACTTAATCACCAATGAAGGGGATCAGAGTACACTACCCCAAAATATGCCACTTTCATAAAGGTTATTTGGAGCAGAAGGCAATTGGAAAGCAGCAGTCGCAAGAACTTTCTCTTTCTGCCTAAAAGCAGGGAATTAATTTCCCTCCGTAAAAGTGGTAACATTTCCATTTGTAAAGACATCCCTTTCTCCCATACCAAGAAGAGGACAAGACCCTTTGCAGAGAACACTTTGCACCCGTGTAGCAAACCCACTATACAATCTTTATCTACTATAAATTTCCTATAAAAGTCTAGTCACCTTCCCACAGTTTGCTGCCCTAGGGGCCCAAACCTGTTTTCCTTTGTATGGTCACTTCTTCACAGTTTATTGACCTTGGTTAAAAGATCTTACTGCCTTTGGGTTTCATGTCTGTTCTCTGAAGCCCCTGTGCATGTGAAAATACTAACATCAATAACGAAACATATGTCTTTTTCCTGTTAGTCCGTCTTTTGTCGGTTTAATTCACAGGCCTCAGGAACTGGACATAAGAGGATAGAGGACATTTCTCCTCCACTTGCTTCACTTGACTTTGATTGCTCAGAAGAGTTCTTGAACCACCCCCCCACCCCGTTTCTATTAAACACATGGTTTAACACCAATTAGAAATCTTTGTAGAAGTTCCTCTAACACGTTGCTTATTCTGGGAGGACAGTAAGACCCTCAAGACAATGGATGGGTTCAAGCTGCCCCGAGGGCCTGTGCTTTGTACCTTTGCAGTGCTGTTCTACTGAGTCACAGCAGTCCAGGAAAATTCCCTGGATTCAGACAATCCTATGATTCTGGAAAATTCATTTTTCCTTTCCCCCACATGGGCCTGCTTAGACAAAGGGACCATAGATCACAGACTATAAAATCATGGTCAATTAAAGAAAACGACTCCTCCATTCCATGTCTTCGGGGCTAATGGCGGAGGCCCAGGGACTTCCGAGCTGTCAGAGTAAGGCACTAGGCTAGTTTCCCAGTGAAACCAAGCAGAGAAAAGCAAAGGGAGGAATCATCAGGGGAGCCATAATTATTGTTTGAGTTTTATGTTTGCAATTTAATTCTATGAATCAAAAAAGGAACATTCACCCTGGTTTGTTAGAACATGCGGTAATATCCCAGCGTGGCCATCAACAACTTTTGGCTTTCTTCCTGATCAGTGGCCTCTTTGTAAAAGTGTATATTCTGAGTTTTGCAATACCTGACACATAAATTGTAAAGAAGAGGAGTTTTCCACAGGCTAGAGAGATATGAGAAAAGCAGTAAAACCTTCTAGAAGTCTGGAACATTTCTGAGGGGTGTGTGTTGGGTAGCGTGTCCAGTTACTCTGTGACTAACTTCATTCCTACGGTTTTCTCAAGAAAAGATCTGTGAAGATATCCAATTATAAACACCAACTGCCTCTCGTGCACTATCCATGATGCCTCCATTGATTTCCCCTGACTATTTATACAGCCAGGATGTTGGAGAGCTTGGGTGTCATCTTCTCTGACAGAAACAATTTTCTGTGAAACCTTTCCATGTTAACTTGCGATACCTGATTCTCAAACCTGATATAAATTTAATGCATTCCCTTTCCCCACAGAATGCCTTTGATGCTCACTGTTTTGCTATTATTCTCAAAATATACACTGTATTCTCCTAACCCTGGGCCCTGAATCCCACAGAATGAGGGTAAACCGCAGAGTCACAGAGAGAAAACACCTCTCTGTTCTGTGCATACTATTTTGTGTTGGGGAAATGGTAGCATTCACAATTTAAGTCTTCTGGATTTAATTTATAACTACTTCAGTTGGTGCCTTTTTTTTAAAACCTCAAAAAAGCAAAATGGCAAGCCCTAAATGCTTGTTTTTCTACTCCTTTGGCCCAAGGCTCAGAGCATGTACATCATTACCAAAATACCGCCTTGTGTATATTTTTGAGAGACGGGGGTGAGTTCGAAATGTTTTACAGGCCTGGTTCAGAGCTCTATGTTGCTTTTCTTTTGGCAGTCAATCTGTCCTCCATGTGACAAATTCTGTCCTCCATGTGACAAAAACGTGTTGTTGCGTGTATGTAAATAAGTTCAGAAGCAGAAGTCTACAAAAAAAAAAAAAAAGAAGAAGAAGAAGATTCCAAGAACTTGGGAGAAACCATTAGATTCTGACCATCTGACAATCTCATCTCTCCACCTCCCAGTCTCCTGTGATTGTAAAGGTGATTGGAAATGTTGAGCTGCTGGTTTTATCCCAGAGTCATTTTTCTCTGCGGGTGCCTCGGATCCGGAGACAGAGAACCATGCCGTCAGATAAAGCCACGTGGAAGGCTGAAAGTTGGCTGGAATGACGCTCCGGGCCCGTTTATGCTGCTGGAGCACTTTCTAGGTGCCCTTTGGAACCTCTGAATTCAGCTCTTCAAAGTGAGAGCTGACTTATTCTGTCTTTCCCTTGAACAAATCTATTTACTGCTTATCGTCATTTTTTTTTTTTTTGGGCCACCCCCGCCTTAATTGACTTAGCTAACATTGATTTATCAAAACAAAAGCACGGCTCCGACTGAGTCATAAGTTACACTTTTACCTGACATTACCTGGGCCTTCAGAAAGGAAGGCATAAAAATAATGGAGGTTTTGTGCCCAGACGTCCGGACACGTACACACGTCTGTGTCTTTAGGTTTGCTTCATTCATCGTGCTGTCTCTCCTCCCGCTGTCCCTCCCCCTGCATGCCTCACTCGCAGGAGTTTATGAGAGAGTTCGGTTTTCTCATGAGCTGGGGGGTCATTTTTCAAGTCGAACCCTATTAACATCCGTTCCCAACGCTCATTTTTCAGCGGTACTTCTTTGCAAAACTTCGTATTGGGTTCAGAAAGTTTATTTCTCTCTCGAGAGCCGGTGTGGCAAGAGGAAACTGAAGCTGGTCTCTGGGTGTGTGTTTGTGCTAATTTGCTGTACAATCAAATACGGATATAGGTCAATAAAAGCTGTTCTTTGATCTATTCCTACAAAGGATTCATTGCAAATACATTAGTGGATAAGAGGGTTACAACTGCGTAACTGCCCCTTGTGAACAGTGCCCTGTGCCACCCTTGAGCTCGTGCAAGGAATGAGACATCTGGCTTCAGCCTGCCTGGATTTTTTTTTTCCCCATTGCAGTAAAAAACACATGACATGAAATTTACCATCCTAACCATTTTGAAGTGTGCAGTTCAGTAGTGTTAAGTATGGCCTCCCTGAGTTTTACTTTGCTGGATTAAATTTTTTTTTATGTAGAGAGAGGGGAGCAAGGAGAGGCAGAAGGAGAGACTCTGAAGCAGGCTCCATGCCCGGCGTGCGGCTCGAGGCAGGACTCGATCTCATGACCCTGAGATCAATACCTGAGCTGAAACCAAGAGTCAGACGCTTAACCGACTGAGCCACCCAGGGGCCCCCTGAACTAATTTTTAGTAGGTAGCCACAGTATCATTTCCTTTGGGGGTTTCCCCATAATAGGATAGTGTTCAGGCAGAGAAATAGCTTGAAAGAACAACAGGAAAAAGAATTCGGCAGGCAAGGCCAATATTTCTGTAGTTAACTATTTTGAGTTAATACCTGTTATTATTATGTGTCTAGCACCGACCAAGGCCTTGTAGAGAACGCAGCGAGACATGATCCGTGACCTCTAGACGTTTGGGATGAAAGGATCAGAATCAATCACATTCACTAAAATGAGAATCAAGACTTCCTTCCACCTTATCTCCCTCTCTCGCTGTTCGTATGTAGAGGCACGTTTCCTTTTACCCATAAACTTGTAGTGTGTGTAATTAAGCACCAGAGCAGAGCCGCCGGTTGAAAAGGTCATTGTTTGAAGTCGCAGGACCTATTTAGGTGTGACAAACAACCCTTAGTGGTGGGGGTTGGAAGGGGTTGGGAGAGAGGTTTGGAAGCAACCTCTGGTGAGCGCTGGTACTGGTGCGGGGCCAGTGGGGCCCATAAGTCTCAGTGGGAGAACAGGGGAAAAGCCTTGGTCCTGGAGAGAAAGTGATATGACCTTGACCATGTATTTCAGGCTTCCACAGTCAGCAGCTAAGCCTTCCTCCTCTTACCTGCCTTTTAAGGCTGGAGGACAAACTGGAATTCCAAAGGTATAACCTTGCCCCCCAAATTGCCTGATCATCAAGACAAATAAAAGAGAAACACTCTCCTTCCTTTCTTCCTTCCATTCCTTCCTCTCCCCCACCTTCCTTCCTTCTTTCCTTCCTTCCTTTCTGGAGATGTGTCTAGGTGTGGGGTGAGCTGTTGGGAAGACGGGAATCATGAAATCCCTGCCACAAAGCTGGCATATATTCTATGGATAAAGACCGCCCATCTCCAGTCCCATCGAGATCACAGCCCTGCGGAGTTCACCCTGCTTGCCACCAGTCAGCCTTCAGTGATAGGCCATTAACTTAAGCCGAGGTGATCGTCTAACAAGTGGTAAGATGCATAAAAACATGTATAATCGCTAAAGTGCCAAGCAAATAGGAATGATATGATTTCAGTTCTTATATTATTAAAATCAACCTTGCCAAAGGAACTTCTCTGCCATTTCCTCTAAAGGCAGCCTCTTCGCCCTGGGTGCTAGGGGCAAACAGGATAGAAAGGAACCGACTTTTTCTGGTTCACATTGGAAATCGAATTGGAGCGCACCTCTCCTCCAATCTCAGTCAGGGACTCATTTGTTTTTATTTTTTATTATTTGCCTTGACCCACGGGGTAATCATCATGCATATGCATGCAATGCCCCCACAAGCAAACGCACTCAACAAAGCCTATCAGACTTCATCATTGCTATAGTGATAACCTTGGGTATGTCTGTCTAATCTGTGAAAG
This sequence comes from Mustela erminea, assembly GCF_009829155.1. Classification (NCBI taxonomy): domain Eukaryota; kingdom Metazoa; phylum Chordata; class Mammalia; order Carnivora; family Mustelidae; genus Mustela; species Mustela erminea. The sequence goes on along the minus strand of NC_045635.1, from coordinate 40,609,694 downwards.
GGACCATCATTCAGAATCTTCTATACATTATCATTATTAACAAATTACTTATGACTCACCTCGTAAATGACCCCAACAACACTGGTGCTCATGACCAAACGCTTCCAGCCTCAGTCTGGAGCTCCAGCAACTGAATTGTTCTGCCCTCCCTCCCACGGACTCCTGTTCTGGAAGGCTTGTTGATCCCTGCGGTTCGATGATTTCTATTCGATTCCACAAACATGCAGCTCCTGCTCTGCTCAGGCACTCAGATGGACTCACGGGATGCAGTTGGAAAGCAAACCTGGTTTCCACCTTCCTGATGCTCACAGTCTCATGGCAAACTGCTTCCAGAATATTCTCCCTAACTGTCTTCTCGGTTTTCCGTTGGTGCCTTCTGGTCCCGGGTTTCTCTCTCCTCCCTGCAACTGAGGTCCCAGCAAGTCAAGCAGGAGACCTTTCAGGGGTGTCTGAGATTCCTTTTTGCCCTTAGAGACCTCTGGATTTACATTTACAGAAGTGCATTTTATGGCATCTTCACCTATATGTCAAATGCTTTTTGCTTAAACTTATTGGGTCCTCGCCACCCTATGAAGTAGGTGCAGATAAGGAAATTAAAGCTAAATAAGCCAAGGGTCTTGTCCAAGGTCACATAAGCAGGAGAGTCCTGGCCTGAAGGAGGGGCAATCTGATTCCCCAATCATTTTAGCTATTCTCAGAGTTAAGCGAAACTTGGTGCCCGTGATCTCTAACCATCAAGTGGGAGGCGTTTAAGCAAATATTCTGACCACGATTATTTGAAGACCCATTTCCATATATTCCTGATTCATGCCACTGGCTCTGAAGATGATTTTATGACACCTATGTCCACTGAAATCTTCATATATTGATGACAAGGAGCAAAAAAAGTACAAACAACTTTTAAAAGACCAGGTATTGGGGTGCCTGGGTGGCTCAGTCATTAAGCATCTGTCTTAGGCTCAGCTCATGATCCCAGGGTTCTGGGATCAAACCCCGCATGGGGCTCCCTGCTCAGCGGGAAGCCTGCTTCCCCCTCTTCCACTCCCCTTGCTTGTGTTCTCTCTCTCCGTGTCTCTCTCTGTCAAATACATAAATAAAATATTAAAAAAAAAAGACCTGGTATTTACCAGCCTCCCCAGCAAGGCTAGGATTCTAGCCTAATCGGCAAGCGTATTTTCCATGAGGCTCAGCAACCTGGACATAGGGCCCCGTGCCAGAGCCCACAGCAGATTCAAGCCCGGGGTGCGGGGGAGCCCAGGAATCCGAGGAAAAGCTTTTGGGGAAACACAGCCTCCACTGTCTATGTGAAGAGGCTTAGCTTTTTGTTTCGTTTCTGTGATGAGAAATGACCAGAGACCTGCCTGATATCCCAAGGAAGATAGAATGGACGAGAAGGACATTTTGTGCCTGGAGACACCCATATGTGGCACCTACCGCCTTGTGACCCTTTGCAAAGCTTTGATCTGGTAAATACAAATGGATTTCTCCACCCACTTTGCATTTAAAATCTGCCCGGCTCTGGAAGAAATTGGTCGTTACCATGGTAGCCAGCCTACATAACAGAAAGTTTTCTACAGTATTATTTTCTCTGTATGGGCTTGAGTTAATAACTTGTGGGGAGCTTCCATAGACCTGGCTATCTGCTGAGGTCCACAGTCTAAGAACGGAGCCTGCAACTCTCCCACTTATGAAAGGTTAAGGCCAAGGATTAGACTGGCTATGCGGGGAACCTGGAAGGTTCCTGGACCTCCGCACATTTCTTAGGTGAGTGTTGTTAAGAGGCAGGCAACAAGGGCTGGCAAAAGCTCCCAAAGGAATATAAACTTGTTATGGGCTCAAGAATATTCACAGACCCTCGGAAAGAGAGGCCTGGTGTCGGAAGGTCCGGGGCTTGCCTTCCTGTTAAAAAGCCCACTAATGAAGCAGGATGCCTTTGCCTCAGGCAGGGAAGAATGCATTGTTTTATCCTACTCTGCGCACCGCCAAACAGATGAAGAAATGGGGCTGGGCACTCCCCGTAGAAGGTCCCCCAGCATCCCCTCTATTGTGATTGCCTGTGGACCTGTTTGCCAAATTCAGCTGCTAATTTCACATGGGCCGGGCTGGAGCTATGCCTGTCTCCTTCCCATAGCAAAGGCTCAGTAAATATTTGCTGCTGAACAAATGAGTGTGGCTTTAACAATGCTAATTTGATGAAGAAATGCTAACAAACGATCTCTGTGTGACTCAGTGATGGGATCCGAGGCAGAACCGAGAGAAAGGAAAGCTGTGGAAAGAAACTGAGGCTCAGGGGCCACGTCCGTTTACTCAAAGGTAGAGGAGCTGTGGTGAGCCTGGGAGAGGCAGGTCTCGAAGGATCTGGGGCACATCAGTGAGAAAGGCAGGATGGGGTTTAGATAACCCCCCAGGGAAGAGCCCTCGATGAGGGGAATTTTGTAATTTGAGGAGAAGCAAAGAAGAGTGGGAAGGAGTGTGGGGATACAATCCAGACTGAAAAGAAGTCTTAGAGAATCAGAAAATAATCTTCCCTCCGGGAGGGAGGGGCTCCCCCGGCCTGCCACAGGAACAGGGTCAGCGACAGAGGAAATGGACTGGGGACAAGAACTGTAGATGCCTTGAACAGCTGTTGCTTATGCCTGAGTCAACCCTGAGCCAACTTCACAGCCAAGAAGTTTGGCCCCAAGGACCTGGCTCTTCAGCACTGAGGGTCCTGGAGAGGCTGCCTACCTCCGAAGGCTGTAGACTCAGGGTAGGCCAATCTCGGGACATATCCAGTTGGCCACCTGTTTCTGTAAATAAAGTTTTATTGGAACACAGCCACTTCCATTTGTTGACTTACTGTCCATGGCTGCTTTCCCGCTACAGTGGTAGAGCCCAGATGGCCCCTAAGACCTCAACTCTGAAATATTTGGCTCTTTACAGAAAAAGTTTGCTGACCTTGGTGGAGCAAGCCAGCCTGAATGGGGGAGGTGGGGAGGGGCGGGGTTTCTGTGTCCTCCGCTGTGATGAGCGGAGGAGTGGACCGAACACAGCGTGTGGCATGGAAGTGGCCTTCTTGTCCCTGGCTCCAGTCTTAGTTCATTGGAGACAAGTCATCCAACTTTCCTGAAGCATGATTTGCCAATTGCAATGTGGTTGGTGATGACCACCTTTTCTACTCTGCCGGGTCCTGTGAGAAGGAAGGGAGAGAAGCTGTGGGAAAATGTCCCATAAAGTCCTCCCATAAGTTGTCCCCCAAGATGGCCAGCCTGGGCCTTAAGAAGTTGGTTGGCCACATGGAGCCAGTACAGAATTTTTGTGTTACCTTCTCTTAAGGGATCTCTATCCCATGACTTTTACCCCATTTTTTTTATTGCGGTACACACAACATAAAGTGTACCATCCTAACCATTTTTAAATGTACAGTTTAGTGGCATAAATACATTCAGAATGTTGTGCAAACACCATGGCCCTCCACTTCCGGAACTCTTTCTGTCTTATAAAACAGGACATCCATACTCTTTTTTTTTTTTTTTTAAAGATTTTATTTATTTATTTTTCAACAGACAGAGATCACAAGTAGGCAGAGAAGCAGGCAGAGAGAGAGGGAGGAAGCAGGCTTCTTGCTGAGCAGAGAGCCTGATGTGAGGCTCGATCCCAGGACCCTGGGATCATGACCTGAGCCGAAGGCAGAGGCTTAACCCACTGAGCCACCCAGGCGCCCTGGACAGCGATACTCTTAAACACTGATGTTAACTTCCCTGTTCTCTCCTCCCTCTGCACTGGCACACACCATTTTACTTTCTGTCTCCATGATTTTCTTTAAGATTTTGTTTATTTATTTATTTGAGAGAGAGAAAAAGAGCAAGCAGGTGGAGGAGGAGAGGGAAAAGGAGAGAGAGAATCTCATAAAGACTCCACACCAAGCTCGGAGCCCGGTGTGGGACTTGATCCCTCGACACGAAGATCATGACCTGAGCAGAAATCAAGAGTCGGATGCTTAACGACTGAGCCATCCAGGTGCCTCTCTCTATCTCTGTGATTTTGAGTATTCTAAGTATCTCCTACATGCGGAATCATACAGTATTTGTCCTTTTTTTGTCTGGTGTATCTCACCTAGCATGATGTCCCCAAGGTTCACCCACGTTGTGGCGTGTGTCAGAATTTCTTTCTTTTTTAAGGCTGAATATAATTCCATTATATGGACAGACCACATTTTACTTCTCCATTCATCTACCGATGGACACTTGGGTTGCTTCCATGTTTTGGATATTGTGAATAATACCACAATGAACACAGGCGTGCATACCGATGTCTCAAGACACTGCATTCACTTCATTGACTTTCATCACTGAAAATTGAGTTTTTCATAAAATCTGGGAAGCTTTCAGCCATTATTTAAGTATTTTGCCTGCCCTTTCCTCTCCTCTCCTTTCTTTTCAGCACGCCCACTGTGCATATATTTGTGTGCTGAGCAGTGTCTGAGTTGTCTCTGAGACTCTGCTCATTTTCTTCCTTCTCCTCATCAGATTACGTAATCCCTTTTGATTTGTCTTCAGTCTTCCCGATTCTTTCTTCTGCCAGCTCAAATCTGCTGAGTCCCCCAGTGACCTTTTCATTTCAGTCATTGTACTTTTCCCAACGTTCTCCTTTCTCTTTGTTTCGTTTGTTCATTCATTCATTGATTTGTTTAGTTCTTTAAACTTTATTTTTTGAAGTATAATCGACACGCAATGTTACGTTGACTTCAGGGGTACAACGAAGTGACTCGACATCTGTATACATTATGTTGTGCTCACCAAAGCTCTGGTTCTTTTAAAAAATGTGTATCCCTGGATCTTTATTTATTTTTTTTTTTCACGAGCCATGTTGTCATACCTCTCTGTATTTCTTTACACATGCTTTCCTCTGATTTTTGAACATATTTCTGATAGCTACTTTGCAGCTTTTTTTCTGCTTAGTCTAACTTCTTGGCCCTCTCGATAGCAGTTTTTATTGCTTTGTTTGCCCTGGGCATGGATCACTGTTTTCTCTTTCTTTGACTATCTTCCCTTTTTTTTTTATTATTGAAAATTGGTCATTTTATAGGATATGTTGAACTGACTCGGGACTCTGATTACCCTGTTCGACTTCCCTCCCACCCCTCCCCCAAGCTTCTCGTTGTTGCTGCTGATTTAATGACATTTGTTTTCTTGCTTTTAGTGGGCTAGGCTGCGCTAATTTTGTGAAGTCTGTTTCTCCTGTGGTGTGCAGCTTGTGACTGCTCAGCTGTTTTCTTTATTCTCATTTTAAGCTTGGCATCTTAAGGGTCATCCTCGGTCAGCTGAGGTTATTGGTCAAGTCAATGATTGGCCAGAAGTTGTGTTCTATGCTCCCTCAACCAGTAAGCCTTCTGCCCTTCGCGGGTGGATCTGTGTGCGCTTGGGGACCATTTTCAAAGTTCAGAGACCTTGCAAGTAGGTTCCACATTTGGTCAGGGACCAGAAGCTCATGAGTACCTTCTCTGAAGGCTCCTAAGAGGGCACAGTCTTGCATACGCACACACCTTTCAGGAGGACCGGGGATGAGTCTGATCTCTGCAGGGCCCTCTTTGATGATCTCTTTTCCTGGATCCCCGTGTTACATTTCGGCCTGGTCTGCCATTTTATTTGTCCACCTAGTAGCATGGAACCGTTGGCCTTCTCTTAGTGCTAGCCTGGATGATCTCTGTTGTTTTCAGCAATACTCCCAGACACAGATTTCTCTACACTTTGTTCAAAAGAAAGTCATCCTTCTTAGGCAAGAACTCAGTTCTGCCAGCCTTCACTGGTTTCTCATTCCTTCTCTACTACCCCAACCCCAGGGAGCATTGGAGAGTCAACCCTCTGCATTACAGATTTGGAGCTGGGAGGGAGGAGCCGTCAGCTTTCATGTGCTGCCCCACGTAGAGTGGAACCTTCACACTATGGAACCAGAGCTGAAGGAGAATGGGACCTGCTGGTCCTGGGCTGCCCTACCCACCCAGAGCAGATCTTCCACAATACAGAGCTGGGGGAGATGGGAGCCGTCCCTCCCTCCACCCCCCGCAGCCTCAAATAGCACAGGCTCCCACTGTAATTACTGAGATTCAGTCAGTTTTCTTGACTAAATGCTTCTGAATTTATTTATCTCTCTGAAAGTTTCCCCAAATTTTATTGTTTTCCTGAGGAGAGGATTTGGTGAACTCTTTCCACAGCCACTCACTGCGGAAGCCCCACCTCCTATCCCATGATGTGTGGACAGCAGCAACTGGATCTTTCCTGTCCTGTGAAAGCATCAGATTCACAGACTTTGGGGGAAAATCTTCACAGTTCATACGGACGCTCACGGGTTCGTTCCCTCCAGTTGTGTGCCCTGGAGAGGCTCGTCTTTCCTACCCTTTACTGAGGTGGACGGATGTTGCCATAGCCTGTGGGGCCCTGGCAGAGCCTTTGCCTCTCTGTTGCAAGTATTCGACAAAATTCGTGCCTCTCCAGCTCTGGGAAGATTGACAATTTGATAACAAAAGACTGCTTGAATCCTTGTCTGGGACCCTGGTTAGGCTCTCCCGACCTCTGCATACATCGCTCCCCAGGTTCAGTGAGCAAGCCCCGCCCAGGTCATCTGTGGCCCAATCCAGTAACTCTGGCTTTCCCACTCGCCCTAGATGAATGACCCCCGACACCTTTGGTCCTGCAGACATCACACAGCAGATATGACTGTTCATTGTTTATGCCTCTGCCTCTCTCTGGCCAGACTGGCAGCCCCTTTGAGGCAGAGAATCTTACCCCATCCGGGAGAGTACCTAATATATCGTTGAGGGAGTAGTATTTATAATGGTAATAGCTAAATATTATAATAATAACGATATGTAAAAGGAAGTGCTGTCACCCCACAACTGCTCCAAATGCGTTTATTAACTCACTGAAGCCTCGCCACGGCCCCCGGAGAGAAGTATTATTATTATCATCTTCATTTTGCAAACGAGGAAACAGAGGCTCAGAGCGTGTAAGTAATCTCTTGGTCAACCTTGGCTACATTCTACCTGTTAAGGGAACAACAATTTGAAAGAAAAAAAAAAAGTCGATTGCAAAAAAAGGATGGCCAAGCCTCCTCGAGTTTGTGATAGAATAAAGCTCAGGGATGGGAGGGAGACAATGCAGTTTGTGACTGATCGCGCTTTGATGCTGGGGAAAACAATGGTTTTGAGGCCACCAGGCTTTGAAGCAAAACCCTCTCTCCCTCACTTGGTCTGTGGCTCCTTTATCCAGAGGCTCTGGGTGCTAATGGGGGTGGGGAGCTGGGGTTCTCCAGTGCTGCCCCCTTCCAGGGCAACCTCCTGAGGGTGGGCTGCTCCCAGGTCCTGAACTGGCCTCTCACAAAGAGGGCACATGTGCTCTCAAGCCTGCAATCTTTTGTCATTTAAACGTCTTTCTGGGTGGTGGGGCAGTCCTGTTATTTTTGAGATGGCAGTCAGAAACAGCTAGAAACTTGTGACTGCACTGGGGCCCCTCTCCTTTATCATTTCTGGCTTTTGGAAAAAAGGAGAGGAAGAGTCTAGCCTTAGACCAGAACTGGACGCCAGGAGGGACACAGGGGTGGACCCCCACCCCCGTCCGCCACCCACTGTAATCATTGTGTATCCTGGGTCAGAGCCCTGACTTTACAACGACTTTTTATGGTTCGCTTTAGCCATCATGGAACATTACCTTTGCCACGGTAACCCCACAGCTTTCCCAGAGATAATGTGCAACAGCCTGCAGGAAAATGCTGTTCTTTCCTAGCAGCTGTGACCATTTTATTGACGAATTTCCAGGCTCAGAGGACACGCAGGACCCAGGCTTCCCCTCCGCCTTTCTTCTGAGAGGCCAGAGACTCAAATGTTGGTGACAGCTTAAGAATGTTCCTAGGGGTGAGTTGGTACTGCTCGTTCCACCCAGAGAAAGAAAAACAGGAAGGGATTTTTTTACCCTTTGGGGTCATGGCTATCTTTCGGACTGGGGATGTGATTGGCAAAGTGAAATGTCTGAGTCAGGAAACTTCCTCTGTCTTCAAGGTAAAAATGCTGTGGGCCAGTGTAGTTGGTGCCCTGGAGCTTCCCTTTTCATCCCCTCAAACTCTCCCAAACTCTCCCTTTTTAAAAAAAATTATTTAAATTCAATTAATTAACATAGAGTGTATTACTCATTTCAGACATGGAGTTCAGTGATTCATGAGTTGCATACAACACCCCGTGCTCATCCCATCACGTGCCCTCCTTAATGCCTGTCGTCCAGTTAGCCCATCCCCCACCCCCCACCCCTCCAGCAACCCTCAGCTTGTTTCTCAGAGTTAAGAGTCTCTCCTGGTTTTTCTCCCTCTCTCATTCCATCTTATTTTAATTTTCCTTCCCCAAAGCCCTCCTATGGAAAGATCTGCCCCATATTTTCAACTCCTTCCTCTCAAAGGCCCCTTTCCTTCTAGGACGGACGTCAGATTGTTCCAATTCATGAGGCTGAACCATATGAAATGGCTGATATTTGATCAATGTTTATCCCCCAAAGTAGTTCATCCTAATGCAGTTAGAGGTTTCCTTTTGAGTAGGAGGGAGAGAAACTTGAGAGTGAATGAGACCCGGAACAACACTAGTTTCTGGGGGGAGAAGCAATGGAGCTCTAGGGGAAGGGGGCGGATGGAGCTTCCCAGCCCTGTCCTCAGGTGTGGGCACTGCAGCTGGTACACATCTGCCTCGGCCCAGCCTCTGGGTGAGGAGTAGATACTGGTCGGAATGGGAGGACAAGTATTAGGCTCCAAGAACCTCAGCTTCGCTGATGAGTCATGCAACCCTACAAATCAAAGCAGGTTGTTGGGGTTGAAAAATGCAAAACAACCCTGTCTTCTCAGAGTTAGTAAACACTGGCTGTACGCAAAGGCAAAGAGGCACTTTCAACCTGCTCTATTTCTCTTGCTGGACAAATGCGGAGTTTTGATACCCCTTCCGGTGTTCTTTATGGTAGTTGCTTTCCTAGATTAGAAAGGTATGCATTTCCTCACATCTGTGTCTCAGGCTGAGCGTGGCTGTGACATTACTTGAATCAAAGAAATAATGAAACCAAACCCCGGTAGCTCAGACAGAACATGTAGAAACTAGCTAGTTGGGGAATGAATGTAACCTTTTAATCTACTGAGGAATGGGCTCTCCGGTGATTCATGCCAATGAATAACCGGGAAAACGATGATCACAGTTTGAAATTGTGGACCTTTGCTTTTAGTCCTTAGCACCACGGTAAGAAAGTGGGATTTGTGTTCGTGTGGGTACACAGGATTTTACTGGAATTTATTTAACTGACTGACAGAGGTCTTCGGATTTTGTATCTTCTTCAGCAGCCAACGTGTTAAAAAGGATGGACTCTCTTCTCTTTGCGTCCTTGTGAAATTTGCACCAAATAGCAAGAAAAACCAGAGAAGGCATTCAGTTCTTGGCCAAGGGGTCCCATCAACCATGGTGCCCCAGGCTTGTCTGTAGTGCCTCAGAAGACTGACCTTTCTCTGGTTCTGGCCCCCACCTTTTTTTCTTTTAATACAAACCACAAATCATCCAGTGCCACATCAGTGATCCAGATCCTGATCCTGGTGCTGCTTTAGAAAATGCTGTGTTACTTGAACCCAGTTTCCCAGAGCAGTCCTGAATAGAGTTTACTAGACTGGGTCACCCAATGGTCTCTACTCATGTCTTGTAAGGGTTTTTGTCGCCTGAGTAGTAGTGGTGATGTTGTCGTTCAGCAAATCTCTCAATTATGGCAGTTCCCCCCACCCCCGCCCTTATCCGCGGTTTCCATATCTGCGGATTCAGTTACTCACGGTCGACCTCTCCTTCTGTGTATATAGATAAAGGGTTCAGTACTATCTGAGGTTACAGGCATCCCCTGGGGGTCTTGAAACCTATCCCCCGCAGAGCAGGGGAGACTGCTGTAATTAATGAACCAGTTTCCTCTTGTGCCGTGCTCCTGTAATGATACTCTCTTACAAAGTTGTTATGATGAGAACTAAAATTCGCTAGTTAAAGAGCCTGAAACAGGGGCAAACCCACAATAGAAGCTCAAGAAATATTTATTCTAGTCCACTAAAATAAGCAAAAAAAAGAAAAAAAGACACCCACCAATTTAAAGCATTTATTTCATGATAACGCACAGAAACTGAAATCCACACAGATTCCATTTCACTTCACCTTACTGCTGGATCACTAACCGTCGTCGCAGGACCGGGACACCGCACATAGGCCCCTTGGGGGACCCCAGGCTTAGGCTCACAAATGCACGTTCCCCTAGTTGGGGCCTTCCTGTAGAGCAGTTGTTCAAGAAAGTGAGAAAAAGAAAGCGTGGCTGGGCCAGCAGCCGCAACACCTAGGAACTTGTTAGAAATGCAAATTCTTGGGTCCCCTCCAGACGTACTGAGTCAGACACGCTGGGCTTGGGACCGAGCGGGTTTTGACAAGCTCTGCAGATGGTTTTGATACGCTGAGTTGTGAGAACCCCGTTGCTTTAAAGTACAGGCCGTGGAGGGAGGTGAGGGCAGGGGGGACGTCTTGGCTTCTTTCCTTGGGACCTCCTTTCTCTCTCCTTATCTCAAGGGGAAAAAAAAAAGAAAAATGTTTTCCCTCTCCTCTGGAGACTTTGAGTGGCAGCTCCCGTGGGTCCCTTTGCTGTGTGCTCTGGGCAGCAGGGGCGGGTCTCTGGATGTTGGACTTGAGGCAAGAATGAGTTTTTCTCTCACCTCCGTTTGCTTATTATTATCTCAATCTGTCTAGCCCTGTCCTCCTCCTCCTTGGTGCTTGGAGCCCTAGCCCTAAAGAGGACGGGAAAATGGGGTGAACTGGAGGGGGAGGGGATGCCTAGCCAAAGGGGCCCTCCCTGGTCTTTGGTGATAAGTGGTGGATAACAATGTTCCGTCCAGTTTCTTTTATTATTATTGTTATTGTTATTTTATTGAGCAGAGCTGACACATCATGTTACAGCAGTCTCAGGTGTACAACAGAGTGGTTTGGCAACTCTACGTCATGCTAGGCTCCTGCAAGGGTAACTACCCTCATCATCACGCAACACTCTTTTTTCAAGATTTTATTTTCTTATTTATTTATTTAAGAGAGAGAGAGAATGAGAGAGCGCACAAGCAGGGGAAGGTGCAGAGGGAGAGGGAGAAGCAGACTCCCCGCTGAGCAGGGAGAACGATGAGGGATTCAATCCCAGGACCCGGAGATCATGACATGAACTGAGCCACCCAGGTGCTCCCCCTCAGTATATTTTAAGTCAATTTTAATTCTTCAGAAATTTGTGAATTTTTTTTTTCCTCTGGAAGATTTCTTTGTGTCTGGCTGTTTGGGGTGAGAGCACATTCAGCTGTAATACGGAGCAAAGGTCTTTTTAGTAAACAACTAAGGCCTTCATTCTTTTTTTTGACAACTGTCTTTGGAAAGTTTTTCCAGGTAAAATCTAGCATAAGTCAAACAAAGTTATATGATTTTTATTGAGCTTCTCATTCAGAATGTCTAAAGGTATTCGCAACAGCAATAAGATATTCATCTATGACTTCAGTGAATTCATTTACCAGCTTTAGTAGTTTTTCGTGGAGTTTTTTGGATTTTCTATATACAGTATCATGTCATCTGTGAATAGTGAAAGTTTGGCTTCCTCCTTGCTGATTTGGATGCCTTTTATTTCTTTTTGTTTGACTGCTGTGATGAGGACTTTCGGTATTGTTGAATAGAATGAGAGAGGATATCCTTGTCTTGTTCCCGACCTTAGGGGAAAAGCTCTCAGATTTCACCAGTGAGTAAAATGTTAACTGTGGGTTTTTCATAGAGGCCTTTGTTAGGTTGAGGTATGTTCCCTCTAAACCTACTTTGTTGAGGGTTTTATCATGAATGGATGTTGTGTTTTGTCAAATGCTTTTTCTGCATCTATTGAAAAGATCATATGGTTCTTAACCTTTCTTTTATTAATGTGGTGTATCACATTAATCGATTTGTGGATATTGACCTACCCCTGCAGCCCAGGAATAAATCCCACTTGATCTTGGTGAATGATTCTTTAAATGTATTGTTGGATTTGGTTTGCTACCATTTTATTAAGAATCTTAAAAAAAGCTTTATTTATTTATTTGAGAGAGAGCGAGAGACAGAGACAGAGCAAGAGAAATAGTGTGTGTGAGTACAGGGTGAGAAGCAGAGGGAGAGGGAGAGAATCTCAGGCAGACTCCATGCTAAGCAGGGAGCTTGATATGAGCCTGATCCCATAACCCCGAGACCACAACCAGAGCTGAAACCAAGAGTTGGATGTCCAACTGACAGAGCCACCCAGGCACCCCTTTATTGAGAATTTTTGCATCTGTGTTCATCAGGGATATTGACTTGTAGTTCTCTTTATTATTGGAGACTTTATATGGTTTTGGTATCAGGGTAATGCTGGCCTCATAGAATGAATTTGGGTGTTCTTTCCTTTTCTATTTTTTTGGAATAGTTTGAGAAGAATAAGTATTAACTCTTCTTCAAATGTTTGGCAGAAAATTTGTTTGTGAAGCCATCTGGCCCTGGACTTTTGTCTGTTGGGAGTTTTTGGATTACTGATTCAGTAAAGTCCACAGGGTACAAAATCAATGCGCTGAAATATGTTGCATTTCTATACACCAATAATAAAGCTGCAGAAAGAGAAATTAAGGAATTGATCCTATTTATAATTGCACCAAAATGATAAGATATCTAGGAATAAACTTAACCAAAGAAGTGAAAAACCTGTATTCCGAAAACTATAAAACACTGATGAAAGAAATGGAAAAGGACACAAAGAAATGGAAAGATATTCCATGCTCATAGTTCAGAAGAACAAATACTATTAAAATGTCTATGCTACTGGGGCACCTAGGTGGCTCAGTTGGTTTAATGTTGGACTCTTGATTTCAGGTCATGGTCTCTGGGTCATGAGGTCGAGGCTGGTGTCAGGCTCTGCGCTCAGTGTCGAGTCTGCCTGTCTCTCCTACCCTGACCCTGCCCTTGTCCCCACTTGCATGCATGCTTTCTTTCTCTCTCAAATAAGTAAATAAATAAAATCTTCAACAACAACAGAAAAATGTCTATACTACCCAAAGCAATCTACACATTTAATGGGATTCCTGTCAAAATACCAATGGCATTTTTCACAGAGCTAGAACAAACAATCCTCAAGTTTGTATGGAAAACTTGAAGTTAAGTAGATCTCTCTGAATTTCCAATTTAAAAGACATTCTTTAGCAGATGTTTTCATTGTCTTCAGTTTCCAGAAATTTGACTTTAGAATTCTGGATATGGATATGTGTTTATTCTATTTATGATATTTGTTTTTTTGTGTCTGTTTCTTTTTTCATATAGCGTAATGTTTGCCCATGTTGTAGCACCATACATTTTTATATATTCTATTTTGTTTTTCATTTTAGTTTAAACTATTTTAAAAATCTCCCTAAGGGGCTAGCTGGGTGGCTCAGTCAGTTAAGCATCTGACTCTTGATCTAGGCTCAGGTCATGATCTCAGGGTCATGAGATCAAGCCCCACATTGAGCTCCATGCTGGGCATGGAATCTGCTTAAGATGCTTTCTCTCCCTCCACCTCCCCCACCCCGCTTTCTCTCTCTCTCTCTCAAAAAATTATATATTTTAAAAAATTCCCCTTTAGATGACTTCTTTTTATCTATGGGTTGCTTAGAAGTATATTGTTTAACTTAAAAATATATGATGATTTTCCAGATATCTTTCTATTATTGATTTCTTTTGTAGTTTTGTTATGATTTGAGAATATACTTTGTATGAGTTCTATTCTTTTTAATTTGTTAATGTTTGTTATATGTCCCAGAATGTGGTCTATGTTGGTGAATATTCCATGTGCTCTTGGGAAGAATGTGTATTTTGCTCTTGTTGTGTGGAGCGTTCTATAAGTTGTCAGTTGGTCAAATTGTTTGATAGGGCTGTCCGTGTCATCTACATTCTTACTGATTTTCTGTCTACTTGTTCTATCAATTATTAAAAAAGGGTCGAGGCCTCCAACCATAAATGTGGATTTCTTTGTTGCTTCTTTCAGATGTATTAGTTTTTGCCATTCTGTCAAAAAGTTTAGGAAGTCTTTTTCACTTATTTGGAAAATTTGATTCTTACTTGGATTGAGGTAGGTCATGATGAACTAAAACCAGGGGGGGAAACAACCTCTTGAACTAAAACAACAAACACAGTGTCTTGAACTTGTAGTTCTTAGGTCATTTTGGTGAACCACCTCATTGTTTTGGTAAGTCCCTCTAGTATTCAAAGGAATCCAGAAATTGCTTGTCTCATGGAGCTGTTACATCCACAGATGTCCTTCAAGGTCATCACGTAGCCAAAGCTGAATTTCAGACTAGTCAAGCCAGTTCAGTGGTACAAATGTGCCACACTGAGACTCTTAAATATTTTAAGGTTCTAGAAATTGGTTAACTTCCCAGAAAGGGGACACAGAGAAGGTGGCTTCCCTGGGGTCAGGAACATTGGAGAAGTCACAGTTTTTCTGGGATGTAGGTATGTATGTATGCACCTTCTGCTGACTGCAATTGACAAACACAATACTCACTGTCTTCCCTCCAGCTTGTCACACAGACTGTATGCCTCTTACAAATAAGGCATAGCCATATGGTTTGCCTTTGACCTCAACAGGATCCAGAGTGTAAGCAACCCTTCCCTTCAGCTGTGTTGGTTCAGGGGTTCCCAGTGGGTCTTCAAGGCAGTGTCACTGGAGTTTGGAGAAGGAAACTCTTGTCCCTTTGAAGGAAACATATCCTCTGTTCCATGCACTTAAATATTGTTCTAAATTCTTCTCCACTTCCCACATCAAGAAGTGGAGTTGTTTTACCCTCCTCTCGAATCTGGCCAAATCTATGACTTGCTTTGACCAGTAAAATACAGGATAAGAGATAGGACACTGCAACTTCCAAGGCTGGGACTTAAGAGATCTATAGCTTCAGTTTTTGTATGCTTGGAATGTTCCCTCTTATAACCCATCTGCCATATTCTGAGAAGGCCAAGTTACATGGGGGAGGCCATGTGTAAGAGGTTCTAGTTAACAGCTTCGGCTGAGCTCTCAGCTGGTAGCCAGGACCAACAGCCACCATGACAGTGAGATATTTTGGAAATTTCCATGTAACCAAGTTTCCACATGTCTGCAGCCCCAGCATTAGGTGAATATGCAACAAAGGATTAACATTTCCCAAAGAAGAGTTTGATCCTTGACTTTCATTTAAGAGGTGGCTTCTAAGTTCTTCAAATGTCCTGTCTGGTTAAGAGTGTCTTTGTTTACCTGGGGCCATAGGCCATACCAGATAGTTTTTTATGATATGATTTATGGTGGGTGGGGAGGGGTTCTGGGCCACACAGTATTAGCTTGATTTCTGAAGAGTCTAGAGACTGAGGTCAGCCATGTGGGAGGTCAACCATGCATAAGTGACTGAGCCCCAATAAAATCTCTGGACACCAGGGCTCAGGTTGCCTTCCCTGGTCGGCAATATACTGGGGACATTTCTAGAAGTAAGTTCTGTCTGCACAATTTCACTGGGAGAAGACAGCTTGCAGCTCGTGCCTGCTGTCTCCTGGACCCTGCATTATGTGTTTCTTCCTTTTGCTGATTTTAAGCTGTATCCTTTCTTCTTTTTTTGTTTTTGTTTTGTTTTAAAGATTTTATTTATTTATTTGACAGATCACAAGTAGGCAGAGAGGCAGGCAGAGAGAGAGAGGGGGAAGCAGGCTCCCCGCTGAGCAGAATGCCCGACGCGGGCTCGATCCCAGGACCCTGAGATGATGACCTGAGCTGAAGGCAGAGGCTTTAACCCACTGAGCCCAGGTGTCCCAAGCTGTATCCTTTCACTGTTATAAACTGTTAACTGTGAGGGTAATGGCTTTTCTGAGTTCTGTGAGTTCTTCTCATTGAAACTGAGAGTGATCTTGAGGAGTCCCAAAAGACAGTGGAGGAGAAGCAGTGCCTGGTAGAGCCTTGCCAATGCACAGAATCATGAGAAAGAAGAAAGGGTGGTCGTTTTCTTAAGCCATTACATTTTGGGGTGGTTTGTTAGGCAGCCATAGGTAACTGAAACACCTGTCTTCTCTATTAGATGGGTAGAATTTTTGAGAGCCAAAGTAGTTCTGTAATTTCCATCTCCGTTAGCATAGCACCTTACGCACTGCAGGTATACACTAAACATTCATTAAATTGTGACATTGGACTAGAGGCATCTTCATGGATGACCTGAGATGGGGGACTTGCAGAATGACATTATTTCATCTGGATATAAAAGAAAGAAATCCCTACCCCTTTTGTATGAAACCTAAAAAGATAATTGCAGTTTTTCAAGATTGCTGGGCTAGCAATGATTTGTTTTTCTTCTTTGAGGATAATTGTGTCGTGGCGTAAAGAATACATATCCTAAGAATATGACAGTTCAAGTCCAAATTTTGCCTTTGCTCGCTACTTTTATGGACTTGGGCAAGTCTCCACTTCCCAAATCTCATCTTGAAGCAGAGATAGTGAAGACAATCCTACAATGTTTGTTGTGAGTTTTTCAAATTCAATTATAGCCGATACACAATGTTACATTAATTTTGGGTGTACAGCATAGTGGTTGGACAAGTCTCTGTGTGATGCTCCCCATAAGTATACCTACCATCTGTCACTATACAGCACTATTATGATATCATTGACTATATTTTCTATGCCATACCTTTTATTCTGGTGACTCATCCATTCCATACCGTAAGCCTGTATCTCCCACTCCCTCTACTGAGGTTTTAATACATGCAAAAGTGCTATGGGAGATGTGAAGTGTTATGTAGGTATAATGTATCATTGTGTGCAGGCTTTCGCTCAATGATGCTTGCTAAATTTTTTTTTTTTATCATTTATAGCCCTTTCTAGCCCATTCTCTGTTATAAATATTCCTAGAGATGACTGGCACCTCAGTAGCATCAGGAATATGAACACATATTAAATAACAAAAACAACTTTTATTTTTTAATTTAATTTTATTATTTTTGAGAGAGAGAGAGAGAATGCAAGTTGCTGGGCAAGAGGCAGAAGGAGAGGGAGAGAGAGAGAATCTCAAGCAGGCTTCACGCTCAGCACAGAGCCTGGCATGGGGTTTGATCTCACAACCCCAAGATCTTGACCTGAGCTGAAATCAAAAGTTGGATGCTCCAGGTGCCCCCCACAACAAGCCTTAAACAGCAGTTTTCTCTCTATTTTTCTTACATCACCTCTTCATGCCCACAAACCACTCCACTTCAGTTTTGTGGAAAAAGAATGGAAAAAAACAGTCAGAAGAAGCAGCATGGAAGTAGGATTTCTTTTCTCTGATGTCATGTGTGCATGGGCATGTCAGATGTCCCTATCTCACACTTCACCTCTCTTACCACTGTGCCTTTTAGTCCAAAAAAGAGCAACTGCTGGGTATTGATAAGATATTATGTGCTATGCCCTGACAGGCTTTGTGAACTTGGGCCCTTCCTACTGAATCAGGTTTGATGGCGTCAAGTGGTGGTGCTCCCAGCACTTTGGAATGGGTCCACAGGCCTATGAGAGCCACTTCTGCGTTCTTCAGGTTCATACCTGCAGATCAGAGGAGAGGATCCAAAATGGCTGCCAGAGTCTTGGCATGAACCCTCTTAAGGATGCTGTAATTTCTCAGGGTCTTTCCCAGTGTGTTGTTTTGATGTCATTTAGAAAACACCAGTTGTCTTCTTGGGTCTCATAAGGTGCTAGCTGCCTCCTGCACTTCCATGTGCCTTATCAGCCTCAATGGTATTGAATATTTGCCAGTTTCTATCAGAGTAGCCTGAAAGATCAGAGTTGGAGGGAGCCTCAGAGATTGGAGCCCTGGCATGGAAATTGCTTATCCTGACTCAACAAGAGTTAAGAGCAAGGAGTAATGGCCTGTAATGGGAATATGTGAGCAGGTTCTAGGAGCCCAACAAGGAAGGGTTTCAATCAGAGCCTGGAAACAGAGTGTTATGTCCCAGGGATGGGGAGCATGGGAATGAGAGTCAAGGAATTAGAGTTGATATAGCCGAGGAGAAATCAGGATTGGAAGATAGCCTGGAAAAATTAGCTGAAACAAAAAGAGAGGCAGTTTCCAGAAGTCAATAAAAAAATATTTCCCATGGATCCAAAAATCAGCCATATACGCATATAGGGGAAACCAGGGTCAACAGAAACTCAGTAAAACACTTAGGTTCCAGCTGTCAAAGAGGCCAGAATGAGTCAATCATAGGACACCATTCTCTATAATGGGAATGCAGTCTTAGCATGCATGAATTAAGGCCAGAACAAAAGAGGAGATCCTCTTCCTGAGTTATGTGTAAATGGCATTCTGCTCTCAGTGCCATATGTTAAATTGTGTGGGTAAGTGAGACTGTGATGAGAGAAAGAATGTAGTATGGTGGGAGGTGCAGAAATCACTTCACCTGAGGAATGGGAAGCTAAACCTAGTGGCCAGGTAAGAGAAGATAGTTGGGGTCATGCATCAGGTATTTTTAATAATTCGAGGGGTTATTCTGTGAAAGCAGAATCAGGCCTATTTATGTGGGTCTTGAAGATAGGATTTTGATAACTGGTAGAAAGCCAGAATGGGCAAATTGGAGCCAAGTGAAGGTGGCAACTATGTAGTGAAAGTTGTACTCACTGGAGAAGTGCTCAAGAAGAGGCTGAAGGACCCCCGACCAGGAAGACTGGAAAATGGACTCCTACACCTGGGGGAGGCTGAACCGAATGGTCTTCAGGATCCCTAGACTCTCTCAAGTTTCATGACCTTATGATCCCCTGTATGAAGACACACAGACATTCAGAGATTTCCATTGGCCTCCTGGCGCTCTAGTTGACCAAGTAATTATGCAGCAGGCTGGTCAGCAAAAGGGCCAGTAGGTACAGTGTCACTGTAGAATGACCTCACAACCCAGGCTTAAGGTCCCAAACTTAACCGGACTGTGAACTTCAGTTAACAGCATCTTATCTGTTTGTGTGGCAGTGCCTGGTACATAGAAAGAGATGCTTGTAAAATGTTTGCAGAATGAATGAATGAATGAATGGACAAATGAATGTTGGGCCTTATATTGGTCTTCTGGGTCAGCTACAACAAATTGCTACATATTCAGTGGCTTAAACCAACAGAAATTTGTTCTCTCACAATTCTGGAGGCCAGAAGTCTGAAATCAAGGACTGTATTCTCCCAGAAGGCTCTAGGCAAGAATCTGTTCTTGGCTCTTCCAGCTTCTGGGGGCTCCCAGCCTTCCCTGGCTTGTGGCTACATCGCTATGATCTCTGCCTCCGTGGTCATATTGCCCTCCCCTCTTCTGTGTGTCCCTTATTAAGATCCTTGTCAGAGCACCTGGGTGGCTCAGTTGGTTAAGTGTCTGTGATCCCGGCCAGGGTGTTGGGTTGAGCCCCATATCAGGTTCCTTGCTCAGTGGGGAGCCTGCTTCTTCCTCTGCCTGTCCCTTCCCCTGCTTGTGCTCTTTGTCTCTCTCTCATTCTCTCACACACAAATAAATAACTAAAATCTTCAAAGAAGAACAAGATACTTGTCATTGGATTTAGAGTCTACTTGGATAATCTGGAATGATCTCCTTATCTCAAGAGCCTTAACTTAATTATATCTGCAAAGATTCTTTTTCTAATAAGGTCCATTCAATCCCCAGGTCTTGTTGATTAGGACATGGACACAGACAGCATGTGATCCAGGAGGAGAACACGGTCTGCGGCCCAGCCAGTTGTCAGGGATGAGGTCTGAGGCCCATGAAGAGATGGGCTTCTAGCAAGAGCTAAAGAAGTTTTTCTCATGAGGTTCCATGTGATACTTGTGACGCTTGAGGCAACAACTCATGCTTCTCAAGGGCCAGGTGACAAAACGCAGCACAGAGCTGGGAGGAGGAACTGTTTCCCTACGAATGCCTAGAAGACAGCGTGGCCCATCAGCATAAAGGCTTAAACTGAACCAGTTCTGTTCAGACCCCTTGTGATTCACAGTTTTGAGGTAAAGTGAAAGCTGCTTCCCTGGCATGGAAAATCAGGGCAGGCCTGTTTTTGGCTTCACAGGAGTGGGGGCCCCCAAAACCAAGACCAAAGGAAGAATAAGTTTGGAGAACACATCTAAAATTCTTCTGGGGAATTCTCAGAAAGAAGCAGGAAGACTTTGGGAGAAAGGTGTCCTGGAAGAGATGAAACAAATGGACTAGTGGGGTTTGAGTTTTTACCGTTGACACACCAAGACTGGAGCAGCCTGTGGAAATTCAGTTTACATGTGACTCCTTTCCTATCCCTCCCCCCGAAGAGGTTGCTGACACGTATGTCAAGCATTCCATGTATCTTTAAAAAAATGTTTAAACATATTTTTATAAAGATGTTATTTATTTACTTGAGAGCAAGAGCGAGAAAGAGAGAGAGAGAGAGAGAGAGAGAGCACAAGCACAGAAGGAGAAGCAGACTCCCTGCGGGGCTCAATCCCAGGACCCTGGGACCATGACCTGAGCCAAAGGCAGACACTTCGCTGACTGAGCAAGCCAGGCCACCCCCCCGCCCCCCGCATTCTACATATCTTATCTCACTTATTCTTTGTGATAAATCCAATGTATATAGGTGAGGAAACTGAGTTTTTCAACAAAGGTGAATAGTTTGCTTACTATACACAGCTAGTCAGCAGCAAATTGGGTATTTGAACCCTAACTTGTCTGACCTGGGAGCCCGTGCTTGTTTACACTAGCTCCTTATGCTAGCTGGTGATGTCAGTAAGTACACACACACGTGTGGGCATGCACATATAAACAGCTTGAACCTGGAAATGGATTTTAAGTTAATAATAATCTCGAGAAGCTGAAACCACAACCAATTACTGAGTTATACGAGATGCTTAAGTTATGTAAGAGTTTTTTTTTTTTTTTAAGGGACAACCCCAGCAGTATTTAAAACAGAAGGATGGAGGACTGAAGATGAAGGGAGTAGATGCCATTATTACTCACTGACATGAAAAAAAAATGAGAAAGGGAAAGAGAAAGGGAAAAAATGGCACACCTCTGTCTTTTCTCTTAAAGGGAATAATTAGCTATTTGCTTGACAATGGCTTGTTTTTGTCCCAGAGTGACGGATGAAATCTGGGTCCAGGTTCTCAAGGCTAAGAATTCCCTGTCTAAAATGGCTGCCCCAACCATTCAGAGAACTAACAGAGACCGAGCACTAATATCGGAATCTCGTTCTTGTGCTAGACGTTCTAGCAGTTTCTCTCTGACTGTTGTTAGACGAATGAGAGATGCTGACTTTATTTTGGGGGCTGAGCTCGTATGTTAGTCTGTGATGCCCTTCAGAAGAAGGGGAAAGGAAAGAGAAATAGGGTTTAAGGTGTGAGAGTGAAGAAACTTACACTCTCAAGGATCTGGAGTGAGTGCAATCCGAGTGTAGCCAAGTAAGACATTTAAAGAAAGTGTTGGGATCCTTATATTCTCCTTAGTGTTGGCAAGAAAGATGTCGAAGATGTAATGAAATGGCTGAATAAATCCACAGAGAAAATATAAACCCACGCCTTCTTTCATAGAGCTAGTGTATCCTCAAGGAATGGAAATTGATGTTAATAAGTGCCATGGTTCATAAAGTTACAGATAACATTTACTAAGCACTCATTATCTGTCAGGCAGTCTGTTTGGTCATGTATAATCTCAATTATCTCAAGGGCACCCCAAAGCAGGCTTTATTTTTAGATAAGGAAACGCGGGCTAGAGAGAGAATTTACACTGCCCACGCGCTTGCAGCTTCTATGTGATAGAGCTGGAATTTGGATCTCGAATAGTCAGACTTTAGAACTTGCTTTCCAAGACGAATATGTTATACTGCTTCCTTATATGCTAAAAGAGGAGCATGGTCCTGGTCATAAAATTTTCCTTGAAGTGCAGGGGTGCATAAATTAGTTTTGGACTATCTACTCCTTCTTTGCATACATCACCCTTATGAGTGAATTTCTGAAATATTGACTCAAATCGTGCCTTCCTGCTGGATTTTAAGCACAGTGAATGCAGGATTCTTTCTGTTTTGTCCCTCTTCATATGCCCAGTACCAGCATGGGTAGTTACCAGACAGGGTGGGCACTGATGAATTTTTGATAATTAAATAAAACTATCCTCCAGTTCTCTCTGTTAAGTGGGGGTGGGGGGTGAAAACTCCCAAGAGTTGCTGAGGAATGCAATACAATTTTTTAAAAAAGATTTTATTTACTTATTTGACAGAGAGAAAGAGAAAAAGCATGCCAGAGAGGACAAGTAGGGGGAGTGGAAGACGTAGAGGGAGAAGCAGACTCCCCACTGAGCAGGGAGCCCGATGTGGGGCTCGATCCCAGGACCCTGGGATCATGACCTGAGCTGAAGGCAGTCGCTTAATGACTGAGCCACCCAGGGCCCCAAATACATTTTTAATTCGTTGGTTTCTAACATAATGGTGCCCTGTCCCTATAGCTCCTAACACTTGTAATGTCTAATTATTCAGGAGGCATATACTTGTTAACTGCCTTGTTTTAGGCATAATATCAACTCTTAGATGTGAGTTATATTTTCATATTCATAGGGTCCATAAATGTACCTTTTGAAGCATTCATGGGGGTGGTGTTTTAAATGTACTTTGAAAAAGCTGCACTCAGAGGAACAGATTTGGGTTTTTTGGTTTTTTTCCCTTGGCTGACAAGCTTTTCCTAGGTGCGGCTCAGACTTCAACACATCTACTCTTCTAGTAATGCATGGATGTCATAAGGTACTGTAAAAAGAGATGCCTTCCCTTCCCTTGAAACTTTAGGAAAGGGACCTACATTTGAACTTGCCACACAATCTGCAGTTGTCTGCACCATGAAATGTTCAGCTGACCTTCATTCATAGTACCCAAGATGAGTTTTATGGCGCGCCTACTACAGTGCCTGGTACCTAGTTAAGCACTCCAGGAATGCTAGTTAGCTGGCTGGTTGAATGAACGAATGCATGAAGGTATGGTTTGAATCAAGTTGGTATGATGTAAAGAGACAGAAATACTCCCCCTCTGCCTGCAAATGACCAAAGTCTCACCTGCATCCATATTTGGTCTAAAATTTTGGAACACCGTTGGAAAGCAAATATACTATATGGGTTCCTAACCCACTACCTTGAATGAGTATTCCAGATTTAGAGTTGTCCAAGCTCTGGGTAGAGGGGAAGATTCTAGAAGATGAGACGCAGGGCAGGTCTATTTCAATGAGGAGTGGGGAATGTGGTGAGGGGTAGAGAAGCTACAGGTGGGATAGGAAATCAACACAAGGGAAGATGCTGTAATAAGATTGCAGATAAATGCTATAAGGGGTGTGTGGAGGCACCAAAAGTCACATTCCGATTTCTCATTGGCCACTGGGGTCCCCTCAGATCGCCACCTGTGGCCCCAGAGCAGGACTGCAGCCTAGGGACAGACTGCTATCCATGACTTTGGAGCAAGTATTCTGACATGGTGAAAGTGTCATGTGTATGTCTGCCATAAATGAGGAACTTATTGCCGGACAGCTCCAGCTCTCCCGACTGTCCCAGTGGAGTGGAACAGTTGCCATATTAGCTAGCCTCCAAGATGGAGCACGATGATCCTTGCCTTTTGGTATTCATTTCCTTGTGTCCTCCCATACAGAAGAGGACATTGAAAATGATGGAGGGTGACCTCTGAGGCTAAGATATAAAAGACAACACTGCTGCCACCTCTGTCTCTTGGACAGTTTGTTCCAGAGGAAGTGAGCAACCATGTCATGAGGATATGCATGCAGTTTTATAGAGAAACTAAGGTCTCCCACCCACAGCCAGCAGCAGCCTACCAGTCATGGGAGGGAGCCCCCTTGGAACATGATGCTCTAGCTAAGGACATCAGTGTACAAGTTTTTGTGTAGGCATATGTTTTCATTTAGCGTGGGTAGATACCAAAGAGTGGGATTGCTGGGTAATATAGTGAAGGTGTGTTTAACTTTTTAAGAAAGTCCTGTTTTCCAAAGTGGCTGTATCTTTTGCATTTCCCCCAGCAATGTATGAGAGTTCTTATTTATCCATATCCTTGTCAATAGTTCTTGTTGTCTGACTTTTTTCTTTTAAATATTTTTATAGTTTTAACTCTAACATTTAGCTCTACAGTTCATCTTTTGGCTTGTGGATGTCCACACATACCAGCACCATTTGTTGAAAAGACTACCCTCTCCCAGTGAATTGCTTTGGAAACTTTGTTGAAAAATTGAAAGACCACAAATACAAAAGTGTAGTTCTTGATTCTCAGTTTTGTTCTATTGATCTGAATGTCTCTCCTTAATGTACTACCAAACTCTCTTGATTGCTATATCTTTATAGTAAGCTCTAAAATTTTTGACATGAAAGTCTGCCAATTTCTTTTTTAAAAACTGGCTTAGCTATTCTGGCACTTCTGATTTTTCATATAAATTTTATGATAATCTTATTGACTGATTGAGAGAGAGATAGAAAGCCTGATGAAGGTTTAATGGGGATTGCACTGAATCTATTGGTCAATGTTGGAAGAATTATTATTTTAACATTATAGAATATTCCAAAATCCAAAACCATGGAATGTCTATTTATTAGATTTTCTTTAATTTCCCTTAGCAAAGTTTGTAATTTTTAGTGTTCTTGCCTTGCAATTCTTTTGTTAAATGTATTGTAAAACTTTTATTCTTCTTGATGATATTATGGATGGAATTATTTTCTTAATTTCACTTTCAGATTATTCATTCCTCATATATGTAGAAAGACAATTGATTTTCCTATATTGGTATTGTGTCCTTCAACTTGGCTGAACTTGATTATCTGTTCTAATAGTGTTTTGAGAATTCTGTAGGATTTTGTATACACAGGATTATATCATCTGTGAAGTTTTACTTTTTCCTTTCCAAACTGAATATTTTCTCCTTCTTGTCCTTACATAATTGCACTGGTCAAACCTCAAGTGCAATGCTGAACAGAAATTGTGAGATGGACAGCCTTTCCTTAGTTCTGATCTTAGGGGGAAAGCATTCAGTCTTTCACCATGAAATATTGTAGCTGTATGGTTTTTAAGGATACTCTTTTTCAGTTTGAGGAAGTTCCCTTGTATGTCAAGTTTGTTGAGAGTTTTTACCATGAATAGGTATTGGATTTTGTGAAATACCTGTTCTGATCATGGTCATGCAGTATTTGCCCTTTATTCTCTTAATATGGTTTGTTATGTTAGTTGGTTTTCAGCTTTATTTTTAAATTTTTATTTATTTATTTATTTCAGAGAGAGAGAGAGAGAGTGAGAGAGCGCGAGTGGGTGCACACATGAGTGGGGGAAGTGGCAGAAGGGGAGGGAGAGGGACAAGTAGACTCTGTTGAGCATGGAGTCCAACATGAGGCTTGATCCCAGGACCCCGAGACCATGGCCCAAGACAAAACTAAGGGTTGGACGTTTAACTGACTGAGCCATCCAGGTGCCCCTGGTTTTCAGCTTTAAACCAACCTTGCATTCCTAGGATAAATCCCATTTGGTTGTGATACATAATCCTTTTTATATCTGACTAGATTTGGTTTACTAATCTTTTTGAGAATTATAGTGTCCATATTCATGAGGGATGTTGGTCTGCAATTTTCTTTTCTTTTTTTTTTTAAATTTTTTATTTTTTATAAACATATGTTTTTATACCCAGGGGTACAGGTCTGTGAATCACCAGGTTTACACACTTCACAGCACTCACCAAAGCACATACCCTCCCCAATGTCCATAATCCCACCCCCTTCTCCCAAACCCCCTCCCCCCAGCAACCCTCAGTTTGTTTTGTGAGATTAAGAGTCACTTATGGTTTGTCTCCCTCCCAATCCCATCTTGTTTCATTTATTCTTCTCCTACCCACTTAAGCAAGAAGATGCAATTTTCTTTTTTGTGATGTCTTTGTCTGACTTTGGTATCATGGTTATACTGCTTCATAGAATTAATTTAGAGTTGTTCCCTTTTCTATTCTCAGGAAGAGTTTGTGAAGGACTGGCATTATTTCATCTTTACATCTTTGATAGAATTTACCTTTGAATCCATCTAGTCCTGAGTTTTGTTTCATGGGGATATTTTAGATTACTAAATCTATTTCTTTACTTGTTATAGACTTATTTCTATTTTCTATTTTTTAAGTCAATTTTGCTAATTTATGTCTTTCTATGCATTTGTACATTTCACCTAAACTGTCTGATTTGTTGTCTTAAAGTAGTTCATGGTATCCCCTTATAATTCTTCTGTGTTTTGTAAGATCAGTAGTAATGTCCCCTCTTTTTTATCCTGATTTTGGTGCTCTGTGTCTTCTCTCTTTTTTCATGGTCAGTCTAACTAAAGTTTTATTGGTTTTGTTGATCTTTTCAAAGAATTAGGTTTATTGATCTTTCTTTAATAATTTCCTATTTTATTGATTTGCATTCTAATCTATTATCTTTTTTCTGCTTGCCTTGCATTTAATTAACTCTCTTTTGGGATTCATAAGGTGAAAGTTTAATATATTGACCTTTCTTCTTTTCTAACATAACTATTTGTGAATATAAATTCCTCTCTTAATATTGTTTTAGTTGGAACCCATATATTTTTATATGGTGTGGTTTCATTTTCATTCAGTTGAAAAATACTTTCCTCGTTAATTTCTTCTTTGACCCACAGATAGAAAAGTGATATTCAGTCACCAAATATTTGTGGATTTGACAATTTTTTAAAAAGATTTTATTTACTTATTTGATACAGAGAGAGAAAGTGTGTGCAAGTACAAGCAGTGGGAGAGGGAGAGGCAGGCTCTCTATGAAGCAGGGAGCCCAATGTGGGACTTGATCCCAGGACCCTGGAATCATGACCTGAAGCGAAGGCAGATGCTCAACCGACTGAGACACCCAGGGGCCCCAATATTTTTGTTTTTGTTTTTTTTATTTCTAAATTATTTCCATTGTGTTTCAGAGAATATACTTTAAATTATTTCAATCCTTTTTAATTTATTGGTGCTAGTTTTATTGCTTAGAGTATGGTTCATCCTGCAGAACATTCTGTGTGTAATTGAAAGAATGTGTAGTATATTGTTGTTTAGTGGAGTGTTCTACAGATGTCAGTTAGGTCAAGTTGTTTGATAGCATTGTACCTGTAAGGCACAGCAGTCTTATATGTTCTTGCTGAAGTTTTGTCTAGTTATTTGATCAGTTTTGGGGAGTTGAATATTGAAGTCTCTCAATTTATTGTTAAATTGTATATTTACTCATTTTTGTATCATGTATGTGTAGACATAATTATGGCCCCCCAATATAGCTAAGTCGTAATCAATCCCTAGAATCCATGAATACACATGACACAGCTGAAGAGAATTAAGGTTGCAGATGTAATTAAGATTGTTAATCAGGTGACCTTTATAATATCTGAAGTAGCTCTTAGTCTAAAGTGAAAAATCATTCCCTCCTGCCCACGAAACTACACAGTCAACACCAAATTAGAAAACCATGTGCTGTCTTTAGAAAGGGGAAGCAATCCAGTATCCCATTCATTATGTCAAGCAGTGACAAATTTGGCCTCTTCTTCAGCTCGTTGTGTGCCTTTGAGTGGATGATTTGACTTTCACTGAGCTTCAGTTTTGTATCTTTAAAATATCTTTTGCCTATTACAGGATAATATATACTTCAAACAGATGTCAAGATGTAGAGAGTAAATAATCCAAAACTCATTTTATTTAATTTATTTTTTAAAAGATTTTATTTATTTACTTGACACACACACAGAGAGAGAGAGAGAGAGAGAGAGAGAGAGATCACAAGTAGGCAGAGAAAGAGGGGGAAGCAGACTCCCCGCTGAGCAGAGAGCCTGATGTGAGGCTTGATCCCAGGACCCTGAGATCATGACCTGAGCCAAAGGCAGAGGCTTAACCCACTGAGCCACCCAGGTGCCCCCAAAACTCATTTTATGTGGTGAGAGAGGTGGTGTGTTTGAAAACACTCACTGCCTGGGCACTGGGAGGCAGCAACTCTTTCTCACAAAAATGGCCAAGGTAAAACATGGAGAATAGCTTGAGGGCTTTGTATCTCACAACAAATGACATTCATGACCAATTAGGATGTTCCTTCACATTCTGTACACTTAGCTTTGAGGGAGAACTGGCTCACTCAGGCTTCTGAAATATTTTTGCTGCCATGGTGAAGCTGAAACTCCTCCCCACGTCCCCATCGTCATTTGAGTTGGAAAATTTAAGATGATAACATTTCAGCATTTTTTCTATAACTTATGTGGAGAGTGAGCCCCTCAGAAAGTCCAACTACCACCACCTTTGAAAGCCCTCTGTATGTTCTTAATTTGGACTTGCCACTGTCAGCTTGCTTTCCAGCACCTTCCCACCTCACCCCACCCCTGCTAACACACACCCACTCACACAATTTACACCCACACAATGACTCCAACATAAAAAGTGTAGGCTTGTGAAGCAGCAGACTTTTTGAAAATTGCGAATTTAGTTATCAAGGCAATCTCCAGTTACATAAATTGCAGGGCCCAGCGCAAAAGGAAATTGTGGGGCCATTTGTTCAAAAAGCAGGAAAAAAGTGCCAATAAAGGTACTAAAATAGAAAGCTTTATCCTATCTCCCATGGTTTCTCTCTCTCTCTCTTGACTTGTCATGTTTTTTTGTTTGCTATTTAAGGTGGTTTTTTTTTTTTAGGGTGATTTCTTTTTTTTTAAAAAAATTTTTATTTTTTATAAACATATATTTTTATCCCCAGGGGTACAGGTCTGTGAATCACCAGGTTTACACACTTCACAGCACTCACCAAAGCACATACCCTCCCCAATGTCCATAACCCCACCCCCCTAAGGTGGTTTTAAACAAATAAAAATTAAAAATTTGAATTACTAGCATGAATTTTACCATTCATTTTTGTATTACCTAATGTTACTTTTTTTAAAAGATTTTATTTATTTGTTTGACAGAGAGACAGGGAAAGAGGGAACACAAGCAAGGGGAATGGGAGAGGGAAAAGCAGGCTTCCCCCTGAGCAGGGAGCCCGATGAGGGGCTCAATCCCAGGACCCTGGGATCATGACCTGAGCCCAAGGCAGACGCTTAACGGCTGAGACACCCAGGCTCCCCCCAATGCTACTTTTAACCTGTACGCAGAATTGCCAAAATCACATAATCACTATTTTGTAGCTCATACATGCACGTGCATTGCGTTCTTTTTTTTGTTGTTGTTCCAGAAAATATTTATTTGTTTATTTATTTATTTTTATTTTTTTTTAATTTTTTATTTTTTATAAACATATGTTTTTATCCCCAGGGGTACAGGTCTGTGAATCACCAGGTTTACACACTTCACAACGTGCATTGCGTTCTTAATGGAACAGTGGAAATCCTACACAAAACGAAGCCAAATATTTTAATTTCAATTCTTGATGTCCTCACATTCTACCACTGGTCCACCTTTGGCTTACTGATGAGTAAGGAAAAACTGAAAACAAAGGAACTATAGGTTGCTATATCTTTCCCTTTTCTTCATCATCACTTTTGGAGTAAGTGGTTAGCTAATGGGATGCAGTAACGGGAGTAAGAAAGGATATAATAGGGTCCCTGGGTTGTTTGTGTTTCTTAGAACACCCTGCTATCTTAGCAAGTTACAGTTTATGGGGGGAAATGTGATTTCTGGGGACTGTCAGTGGCTCTGTATATTCCGTCATAGACATAACACATAAACATTACTCGTATTCATTTTTAGTGTCACTGAACTTTTGATGCCTCATAGATGCACTGGATTTGGTGCTCATGAGATATCATGAATGCTATATGTGAATGGGGTGACCACTGTGGGCATGCGTGTTGCCCATGTCTCTTCTGCTTACACTCATGCTCCACAGATTTCCCTTACAAAACACAAGTTTGGAGAAACAGTCATTAAGAATTTGAAGGCTGTGGGGCGTCTGAGTGGTTCAGTCAGTTAAGCATTTGCCTTTGACTCAGGTCATGATCCTGGGGTCCTGGAATCCTGGGGCCCTGGGATTCAGCCGCCATCCTGTTGGGCTCCCTGCTCAGTGGGGAGCCTGCTTCTCCCTCTCCCTCTGTCTCTCCCTCCTGCTCATTCTCTCTCTTACTGAAATATACACAATCTTTAATAAATCATTTAAAAAAAGAATGTTAAGACAGCAACAGCACAACATTAAACCAAGCACAAGATCCTTCTGAATGTGGAGCCAGGTACGGCTGCACAGGTCACACAGCCATGCAGCTGGTCCTGAAGCAATCTTTTCTTTCAATTTCTTCCCCTTTAGCAGGCGAGTCAGGTCTAAATCATTTTTTTGAAGCAGTTTATAAATACACGTTTGTACCCATCACTCTCTGTTGGCATGCCAAGGGACAGGTGCTCAAGCAGGAGGAGTGTTCTCTTCATTTACCCCCACAAACTGCACCCAAACCGGATGTTTCAGCAAGCTTTCTGAAGAGAATACCCAAGCTTTTGTCATCCCCTATTGTACCCCAAAGTTACACTGATGGATTCAAAAGATGCTGAAAATAAATTGAGGGCTTTTGCCTTGAGGTTACCCAGGAGGCCACGTGACTTCCCTATACTGAGATTGTCGCTGGTAAGTATTCCTGCCCCATCCACTTTTTTCTTATGTTTTCTTATTTATTTTAATTTTATTATTCATTATTAATAATTTATTATTATCATCATATTTATTATTTATTTTAAAAATACTTTATTTAACTTATTTATTTAACTTTATTGAGATAAAAGTCAGATACCATAAAATTCATCCTTTATAGTATATGATTCAATAGTTCTCAGTACATTCACGAAGTTCTACAACCATTGCTACTATGTAATTGCAGAACATTGTATCAACACTCCCCCAAAAACCTCTATCTATCTATCCACCTACCTACCTATCAGGAGCCATTTCCCATTTCTTCCAGCCCCAGCCCCTGGAAAACCACTAACCTCTTAACCTGTTTCTATGGATTTGACTATTCTGGGCATTTAATATAAATGGAATGATACAATATGTGGCTTTTTATGCCTGGCTCCTTTAACTTAGCATAATGTTTTCTTTCTTTCTTTCTTTCTTTCTTTCTTTCTTTCTTTCTTTCTTTCTTTCTTATTTGTTTGTTTGACAGAGAGAGGCACAGCGAGAGAGGGAACACAAGCAGGAGGATTGGGAGAGGGAGAAGCAGGCTTCCCGCTGGGCAGGGAGCCCGATGCGGGTCTCCAACCCAGGACCCTGGGATCATGACCAGAGCCGAAGGCAGACACCCAATGACTGAGCCACCCAGGTGCCCCAAGCATGTTTTCAAGATTTATTCATGGTATAGCATGTATCAGAGCTTTATTACTTTTTATGGCTGAATAATAATCTATCAAATAAATATACCAAGTTTGGTTTATCCCTTCATCTTTTGAGTTATTTCCACTTTGGGGCTATCATTAAAAATGCTGCCATAAACATTCATGTACAGGTTTTTGTGTGTGGATATAATTCTCTTGGGTATCTAACTAGAAGGGGAATTGCTGGGTCATATGGTAACTCTATGTCTAACTCTGTGAAGAGCTGACAGACTGTTTTTCCCTGTGGCCGCATCATTTTCCATTCCCGCCAGTGGCGGATGAAGGTTCCACTTTCTCCTCCTTCTTGTCAGTACTTGCTGTTGTCTGTCCTTTTGATGATAGCCACCCTGGTGAGTGGTATCTCCTTGTGGTTTTGACTTTTATTTTTCCAGTGATTAATGATATTGAACATATTTTCATGTGTTCATTGGCCATTTGTAGATCTTCTTTGGCCAAAGGCTTACTCAAACCTTTGCCCAACTTTTTAATTGAGTCATCTGTTTATTTTTATGTTGTAACCTCTTTTGGTAAATGTATCCTTTTTATTCCTATTTCTTTGTTGATGCTATTATAAATAGAACTTTTCTCTTAATTTCATTTTAATATTGCTCATTGTTGGTGCATAGAAATACAGATGATTTTGTATATTGATCTTGTATTTTGCAACCTTTCTGAATTTGCTTATTAGTTCTAATAATTTTGGTGTCAATTCCTTTTGATTTTCCACATAAAGGACCATGTCATCTGTGACTAGCTTTACCTCTTCCTTTATAATCTGTGTGTGGTTCATTTCTTTTTCTTGCCTTATTGCTCTAGGTATAACCTATGTTACAATATTGAGTAGAAGGTGTGAGAATCCTTGTAGAAGGACATCCTTATCTTGTACCTGATCTTAGGAGAAAGCTGTCTTTCACCATTAAGTATGATTTTGGCTATGGAGTTTTCGTAAATGTTCTTTCTTAGGTTTAGTAAGATCTCTTCTATTCCTAGTTTCTTGAAGGTTTTTATTATGAAGGGGTGCTAGATTTTGTTCAATGCTTCTCTGCATCCATTGATATGATCGTGTGGTTTCTGTTCTCTATTCTATTAATATGGTGTACTACATTGATTTTTGTGTGTTAAACTAACTTCACATTCTTGTGATCAATGCCACTTAGCCATGGTGTATAGCCTTTTTTAGATGTTGCTGAATTCAGTTTGCTAATTTTTTAAAAGGATTTTGCATCTACATTCATAAGAGATATTGATCTGTAGTATGTTTAGTGACTTTCCTGGACTCATTCTATAAAATCTGTATTAATTTGTTGTGTGTGGCCACTGAAGTCTCTGCATGGTTAGCATCATAGTCAGCTATCCATGGAGCAAGGATATTTTTTTAAATGCTTTGAGTCAGTATGTGTCCCAGCATTTGCTGAGAGGCTCAGTCCATGTTTCAGGGCTTCGAATGTTCCAGCAGGCAATTTTGTGCCTCTGTGCTTCATTTCCTGCTTGTGAAGAGCCTCGGTATTGGAGATCTTTTTTGGGCATAGGCACAGCCCAGCACATTCATGTGGCCTTCTATTTTTTTTTTTTAATTATTTATTTATTTATTTGAGAGAGAGAGAGAGAGAGAGAGAGGGAGAGGGAGCATGATCAGGGGAAGGGGCAGAGGGAGAAGCAGGCTCCCTGGTGAGCAGAGAGCCTGATGTGGGGCTCCATCTCAGGACCCTGAGATCATGACCTGAGCCGAAGGCAGACTCTTCACTGACTGACCCACCCAGGGGCCCCTCATGTGGTCTTCTTGATTCCTGACAGTATGTCAGAGCTTTTTGAAGCACTTACAGAAATCCTATTCCCCAATTTTTTCTTTTAAAGTTTTTGGTCAGCCTCTTGTTAACCCCAACTTGTTATACCATCTCAGGCAGCTGTGATTTTAAATAATTGCCAATGATTGCTTTTACAAATGCCCTGCAGGTAGAGTTGTTTGCACAGAGAAAGTTCTGAGTGAGGTCAAGTAAAGGTGAGCTCTAAGAGTGGAGCATAAGTGAACTGCCAGACAGGTCAAATAGTGACAATTCTCTGGGGTTGGGTTTTTTAGGGACTTTTCAAGGCTGTTCTATTCTCCCTCCAGTGAATGCTAAGCTGTTCGGTTTCCCAGCTCCCATAATTGTGATTTCATGGGTTTTCAAGGCTACTGTGGAAATGGGGAGAAGGGGTAGGATTAGAGCAAGTTAAAATGCCACAGTATTTGCTGTTCTTACCAAGATTCAGCTACTTTTCTGGAATAAACATTCCTAATATTGTTGTGAACCTTTAATTAATTATTTTGAGTACTGAAAACATTGATTATGATCATTTTATCCAGTGTTCTTGCTTTTATGGGGAATGGATTTTTGGAGGTCTATTACATCATTTTATATGTTGAGGTTGAGCTGCCTCACCTATCTTTTAAAAAAAAGGAAGAAAGAAAAAAGGAAGAAGGAAGGAAGGAAGGAAGGAAGGAAGGAAGGAAGAGACGGAAGAGTTCCCCTTAAGTTACCAAAAAAGGAAATACTTCTAATTTTTCTGTCTCCTTGTACCCACATCTGGGGCTCATCAGAAATAAAGGGTATTCTCAGGCATTTTCTACCAAATAATGCTCTTGAAGCCTGGGACTGGACTAGAAGGAGAGAGATCATAAGGTGTGGCACTGTTCTCCTGGGTCCCATCCTCTATGGAGCTGCAATTGCTTCTTGTGTCATGGTCAGTCAGTTACATGTTTACAATAATCCTTTGTTCTACTGTAACACAATGACATACACCATATTCCCATGGATGTACTCAAGGCCATGGATGTCCACCCTACATCCCACTGGCTTTCCCATCCAACAAAGGATGTTAGGAAGAAAATGTAAGTAGGTGTCTTAGTTGGCCTTACCCCAGAATTAGACCCTAAGACAAGGACTAGAGTGCTAATTGTTAATTTGGGAGGAAATCCCTGAAAGTGCTGCTTGGGGACTGGGGATGGAAGACTGGAAAGGAAAGAAGCCAATAAAAAGTATGTCTTCTTGCAAGTTAACACTGTGGGAAACTGGAAAGCAATCCTACTGTGGGGCTCTAGGAGCCAGTGTAGAAAATACACGTCAGAGTTATCTCAACCAAGGGAATATTTAACTCTTAACTCCTATCCCTCCTTGGCTGAGGGCTGCCTGGGGGACATTAATTTTTCAGCACTTTCATTTGGGCCTGTGCAGGGTCCTGAATGTTCTGGAAGCTAGTAAAACACTCTCAGGCAGAAACTCACAGATATTCATAGTAGACAGCTTGAGTGTGGAGCGACGAAGGCCAAGGGCTTTGGGTAAGGCATTAACACCGTCTGCTATAGGACTAATAACATTATTATTGGGATAACTTTGAATATTTGAATATAATAAGTAAACAATATATTTTAGTATTTAACTCTCATTAGTAACAGGTAATTTATGATAATTTCACAGGAGATGGTAAGGCTTACTACTTTTTAAAAAATATTTTTTTATTTGAGAGAGAGAGAGAGAGAGTGCACACAAGCAGGGGGAGGAGCAGAAGAAGAGGAAGAAGGACAGGAGGAAGGACAAGCAGGCTCCTAGCTGAGCAAGGAGCCCCAGCAGGGTTCAATTCCAGAATCCTGAGATCATGACTCAAGCCAAAGGCAGACACTTAACTGACTGAACCATGAAGGCAACAAGAGGCTTAGTGTTTCATAACAAACTTTTTCAGGGGCTCCTGGGTGGCTCAGTTGTTAAGCATCTGCCTTCAGCTCAGGTCATGATCTCAGGGTCCTGGAATAGAGGCCCACATCAGGCTCCCTGCTCAGCGGGAAGCTTGCGTCTTCCTCTCCTACTCCTGCTTGTATTCCCTCTCTCGCTGTCTATATCTTAAAAAAAAAAAAAGTTTTCAAAAAATGGACCAAATATGTCTAGCCCAGTCGCTGGTGGGGTGAGGGGGTGGTGAGACGACGGGCTCCACGTGCTCCATAGCAACGTAATCAGATCCCCTCCCCCTGGAAGGTTCACGAAGAAGCCACCACCACCTGGTCTGGGGGTCACCATGGTGACCAGAGTGCATGCCATGATGCTGCTCAACTTCCCAAGTATGAAATGGAAGAGGAGCCCCTGGAACCAAGATCCAATGAAACAGAAGATGGTGAAT
The DNA here is from genome assembly GCF_009829155.1 of Mustela erminea. NCBI lineage: Eukaryota > Metazoa > Chordata > Mammalia > Carnivora > Mustelidae > Mustela > Mustela erminea. The sequence continues at coordinate 40,574,192 of NC_045635.1, read as the reverse complement.
CTAGGATTGCCTACAGTTATCCCCCCCCCCGGACTTATTTGGGAACAATCTGCAACTGCTGGACACAGGAGACATGGGCATTCCCCTAACCCTCAGGACAGGTCCCATTTCCCTAAGCCCATCTACAATAGCAAGGGGAAGAGGCTTACTTAACACCCGCAAGTTGCACACCAACCAAATGCCTAAAGACGAGTGGCACAACCTCATCACAGAGATGGTTGCCCTCAACCCTGATTTTAAGACTCCTGCAGATTACAAACCTCCAACAAAATGTGTGAGTGATAAAATAATGATTGTACAAGATGCATATCCAGAAATCAACTTCATGGGGCTGCTGATTGGGCCCAGAGGGGACACCCTGAAGAACACAGAGAAGGAGTATAATACCAAGGTTCTGGTCTGGGAAAAAGGGTCTGTCAAAGAAGGGAAAGCTGGGCACCAAGATGACCTGATGTTGTGTGCAGAAGGTGAGCCATTTCTTGCCCTAGTTACCACCAGCTCCATAGAGACTGTGAAGAATGCCATGGAACAGACAAGAAACATCCTGAAACAGGGTATTGAGACCCCTGAAGACTGGAATGATCTATGGAAGATGCAGCTTCAGTAGTTGGCTTGCTTGAATAGGACCCTTCAGGAAGACAAGAGCAGGATCATAAGAACCTGGTAGAGTTCAGAGACCCACAGCACTACCAATACCATAGTGTGGATCAAGTGTGGCTGCGCTGCTTCTGATTGGGTATTCCAAAGGCCTGCTGACTCCCAATCAGTTCAGAAGAAAGCATGGATGGTTCAATCTCATGGCTGAACCAGGTGAAGCACCTGTGGTCTCCGCCTCTGGGCCCACCACCACGCCCCTGGTCAGTGCTCCTGGGCCTGCTGCTCCCACCAACAACCCACCTCCCCTGTCTGCCATGTCTACCACCCAGAGCTGCCCACCCTGAATGATGAATTCTGGTGTTTCAGAGTTGGTCCTACAATGGCATGCACAGAACTGCTCCTGGAGGTGGTCCCCAGTCTCCTACACCTATTGCCCAGCTTGACAAGTGGACATGCTGGACATCCCATGCAGCATAACCTTAATGGACCCCCACTCCCTTGGACACAGCTACCACCACCACAGATGAACCAGGGCCCCCTCCTGCCTGGGCACCATGGCCCTCCTCCAATGGATTGGTACCTGGGAAGTACACCTGTGGGCTCTGGGGTCTATTGCTCTCATCAAGGAAAACTTATGATGCCAACACCTCCAACGGACATGATGCCACCACTGCCTTCCAGTGGGCAGCCCCCACCACCTCCCTCTGGTCCTCTTCTCCCATGGCAGCAGCAGCAGCAGCCTCCACCACAACCCTTCTGCTCCGCTGCAGTATGTCTTCCAGTACCCCCTTGCCATGGCGGCAAAGATCCCTCCCCGCGGTGGCAATGGCCTGAACCATCAGAGTGAGGACTTTCCGAGCCCAATGTGACCTTTTCAGCTAGACAGCCTCAGCAGCGCCCCCGGTGGACAGGCTGGTTTGGCAAAGCAGCCTGAGTTTGTGGACAGAATCAGAACGTGGGGTCTCCATCCTTATCATGAAATTTATATTAGTTTTTTGCTTTTTCTCTTGTTATTTCCTTATCTCTTCCTTCCTTCAGACTCCATCCAAGGAGACGGTGTTCCTTAATCTTCTGCTGCAATTAGATTCTTTTCCTTTTTGTCCATTCCTTGTTCTTCTCTTCCCAAGGAGAAGAGAGAGCAGATGGTTTTAGGCAGAAATTCAGCCATTAACGTCAAGCCAGTTGTTGAGGACGGGTTCTTTTGGTTCTCAGATTTTCAGGGTTGCAGTGAAAAAAAATTTTCTTTTTTGTAGCATGAATATTTTTGTCTCTGCCACCTTTGTAGAATAGTGGGTTAATTTCCAGGTCTGGGGTTGACATCCATCTTGGCACTTCTGGAGTGGTAGGTGGGGCCACTCAAGTCACGTTTGACTTGTGTGCCACCCTGGAGAGTCGTTTCCATGCTTCCTGAGCACCTAAGCTACCTCAGATTCCATTTGCTCCCCTCCTTCCTGGAAGGTTTCCTTTTAAATTTTATTTTAATCCCAAACATCTGAATGTTTTTCAGTGTCTAGGGGTTGGAGCCTCTTGTTTTTCATTCTACTTCCTTTTTTCTCCCCTTCCCTCTTCATAGAGTGATTATATTGACAATAATATATAATATGCATTCTCTTCACTGGTTTATCTGCAGAAATTTCTCTGGGCTTTTTTTTTGGCTTATGATTCAACACTGTGTTAAAGGAGAGTGTTCCATTGAATACAAGAGCAATGCAGTTAAAAAATTTTTTTAAGCCACACTGAGCTAGTAATTTTAACAATTATAGCAAGGATGTCATTGGTCAGCAGGCCTGTACTCTCATAATGAGATTACATTACTCATTATAGCAATTGAATGATAATTGTATGCAATTGTGTCTGTCTAATAATGGGTTCACTATCTTTACAAACCTTCTCTAGAGATTTTATAGGCCGTCTAGATGGAAATACCCATTGACATTTCTCTCGCTGCTCACACATAGCACGTCCAGTCAGATAATTTCCCAGGACCTTCCCTTGGTCATTGCCTTTATCTCAGCTCCAGCATCCCCCTAATAGGTAACTGTTCTCGGCTCTTGGAACCGTTGTGTAGGTCTGAGTATGCCTTCACAGTGCAGGACTAGCAAATTCCCAGAATTGTAGCATTCCAGGAACAGGCTGGGGAACTGCAGGTCCTCCTCACATATATGAAAGTCTCCCCAGGGCTCAAATATCTCAGCTCCTAGATGTGTAATCATGTCTGATGCTGAGATAAGCCAACTAAACCTCTCTGCCTCTTCTAAGCCTTTTCCCAGGGAACTTGAACCACCAAGCATTGCTAATCCCCAGTGTAGGCTCTGGGTTTGTGGGACTGAGACTAAAAGGACTCAAAATGGGAATGTGTCTGTAGCTCTCTTGGAATCTCCAAAGACTTTCCTCACGAGGTCAAAACTTACTCGCCGGCTTTTAGTAACCTGCTATGGCCTTCTTCCATATGCTTCCCTTTTTGGATAGGCTTTTGCACTAAATATATCATTACTTCTTTACTGTGTCTGCTGATGCTCTTATTAGGTCTTTCTCCATTCTTTCAATCTTCGCATAAACTTTTACTCTGACTTTCCCCCAGTTACTTCTGATAAAACTTTCAGTTATATTTCAAGAGATTAAAGGATGTGAAAATTTTCAGACTATTTCACTTTGATTCACACATCCTCTCCATTTCCTCCATCCTTATCGTCTTTATTAGTTCCTGGTGGGAATCTAGCAATATGGGCCTATGGAAGCGGGTTTAGGAGAAACCAGTTTGGCCTTGGTGGTTTGCTCTAAAGGTCATCAAGGTGGCCTGCTGCTAGTTCAGAAGTCAAGCTCTGTGGTATCTAGCTGGTGGGCACAGCCCTGAGATAGTTCATGTACAATTCTTGTGAGTAGAAGCTCCATGGCTATAGATAACCAATCCATCCATGATCCTAAGCACGGTAACACTTAGGCAAGACATGGGGGTCTTTGCCAAGAGAAATAGTTCCAGGAGGTGATGGGGAAGAGCATGGATTTAGACATCAATAGATTCAGGTTTGAATCCTGGGTCCAGCCTGTAGTAGTCCTGGTATTTTAGGGACTTGCTAAACCTCAGTTTCTACATCTATAAGATGATAATAACAATGGTGCACCTGGTTCACTCACTTGATCTTGGGTTCAGTATCTGCTCTGGGTGTAGAGCTTACTTAATAAGAAATGGAATAACAATAGTATTTACTGTTATTATGGGCTTTTTGGACAAGTTACATGGGACCTAGCACATATTATATGCTCAAAAATGTCAAATGTATGGTGGATAAGACTCCCATCTCAGCTAAGGAATAGGAAGACCAGTCAAGAACAAAGAGGTAGAAGCCATGGCATTTGAACGGTCTCCACACCAAAGTCTCTGGAAACATGGGCATCTGGGTTCAACCAGGCAATGGATTCAACCAGGCATTGAATTCACCCACTACAGTGGGCAAGATGGCTCAGCAAGTCTATAGATCTGGGCCTGTCTCTAGAAGAAAAACATGACTAATTTCTCCTGCTGGAAGGAGAAGGGCTGCACAGAAAGACTCTGCATTCTTGCTTCTTTTTGAATGACTATCTAGAAAATTTTCACACACTTTCCCTGAACAGGGAAACTGTGTCCCATATGATCTTGAGTTCCCCTAATTATAGAATTACAGCATTTTAGACTAGAAGGGACCCAGTGCTACATGCCCTCTGCATCAGCCTGGATACTTACTGCTTTGAAGGTAATCTGTTTTATTTATGGGCAGCTTATATGAATTTTCATTCAATTCAGCAAATCTATTTTATGTGCGTAATATGAGGATAACGGTAATATTGACTTCATAAAATGGAGTGAGGATTAAAAGAAAAGTTCCATGACACAGAGTAAGTCTTTGACAATGTTATTTAGATGCACCACCTGTCCTTAAGTGCTCATAAGTGCTTTCTCAAATGTCAAGAAACACGTCCCTTTCTAACATGCCCGGTCTCCCCTCTGTTGCCATATAAAATAAGTGATCCATCAGACACTTGGGAAGGATTCTCATGTTCTCTGTCTCACATGAAATAGTTCCAATTCTTTCCTTTGTTTCTAGTGTGATCTGGCAAGGAACAGTCCTTCCTTGAAGGTAGATACCTGTCTGGTTTCAGGTGTGGTTCATCTGCTATAGATGACTGTAATGCTGGCACATCTCATGTCTTGGACAGAAACGCATTGCTGTCCTCTAAGAGTGCATTGAACTTGAACTCAAAATGCCTTCATTTAAAAAAAATATATGTTTAGGGGCACCTGGGTAGTTCAGTGGATTAAAGCCTCTGTCTTCAGCTTGGGTCATGATCCTGGGGTCCTGGGATCGAGCCCCACATCATGCTCTCTGCTTAGCGGGGAACCTGCCTCCTCCTCCTCTCTCTCTCTCTCTGCCTGCCTCTCTGCCTACTTGTGATCTCTGTCTGTCAAATAAATAAATAAATAAATAAAATATGTTTAGAGCAATTTTAGAATTGCAACAAAGTTGAGCGGAAAGTAGCAATTTCCTATATAACCTATACCCCCATAGAGCCTCCCACATTATCAACACCCCCCCCCATCAGAATGATGCATTTGTCACAACTGATGAGTCCATGATGATACATCATCATCATCCAGAGCCCATGGTCTACATTAGGGTTTGCTCTTGGTGTATATTCTATAGATTTGAACAAGTGTATAATGACATGATCCACCATTACAATTAGTATAGTATAGTATAGTATAGTATAGTATAGTATAGTGATTACAGGGTGGTTTCAGTGCCCTGAAAATCTTCTGAGTTCTACCTATTCACCTTTTCTTCCACCGAACCCCTGGCAACCACTGATTTTTTTTTACTGTTTCCATAGTTTTGCTTTTCCCAGAATGTCATATAGTTGGAATCCTATAATATGTAGCCTCTTCAGATGGGCCTCTCTCACTTAGTATATGCACTTAAGTTTCCTCGTGTCTTTTCATGGCTTGGTAGCTCATTTATTTTTTTATTTTTTAAATTTTTTTAGATTTATTTATTTATTTATTTGACAGAGAGAGATCACAAATAGGCAGAGAGAGAGAGGAGGAAGCAGGCTCCCTGCTGAGCAGAGAGCCCAATGCGGGACTCGATCCCAGGACCCTGATATCATGACCTGAGCCGAAGGCAGTGGATTAACCCACTGAGCCACCCAGGCGCCCATAGTAGTTCATTTATTTGTAATGGTGAATAATATTCCACTGCTTGCATGTACCAGTTTATTTGTCTCCTATCCTATTGAAGGACATCTTTGTTGCTTCCAAGTTTTGGCATGAATATCCATGTGCATGTTTTTGTGTGTTTTTAACTCCTTTGGGTAAGTACCCAGAAGCATGATTGCTAGATCATTTGGTAAAAATATGTTTAGCTTTGTAAGAAACCACCAAGCTGTCTTCCAAAGTGGTTGTACTATTTGCATTCTCAGCAGCAATGAATGTGAGTTCCCATTGTTCCACATCCTTTCCAGCATCAGGTATTGTCAGTGTTCTAGAGTTTGGCCATTCTAATAGCTGTGTAGTGATATCTCATTGTTGTTTTAATTTTTATTTTCTTGATGACATGTGACACGAAACATCTTTTCATATGCTTCATCACCATCTATATATCTTCTTTGTTGAGCTGTTGGTTAAGATCTTTAGCCCAGTTTTTAATTGGGTTGTTTGTGTTCTTACTGTTGAATTTTAAGAGTTCTTTGCATATTTTGGATAACAGTCCTTTATCTGATATGTCTTTTTCAATATCCTTTCCTAGTCTGTGGCTTGTCTTTTCATTCTCTTGAAAGTGTTCTTTTCAGAGCAGAAGTGTTATTTTTAATTAAGTCCAGCTGATTATTTCTTTTATAGGTCATGCCTTTGGTGTTGCATCTAGAGGGTTATTGCCAAACTCAGGTCATCTAGATTTTTTTTCTATGTTATTTTCTAGGGGTTTATCTTACTACTCAACCATATTGCATTTTACATGTAGGTCTATGATCCATTTTATGTTAATTTTTGTGAAGAGTAAAAGGTCTGTGCTTAGACTGATTTTTTTTTTCATGTGAATATACGGTTGTTTCAATATCGTTTATTGAAAAGTCTATTTTTGCTCCCTTGACTTGCCTTTGATCCTTTGTCAAAGACCAGTTGATTATATTTATGTAGGTCTATTCCTGGGCTCTCTATTTTGTTCCTTTGATTTACTTATCTATTCTTTTGCTAATAACACACTATCTTGTGTAGTGTAGCTTTGTAGTAAGTCTTGAAATTGAGTAGTGTCAGTCTTCCAAATTTGTTTTCTCCTTCAATATTGTGTTAGCTCTCCTGGGTCTTTTGCCTCTTTATATAAACTTTAGAATTAGTTTGTTGATTTCCACAAAATAACTTTCTGGGATTTTGATTGTGATTGCATTGAATCAATAGATCAAATTGGGAATAACTGGCATCTTGACAATATTGAATCTTCCTACCCATGAGTATAGAATATTTTTCTATTTACTTATAATATTACTGCATTTACTTTTTTTTTATCTCATTTATCAGAGTTCTGTAGTTTTTCTCATATATATCATGTACATATTTTGTTAGATTTATAACTAAGTACTTCATTTTTTGGAGTATGAATGGAAATGGTACAGTATTTTTAATTTCAAATTCCACTTGTTATTTGTTGGTATGCAGGAAAGTTATTGACTTTTGTATTAACCTTCTATCTTACCACTCTACTGTAGCTGGTTATTAGTTTCAGAAGTGTTTTTTTGTTGATTCTTTCAGACTTTCTACATAGATGATCATGTTATCTGTGAACAAAAATCATTTTATTTCTTTCTTCCCAATTTGTTTTTTTTAATTTAATTTAGTTTTTATTTTTTAGATTTTTTTTTAATTTGACAGACAGAGATCACAAGTAGGCAGAGAGGCAGGCAGAGAGAGAGGAAGAAGCAGGCTCCCTGCTGAGCAGAGAGCCTGATGTGGGGCTCCATCACAGGACCCTGAGATCATGACCTGAGCTGAAGGCAGAGGCTTAACCCACTGAGCCACCCAGGTGCCCACTTTCTTCCCAATTTGTAAATCTTTTATTTCCTTTTGTTTTGTTGCATTAGCTAGGATTTCCAGTATGACGTTGAGACTCCCGTGGTCTTCTAAAATATAAAATGCTACCTACTCTAGGCTAACCCATTCTTTGAAGTAAATGTGGGACTTTGCATACTGGTTAATTCTCATCCTGTCAGTAAAGTCCATCATTAAGCTTTGCCAGATGGTTCTTGACTCTTGCTGCCCTCATCTTTTATGTTAACTATTCCTCCTATCCTTAAGTCACTTGTAAATGCTTAGAGCATATATTTTGTTTCCTCATCCAAATAATTTAAAACATTTTTGAAAGAACCAGAAAGATCAAGTACAGCATCCTGAAGTATGCTGATAGAGAGTGATTATCAGATACAATTTTGCAATGGACCTATCAAATTGATTTGCTATCCTTCCAGTATCTTCCATTGGAGATCCATACAGAGAATGGGAAAGTACTTCTGAAACATATTGCAGAAATCCAGATACACTAGTTCTATGTCATTCTGCCCTGTTGCCTTTGGATTGAGTTCATATCCATTCCTGTGCTCTTTTATGGGATGAGTCTGAATACTCTTGCATTTACGATACTGTATTATTATTTTCCATTTGTTTGTTATCTTCTGTCTTTGTATTATGAACTCTTGAGGCCAGGGATTACATTTTATTTACATCTATATATCTAATACCGGGCAACTATAACCAACCAAGTGTACCAGGAATTCTACACATGTATATTAAGGGTTCTAAACACCCTTTAAATGTGTTGAATTCTACTTACATATTAGTCTGATTGTCCCTTCCTTTAAAGAAGAAATGAAATTAACTTGGCAAGACTTGTTATTAACGAATGAATACTGAGTCATGTAAAAACATTTTCTTTACTGATAAACTGATTATTAAAATAGAGCTGTAAAATCATAATATTCTCTCATATGCTTGTACCATAATTAATTTAACTAATCTGTATTGTTCAACCTTTAGGTTGCTTTAAATTTGTCATGGTTTTAAGTATAACTGTGATGAACATCCTTTATATAAATCCTTGACTGAATCTCCGACTGTTTCTTTAGAATGCACTGCTAAAGGAGGATTTGTGCTAATGAGAATTAATGCTTTAGGGATATAAAGATTGCACCAATTTACAGTCTCATCAGCAGAGAATGAGAATGTTCATTAAAATGTACCTTTACTAACTGGCTTATTTTTAATTACTAGTGTGACATTCTGCTGATTTAAAAATAAACTATTTTATTTTATTTTTTTAATCAGTACTTTATGTTTCTATTGAGATTGGAGGTGAGTCAAATGTTTTATCTATGCATTGTCTGTTTATGTCTTTTGACCATTTTCTAACTGAAGTTTTGGTGGCTTTCAATTTATACATATTTACAGATACAAATTAATGCACATAGGGAAATCTGGAATACTTAGAATGTGATTAAGATGGCATTTCATACTGTGAAACATAATAGTACAATAAATGGTGTTGTGAAAGATGGTTCTTTCTTTAGAGAAAAAGTTAGATATCTATCTTATAGCATGCACAAAAATAATTCCTCAGCTAGAATAAAACTATAAAATTAGACAAGAGAATATTTTTCACATTTAAAATGAAGAGGAATTTTTTTAAGATACAAAATTAATTATCTGAATTCATTAAAGTAAAAGACCATGTATCTACATGAAACTACAGACCTTCTGTATGGCAAAGACACATAAGCAAGCATAAGAAAATTAGTGAGAAACTAAGAGAAAAGATTTGCAATTTTGGAAGGCAGGCAAATTATTAAGATCCAGATTGTATAAAGCCTTACCAATTCATAAGAAAAAGAAAGGTAGGCAACCCAGTAGAAATTGAAATAGCTAACCCATGTAAAATGATGGTCAACCATACAACAGTCTAGATTAAGGGACCCCCAGCTCTACTGTTCCCCATCACCTCCGTGAAATTTCAAATTTCACATTTCTTTCCTTCATTGGACTCCTCTCTTCCTCTGGCCCTATCTTGGACCCTCTGTCCCCACCCTTAAACTTCACAATTCAGTCATGAGGACCTCGTCAGGACTCCCAGCACCAACTTTACTTTGTTTTCTGATATTCCTGCCCTGACCCTGTCTGGCATGCCACCTAGTTTGCCTGCAAAACACTTGCTCATCCTTCAAGACAATGATTTCATCTACAAATGCTTCCCAGCCCCTCCCCCAATACTCTTTGTGAAAGTTCTTGGCAGACTCTTCATCATCTTGACAACTTTCATGCCTAGTATTACATATCTGGTGCAGAGAATGTATAGTCCATGTTTAATAAATTGTATCTAGCAATATTCCCTCTTCTTGAGTTAATGAAATGTGCAGAATTTATCCCGTTAGCTAGATAGAATTAGGGTTGGATTTAAAACCCATTTTCTGGGGTGCCTGGGTGGCTCAGTCAGTTAAGCATCTGCCTTTGGCTCGGGTTATCATTCCAGTGTCCTGGGATTGAGCCTTGCATGGGGCTCCCTCTGCCTCTGCCTGCCACTCCCTTTGTTTGTGTGCTCTCTCTCTGTCTCTCTCAGATAAATGAGACATTTCTCTTGACTCCTAAGACTTTTTGACTTTCTGATTAACCTTATTTAACTTAAGTTACTTTATTTTAAAGATTAGGTTTTCAGTACAAAACCTCATATTTATTTTTAAAAAGCATAGAAAGTAAAAATTTTAAAGCATCATTAACTGACCTCTAATTCAAGTATCTAGGAGAAGAACAAGAGTAACTGCCTTCTAAGAACAGTAGAACATAGACAGTAGACAACAACTTCAACTGCATCCAAATTCAATGCAAGTGAGGACAAAAATGCATTTATTTTGGCAATAAGGAAGTACCTGGTGACCTTTTTCAGGGTGGTTCCATGGCATGATGGAGGACAATACAACAGGATAGAGACAATGAAGGGAAAAGAAGTGGAAACAGTAAAATGGGGGCTATTCTTTAGAGCCACATACCTTGTTTTGTGATTCTCAAACCACTGGAACCAAGATCTGGGTCTGCTGTTTTGGGTTTTGCAAAGCTCACTTATAGGAATGTAAGTGAAGACAGAGATATTTCTGTCTTATTCATACGAATTAAACACTACCCACCTAGCACAGTACCTGGTACATAGTATGTGCTCAAAAATATTTGTCAAGTACTGAAATCTTATAATAGGCAGAGAGGAAAAAGAAGAAACTGAGGCTCCACAAGTTATTGTATTGACATAATTCATGCATATTCTGGTCAAAATGATTCCCCAATGGCCTAATCTAGGCTTTCCTTAACACCTATCTTGTGTCAAACCCTATCTATCATCTTGGCTATGGAGATGGGGAAGGAGGGTGAATGATCCAATTTTCTTCTGCTGAATTTCTTACCTCACCCAAGCTAGAGAAGATACTCTTTCCTTTCCAGGGTTAGGGTCATTCATACTTGAATCCAGAACTGCCTGAGGCCATGTTCCCTGGTGCAGAAATCAAGTCTGTTGAGGTGACCCCGAGTGGTGGAGTTGGTTAAGTGTCTGACTCTTGATTTCAGGTCAGGTCATGATTTCAAGGTCGAGAGATTGGCCTTGTGCTGGACTTTGTGTCCAGTGGGTAGTTTACTTAGGATTCTCTCCCTCTTTCTCTCCCTCTGTACCCCACTCCCATACCCCCCAAATAAATAAATTAATTTTAAAAAAAGAAATCAAGTCTACTGTTAGTGGAAGACACCAAAGCCAAAATGTTGAATAAGTAGAGGGCAGGCCCTAAAAAGTTTGATGTCTTAGAACTGTCGTTCCTGAGGCTAGCCCACCTATGGTTAGATTACCTGAGTCACTAAGTACTCCTTTCCCCTACTCTATTTTCACTGAGTTCATTTGAATTGGGTTTTTGGCACTAGTATGTGAAAAAGTCAAAGCTGGGGAGAGACAGGACTGTGGTTAGAAGCCCAGTATTTTCCACCACAGTCCACATCTGCCTCTCACACTCAATGCCAGTGGCAGACCAAGAGCTCTGTTTCCACAAGGGCAGGTGGAAGACACAGTAGCCTGTTTTTGTAAATAAGATTTTATGGGAACGCAATCTTGTCCATTCATTTACATTTTGTCTATGGCTACTTTTGTGCTACGATTATAGAGCTGAGTGCCTGTAACAGGGACCGTATGGCAAAAGCTTAAACTATTCACAACTTGGCCCTTTATGGAAAGTTTGCTGACTCCTGATTTAGTGATGGAAAGAGTGGTAGAGGAGACTGCTGATCCCTCACCTGGATTCTTTTTTCTTGCCTTTACATTCATATTCCAGCTGCTGCAATTGTTAGCTGATAACTTACAGATGCCTTCTTCTCTAGATTGCCTGGCAATCTCCATGCCCCTTTGCCTACAGCAGACTTTGGCCAGTAACATACAAAGGTGCAATCAGTGTGCCAAGAGCTGCCTTGTGGGATTAGGCTAAAGCCAGTCTCCTGCTGAGGTCACACTCTTGCTAACCACACCATGTCCCCTGCCTAGGGCCCTTCTTCAATACATCACTTCCACAGAAATTCCTGTGTCAGCCACTGCTTCTAGGAACCCCATCAGAGGCAGGGGGTAAAGAATCTTTGGCAGGTATGGCCTAGTCTTGGAAGCAAATGGAAAGCTTCCAAGCTCTCCATGAGCTACCCTCATGGAGACTGGTTATGAGATTTGTGATGTTCCTGGATAGGTGAGCTAGACCAGGGAAATGACCCTACATATCTGTTCTAATACACTCTTTGTTTTGCACTTTGTAATCCCCAATGTGTCAAAGCCCCTTCTTACCCAAGATACTTCAAGATTAAATATAAAAAGAAAAAGAACTACCTTTCTAGTATTGGAACCAGAACAAGTATAAAATGAAGAAGGTGTGGGGTTAGGGCTGCATCGGTGGCTTCTAGGAAAAGCCCTGATATTTTGACTGAAATCAGTCAAAATCATCCAGAAAGTTGGACCTCTCAGGTTCTATATTTCCTCCTTACCTTACCATCCTGATACAAAGCTTCAAGACTCTGAACTTCTCAATGATCTGATATTCAGATCCTGTGAATGGTGGATTCCGCCAATTCTGGGAAAGCTCTTTGCTGAGCAAAGAGATGTATGAGGAAAGATAAATTTATCAAGTGTTTATTCATAGCTTGGTGTTATTCACTTTTGTATTCACTGAGGCTGGCCCAGAGTAGCTGCTTAATGCTTGCTTGGCAATGAGTCAGCCTGCGTCCTGCTGCTGGGCAGGGAAATGCAAGACTGTGTGAACCTCTCATGTTTGTAGCCTCTGGGAAGAGGGAAGAGATCAGACCAGCTCATTTCCTCATAGACACAGGTGTTCCTTAGCTCTGAACTTGGCCGTTGGCTTGTGTGTGAATTCCACGTTCAGGAGTGGCCAGGGCCCTCAGGGTGGGGCAAGGGTGTGGCTGGGCAGAGTTCAGGAATGCATTGTTCCAGAAAAGTAGTCCGAAAAGTTTTTCTGCCTCCCTTTCCCTGGTTGGCTTCAGTTTCAGTAATAGAAAACCTGCCCATTAGGGGTTTGCTTTAGCTGCTACTGCAGTGGCCAAAGGACTCTTGCTCTATTTGGGAGGGCTATTGCCAAGGGCTTCCTAGATGCAAAGCACGGGCTCAAACCCAATTATCACCAAACGGTTAAAGGAGAAATGTCCTGCTTAGGTCATGCCCTTAAATGAACCCAGGTTATTACCTCCTATGGTAAAAAATTAAAACAGACACCAGTATTTTGTGCTTAGACTTTTGCCTTGGTTCCCTTCACCCCACTCCCACCCCTTCTCTGTTGGCCTTTTTATCTTTTCCCAGTCCTGCTCCCATGAACCCTAACTGGCGTTAGATAGCCAACAGACAATCCAGGCTTGCAAAGAGCTTTCCAAAGACTCCTGTCAGCTGCCAGAATGAAATTTTGTGACCTGAGAAAGAGGCACAGAAATCACTCCATCCCAACCTTTGCAACAGCGAGCTTTGCAGCAATCACAGATAAACAAAACTGTAACCTAGGACAAGACCAAAGTCACGGAGCTCTCTCTTCTTGTCCTATGACAATTCCAATCCTACTTCCATTAAGAGTATTACCTAATTTTGAGGTGCTCCCTGAGGCATATCAGCTGAATAAAGCCCTCAATCTCTATTTGGGTCATTTAACTATTTTTTTTTTTTTTGCCTTGGCAGTTGGATTCCATGACTTATGCAGAGCCTAGATGAGCCCTGAATCCTTCCGAGGTTTCAGAGATGGAGAGAAGATGCTGAGGAACTCTTGCTTCCTCCCTTCTTGGTGACCTCTGTTGGGTCCTCCTTCAATCTTGTGCTCCAGTTTTCCTTTGTTGCATGGACGTTTCAGGCTTGGGTTTCTTTGAAAGGTTAACCTATTGTCTGATAAGTCGCTCCATCTATTTACCTTTGTCTTTTGGGGTTCTCTGGGCAAGTAGAGAATTCGATGATAGTCTTAAGGTAGGACAAAGCACTTCTCCCTTCTTCCATCTAGGATCTCTTTTATTATGGAAAACACAAACCCAACAGTTCTCTCCTCACTCCATCCACCCCCAGGAGTCATATGTTCTGCCACACTGATCCTAACTGTTAGGTTCCTCTTTAAGTAATAGGACTTCAGAAAAGACTATATTGAACTCCAATGAGGAGCTCCAAAGGTGGGGCTTTTGAGACAAGTCAGAACTTATATATATTTGCATGATACCTTGGGGCCAAAGAAAAGTAGCTAACTTGAAATGGGTGGTTTTCTTTAATGTGTAAAAAGAAGCGACTGAAAAAAATAGCAATTCAGATAGACTTCCACCTACGGAGGTCTCTTTTAAACAATATCAGCTTTCTTCCTACATAAAGACTGTCTTCCTACACAAAGACTGACCCTCTTGTCTAGCTGTTTCTGTCTCTTATAACCCCAATTCTCTCTGGCTTCCCTCCTTTCCTGATCCCTGCCCTCCTTTCCTCCTCCTGCCCTTCCTCAGCTCCTTCTCATCTTATTTTTAAAATTTTTAAAAGATTTTACTTATTTATTTATCAGAGAGAGAGAGAGAGCACAAGCAGGGGGAGCAGAAGGCAGAACAGGCAGAGGGAGAAGCAGGCTCCCCGCTGAGGAAGGAGCTGGATGCAAGGACTTAATCCCTGGGATTGAGAGCCAGGACCCTGGGATCATGACCTTTAGCCAAAGGCAGACACTTAACCGAATGAGCCACCCAGGCATCCCTCCTTCTCACTTTTAGACCCAGACCTTTACCTGGTCCTTTCCAAGAAGGTCCCAACCCAAATCTGACACCCCAAACCACAACCTAGTTTTGGGCTGAGTTCCATACCTGGCCAAAGATTTCCCAAATCCTTGAAAGAATAGAGAGAAATGTATTGAGCAATTCAGGATAATTCCGGGGCCTTTATGTTCCTGAGCACCCTGATCTATAGCAGTTAGCACACCTTTTAGTGGGATCAAGGGGTGACAGAACCTGGGTTGACAAGGCCAAATGGCCACCATAATTGAGGACATAGCTAACTCTCATAGAAATAACACACTTCCTCCAGATATGCCAAAGCCCTAGAGTTAGGAGAGTCTTTTAAAGGTGATTCCTGAAGGTTCCCCCGCCCCCACCCCCCTGCCCTCATTGACTGGGGAATAATCTAGTCCTGTCAACAAGCATGTGGTGAGTCTGTCTTTAACTTTAGGGACTGATTAGGCCACCCCTCGTCTGTGATCAGCACCTTTTTATTACCCCTCCTAAGCCTGAAATATCAGATGCTGTTCCAAAGCATAAAATAGGTTGATAGACCACACCTTTCCATGAGTTATATAACACTTAGTGTTTTGCAGATAATATCATAAAAAAGAGAAAAGCTCATACCATGAATTTATGACAGTACAGTTTAAATAGCTTGAGGGAAATAAAGGGCCTTCCACAAATATAGCAGTTTCCTGTCTCCTTGGGACCCTTAAGTTGTCAACATGCTTTTTTCCTCAGTCTTTCCATCCTCCCCTGGCCCCCAACCAATCAGGAGTGGGACCTTTTGCCCCAGTAAGAGGCCAGTATTAAGGGCTCACCAGGACTTTCTCTTGGCTGTCCGACTGGGATGACCCAATATGCCCTCACATGCTGGCTTTCCTCGATTACCCTACACTCTTATTTCCCCACCTCTCTTCTTCCTTAGAATTAACTCATTTTTCTGATTTACTTTTCTTAGTCTCTGATGTCCTCTGGGTTTCATCATCTACAAATGCGGGAGAAAGAAAGACTCTAGCGCCTTAGGAGATCCCATAATGCCTCTTTCTAAATTGCTCCAGTATCTCTTAAGCCCAAAGCACTGGAGGGACTATAACCCACTGTTGCAGATTTACTCATTTCTAGTACCTGTCCCTGTAGCACTCCTGTCTTCTGCTTTATACGAGACTTGAGGGCTATGAATCTTATAGAGCAGCCATGTTTCCCTGGCTTTACACCTCCAAATTCAATACACTGCTTAGTAATACATCTCAGTTCCATCTTCTCCCTTAACTGGAGACTTAAAACAGAGTTTCCTGAAACTCTTCTGAAGCAGATTTGGACACAAAGGAGACAAATTTCCCAAGAAACGTGGTATAAGCAGATGATCTTGAATAGTGGACAGCTTTTGCCCGAGATGACAGAATAAACCTGTCCTAATTTTATCATCTCCCTTTTCATGACAGCCTTGTTTCTCAGCCTTTATCTCTAACCTCTGGATATGCAGAAGAATCTCCAACTGTTAGCCTTGCTCTGCTATTTCTCCTTCCCTCTATCTTTCTTTTTCCTTCTCCCTCTCTACCCTTTACCTTCCTCCTTCGATATCCAGTTTTTGGCATTTTTCTGGGTCAACCTTCTACTTTTGAAGCTAATGTCACCTATGATTGTTGACTCTGCTCATCATTCCCATTAGTTCCATTGCCATTTTAGAAGTACCTATTGCTTGCACAGAAGGAAATCTGTCTGTCATTACTGTTGGCATTTGGGACAAGGTCCCACGCAAACTGGGTCTCCAACAAATCTCCAAGGTCAGCACACCCTATCTAGAAGACTCCCTGAAGAGGGGGAACCTGTTTCTTTTGAAATGAAATATTTGTTCCTAATTCTCAGTTCATGGTCCCTGAGCTATTGTAACAAAACCTGCCAGGCCCAGTTTAAGGGAGTGAACATCAATGGGCCAGCTTTACCCAGGAAAGAGTCCCAAGGGGTTCAAACGTGTGTGTGTGTGTGTGTCCACTGCTTATTTGTTTTGGCCAATAAGCAATTGGACAGAACCATATTCTCTCATCTATTTGAGTTTATCACCTTTTTGGGTCAGCAGTCAAATTCTTACTCCCAAACCAGAAGAATAATCCATGATTGAGGACTAGCACCCCTCTTTGCAAAACATCCATTTTCAGAAAGTGATGAAAAGGAACTGCGTGAAGAAGCTAAATGACTCAGAAACTATCTAGATATGTTCACTGCTACCTGCAGCAGGTCTTATGCCAACATTATCACTGAAAGACTGAAGCTGTGGGCTTCTGAAGATTTTAATGCAATGCAAGAGTTTTTCATGCTGTCATTTGTGAACTAAGCCATGCCACTAAAGTATTAAAGCACTTGCTGAAAGACTGAAGCTGTGGGCTTCTGAAGATTTTAATGCAATGCAAGAGTTTTTCATGCTGTCATTTGTGAACTAAGCCATGTCACCAAAGTATTAAAGCACTTGCTCATGAAATGCCCGAATTCCAGAGGCTGTTGTCCATCATTGACTGGCATTTGACATTGTCTTGGCATCTAAGGAATGTATTTGTACAGCTGTCAAAATGATTTTTGCACGCACATACACCTCCCAAACTTTCTGATGTCTTTTCATTGAATAAACACATCTGTGAAGCCAATCAAAGCATTTGTCGAGTGAATGAGGTAGACCTGTCCTCTAGGACCTATGGATCATTGTCTGGTGATTGCAGAAGGGACTTTTGCCCTGGGTATTCTCAACAGAGATACAGTCCTTGGGATACACTTCTCCCCAAGGGCTAGTGATTATTTTCTTTTTTTTTTTCTGAAAAGAGTACCCCTCCTCAAGGACATCCAATCATATCTAATCAAGACCAGCAACCCTGTCCTGTCCAAATGGATGATCCAAACTATGATTAAAGACAGAAGACCAAAGAACAAACTGTTCTCCAACCCACTACGAGAGGCTACTTGACTCAATTCCTGAACCTATGCATCTCTGTAATTTTGTGTTTTCTCCCAAAAGATTTGCATGGAGATGAAAGTTATTTATGTTGGCCAAGAGATGGAACTATAAAAGAATTAGAGCAGACCCCAGTTTTCCTTGCTTAGACCTTTGCCTCTTTTCCTTTTTTCCTCTCTTTTCCATTATTATTTTTTTTCTATCTTCCACTCCCCTGAAACTTGACTGACATTAGGCAACTTAAAGACAACCATCAAGGTTTACAAAGACCGACTCTGGAAAGAACTGTTCCATCAGCTGCCAAAATGAGATGCACCAGTGATTCCAAGAAAGAGGCACGAAAACCAACTTATCCCAACCATTCCAACCTCAAGCTTTGCGTCAGATAGAGAAAAAGAAAATTGCAACCAGGGACAATACCAAAGTCCTGTACCCCCCTCTTCTCCAATCCTGCCTCAGCTCAGGGAGTTACCTAATTTTGAGGTGCTCTTTGATATGCATAGTCTGAATAAAACCTGTAATCTCTATTGGGTCACCTTCACTGTTTTTTCCCTTGACTTTAAAATCTTTTCCCAAGACACATACCATCATTAAGGTGTATAAAGACATTTGAGCTGCCTGTGCTGGGCCCAGTCATTGCATCTAAACCTTTCTTTCCTTATTTACATGTTTTAATATACGTAGGTGTTTAAAAAAATTTTTTTTTGAACTTGGAGAAGAGAGATTCATGGCAGTGAAGAGTGGAGGGGTGGTATAGCATCTGTTCCTGGTTTGATTTAGAACTGATTACCTTCCATGTTACCCTTCAAATTCACTCTCTGCCCTCTTTATACCGCTCTGTTCTTTAGGAGACTGACATCCACTGGATGTATCAACAGGCTCCCTACCCTTGGCTTTGTGTTGGGTTCAGTCAATGGGAGGCCCCAGAAGGATGTCAGAAGGTAGACATAGTGCAGTCAAGGTACATATTCTCTGGGTCCTTTTCTGTCTGATCACCATGGATCGACTGAATCCTTGACCCAATGCTCCATGCAAAGCTTCTGTTAGTTGTACTTTCCCTTGTTCCTGTAACTTTTTATTCTTATCTCTTTAGGCCTGAGAAATAACAGCTCCCTTCTGTTGCTAACCTCAGAGAAGGTTAAGCTCTGTCAGGCTCCATACCTGACAATTTCTGAAAACTCTGCCTATACCTTTGGAAATAGCCCTTTATGAAATTGTCCTCAATGGACTATTTTTACTGCCATTTTTTTCCTGATAGAATTCTAACTGATATAGGCCCTTTGACCTGGATTTGAGCCTCTGTGGTTAGAAGAGAGAGATACTGGCAAAACTAGAAATATTTTTTAGATTGAATAATATTCTGGAAACACGCAGAGTTTCTTTGAGGCTCAGGTGGCAAATTGTTTCCCATTATTTGCTAGATGATAAATTTGATTTGGAGATGATGTCAGTCTTGTTCACTGCTAAGTCCTCTATGATAGCAACTACCATTATTGAGTACATACTCTATGCCACATACATACCGTTCTTAGAAAATTACACATATTCATTCATTTAATCCTCACCAAAGTTCTGTAAGGTGACCCTTGCTTTTTTGCCTCCACTTTTTATAGTTGGGAAAACAGACACACATCAGCTAAGTCATTCTCCTGAGGTCAGATGGTTCATAAAATAATGGAGCCAGGATTCAAATCCAGGCTAACTGGCTCCAGAGTCCATGTTCTTAAACATTCCACTGTTCTGCCTTCCTAGTGCTTAGCATAGTAGGTACTTAGTAGGTACCTCATAAATATTTGGCTGAAGGAATAAATAAAAGGATAAGTAAATGAAGAGTGGGAAAAGAGGTCATTCGCTCCCATTCACTCTGCCACTGCATGGAAATCAATCATGTTTGGGAACACTAAGGGCGGGAAGCTTGGCAATCCTCAGAGCTGGCATCCTTGGCATGAATATAGACATTCTCTTGGTGGGTAAAGGCAGCAGAGAGGCTTCCCCACAAAGCTAGTGGACAGTGGACCTGAACAAGAGGGAGCTGCAGTGGAGATGAGAACAGAATGGTTGCTGTATGGAGATGGCAACTGCCAGATGATGTTGTGGACTTATGGGAGCTGCCCTTTTGGAGAATCTCAGAAATAATGGGGGGAAAGATGCAGGAAAATATTTAATAATTAAAATTAACATTTAAATAATTTAAATATCTTGGAATTTACATTTTTAAAGAATTTAAAATATTTGATAATAAAATAAGTGATTTCCAGAAATAGTCTAGTGTGGTACCAGTAATATTATTTGTTTCCTAAATAAGATGTCACCTTATAGAGTAATCACAGCCTTTCTATGGGTCAAGGACACCCAAGAAACAGATGGGATAAAATAGGGTCTGATTGAGCTCCTCATTGCAACAGAGAGCACAAATAGGGGCTGCAGAGACCCACATTCTAACCCCAGTTATGCAATAAAAATAGCAGTATGACTCCCAGCAAGTCACTGACCTGTTCTGAATTTTAGATTCTTTATCTATAAAATGAGAGGGCTGGACAAGGTGATCACTGAAGTCCTGTGAGCTCGAACTCCGACATCCTTTGATAAGTGCTTGCTGACTGGGTAAGTGAAATCCTTATTAAATAAATCAAATTTGGAAGGAGGTTTTTAAATTTGCTGAGCTCTATTAA
This sequence comes from Mustela erminea, assembly GCF_009829155.1. Classification (NCBI taxonomy): domain Eukaryota; kingdom Metazoa; phylum Chordata; class Mammalia; order Carnivora; family Mustelidae; genus Mustela; species Mustela erminea. The sequence goes on along the minus strand of NC_045635.1, from coordinate 40,553,674 downwards.
CAACCTAAAAAAGTAGGACCAGAGAAGGGAAAATAAAGGGAGCAGATAATATCAAGGAGTCCCAGGGATCATGTACACAGGAGACAGAGGGAAAGGTGACCTTCATTCGTGAAGGGTGGAACAAATCTACTTGTCTCCTCGACAACTTCACCCCTGCCCTCCAGGTCCTGGTGAGAGCAGCACCAAGAATAAAATGGAAGTAGCAATTCCCTGTCCAGTGGCTGAGACCCCTGACCCTCTCTTCTGCACAAGAGACATGCTCAACACTGTTCATTCCTGGAGTCAGGCACAAGATGCAGGAAACCACTGGTACTCTCCAATCTGACATGTGTTTTACTCTGTGTCCTGTTTATGAACCGCCTTGAAAACCAGAGAGGTACAGTAGCTTGGGAGCAATGGAAGCCCAGTGAGGGCATCTGGACAACTTTGAGAATCAGCCTTTCCAGGAGGCTTTGTTGTTCCCTCCTCCTCTTTGTGCGATCAGAAGTGAAATCACTTCTGACAATTCTCAGAGGTCTCCAGGTCTCTCTTTGAAGAATGCTCCAGATCTCTCTGCCCTGCTCCCTGCTGACTGGGCAGCTTCACAATCACAGAGTGGGTGAGAATGGCAGGGGGTGGGCTGGGGAGGTGGGAGGATTACCTGGAATTTCCGTCACTGCTTTGTGCCCCGAGGAGAACTGGATGAGCCACTGGACTCCAAAACTTAGCAAGGAAAAGACGATGTCGCATCAAAGCATTCTTTGTGCTCTATTTTGGACACAAAGCACATTTGAGGTCCTTGTCTCAAACCCACTTCCTCTACCCAGTGTTCACTCCAGGATGGTGGCATTCAGGACAATGTCTCCACTCTTCAACTGCCCAAATCCTCTACTCCAGCCACATTGTTCTTTTCACTATCTTCCAGACATGACTTGCTCTTTCCTGCTTATATACTTTTGCTCATGCTGTTCCTCCTTCCTGAAATACACTCTCTTCCCTTCCCTGCCCCTCCCCCATCCTCTAAGGCCAGTACTAAGTCCCATATGCTTCTTACAGTCCTTGCCAACTCATAGGAACATCCTCACTAAATTTCTCTAGTGCTCACGTTCTGAACATCTCCCTTGGGAATTTAAACCTTTATCTGTATTACTCCATTGAAACTCCTCACATCAGGCTTACCAGTCATGTACCTGTGGCCAAAACCAGTGGCCTTGCCCTTTTTTTGGTTTTTCTCTTTTTCAACTTTATTAAGATGTAACTGGCATGGAACACTGTGTAAGTTTAAGATGTATACCATGATGATGATTTGATATACATATATATTGTAAAATGATCACCACAATAAAGTTATCTGAAACTTCCAACATGTCACATAACTAAACTTGTTTTGTGGTGAGAATGTTTAAGATCTACTCTCTTCACAACTTCCAATCTATGATTCAATATTGTTAATTATAGTCACCAGGCTGTGCATTAGATCACCAGAAATTATCCGTCTTATGGCTAGGAGTTTGTACCTTTCGACCATCTCCCTGTTTTCCCCACCTCCCTCCAACCTCCAGTCCCTGGCAACCACCATTCCACTCTCTATTTCTAGGAGTTCAACTTTTTTAGATTCTGCATATTAGTGAGAACATACAATATTTGTCTTTCTCTGTCTGACTTATTTCTCCTAGCATAATGCCCTTAAGGTCTACCCATATTTTTTGAAAAGGCAAGATTTCCTTCTTTTTATGGCTTAATAATATTCCATTATGTATATACCACATCTTTATCCATTCATTTGTTGACAGACACTTAGGTTGTTTCCATATATTGGTAAGTGTGAATAATCCTGCAATGAACATGGGCATTCAGATACCTGTTTGAGATAGAGATTTCATTTCCTTTGGATATATACCCAGAATTTAATCTTCTTGTAACCAGAAGTTTGTACCTATTGACCAACAGTTCTCCCTCCCCCCTACTTCTGGCCCCTGGTAACCACCATTCTACCATTTGTTTCTTTAAGTTTAGTCTTTTTAGATTCCACATGTAAGTGGGATCATACCGTGTTTGTCTTTCTCCGTCTGACTTACTTCACTTAGCATAAAGCTCTCAAGTTTCATCCATGTTGGTGCAGATGGCAGGATTTCTTTCTTTTTAATGGCTGAATGACATTTCATTATATATATGGAATATATATATATATATATACACATATACATATATATGCATATATATCAAATCATATTTTCTTTATCCATTCATCCTTCAATGGACACATTTCCATGCCATGGTTAATATGGATAATTCTGCAATAAACATGAGAATGTAGACATCTCTTTGAGATAGTGATTTCATTTCCTTTGGATATATATCCAGAATTGCTACCATATGGTAGTTTTATTTTTAATTGTTCGAGGAACCCCTATGGTGGAAGTTTTCCATACTAGCTGTACCTATTTACATTCCCTCCAAGAGTACCCAAGGGTTCCCTTTCTCCACATCCTTGACAGTATTTGTTATTTCTTGTCTTTTTGAGACTAGCTCTTCCAACAGGTGTGAGGCAGTATCTCATTTTAGTTCTGAATTCCATTTCCTTGATGGTAATTGATATTAGGGCTCTGGGAGCAGTCCTAATACTGGGATGACCAGGAACCTGGGTTTGTGGGAGCTGGTCTGGAGTCTAGGTCTGTCTCTGTGGACTGGTTAGGTGCTGGGGAGGGCAGGGAGGCCTGAAGCCACAGGGTCTTCCTGGCACTGGGGTGGGCCAAGGGCCTGGGTTCACAGGATCCCCCTGGAACCTGGGTTTGCAGGAGTCGGCCAAGAGCCTGGGGCCCCAGGAGCCATGTGGGGCCATGGGAACCATGTGGGGCCCCAGGGTCTGCCTTGTGTTGGCATGGGCCTTTTCCTTGGGTCCATGAAGAAGCTGGGTGCTCACTTCACCTTTTCTCTCACAGGGAAGGTGTCTATCTTCATCCTGGGCTGCCCGTCTTTGAGGGAAAGATGATGAGCATAATGGGAAACTGTCTTTCCTACTATCTTCAATGTTTTTTCTTATTTCTGGGCTCTACCCAGTTGCTGTAATCCCTGACGGAGTGTCCTTAGCCCTGGTGAAGGTATTTCCAAGTGAGGATAGTTGTTCAAATTGGTGCTTCTAGGGGGAGACAAGTGCTAGAAATTCCTATACAGCTATTTTCTGATCTCACTCTCCAGATATCCCCTCACACATTATCTTATTACTTTTCCTAAAGTTAATCCTTGTTTGAGACACTTTTAAAAAAAAAAAAAAAAGAGTTTTTTTTAAAAAAAGGATTTTTTTTTAATTTCAGAAACTGAGAGAGTGCATGTGTGTGAGCCAGGGGAGGGGCAAAGGGAGAGAGAGAATTCTCAAACAAACTCCCCAATGAGTGCAAAGCCTGATGAGGTGCTCAATCCCAGAACCATAACATCATGACCTGAGCTGATATCAGGAGTTGGATGTTTAATCTACCAAGCCACCCAGGTACACCGAAACACTTTTTTTTTTTTTTTTACTTGACTTTCAGGATACTTCTTGGCTTTCCCCCTATTTCACTTTCTCAGATATCTTCCGTTCTCTAGCTACACTTACACCATAGGTCTGTGGTTCCCAAAGTAGGGTGTTTTGGGTATGCTGTGCAAACTTACAGGGAGACTATGGGATATTTAAAGTTTTAGAAGGAAACATGATGATTCTTTTTTTTTTATAATTTTTTTTAAAGATTTTTTATTTTTATTTATTTATTTGAGAGAGAGACAGTGAGAGAGAGCATGAGCGAGGAGAAGGTCAGAGAGAGAAGCAGACTCCCCGTGGAGCTGGGAGCCCGATGCGGGACTCGATCCCAGGACTCCAGGATCATGACCTGAGCCGAAGGCAGTCGTCCAACCAACTGAGCCACCCAGGCGTCCCAAACATGATGATTCTTAACATGTGGCAAGTTCTATACAAACAACTAGTTTGAGGTAGTTCATAGCTCTAACCTTTAGTGAAAGTCGGTTTTGGGGGGTGGTTGTGATAAAAAGCAAATATTGTATGAAAATTAGTGTGAGGAAGAAAATGAGGGCAGCAGTATTCAATCTGATTCCAGGGTTTGAGAAGTTGCACAGTGCCCAACATGGGCGTGCTTCCAGTTACCAAGTATTTATGGTTACTTAGGAATGAAAGGAAAATATAATTTTGTCTTTTAGTGATGTATATTACCTTTTTTAAATGGCTACTAAAGTCAAAATACTTACTCAGATGACTAAACTACTTGGTAAGCAGAATTTCTGGGTGTTTTCTTCTGGTGTAGAAGTTCTGCGAAAAAAGATTACTGAGCCTCCAGTGAACAAAGAATGTTTCTATAAACCAAGAAAGTTTGGGAACCTTTGCTGTAAGCAATTATATATGACTCCATGACTTTAAATTCCTCCAATGGGTTGATTACTCCCACATTTTTATCTCCAGCTCTGATTTCTTCTCTTAATGCCAAACTCTACTTCTAATTGCCTACACTATGTCTTTGATTGGGTATTGAATAATCATCTTAAATGTGCCTTGTTGAGAAAATCATCCTTTGATTCCTCCAGGCCAAAGTGCTCTTCCTGCAGGTCTCACCGTCCTCACAGACGGTGTGAATGACACAGCTGCTCAGGCCCAAAACACAGGAGCTGTTCTTGATTGTTCCTGTTTCAGGACCAGCAAAATTATCTGTAAAGAGCCAGACAGTCCTTTTATTTTAGGCTTTGCAGGCCATAACCTCTCTGTCACAAGTATTCAGCTCTGCTACTGTAGCAGGAAAGCAGCCATAGACAATAGTAAAGCAGTAGGCATGACTGTGTTCCATAAAAACTATATACAAAAGCAGATGGAGGGGTGGATTTGGCCTGAGGGTGGGAGTTTGCCAACCCTGGTCTATTTTGCCCACACCCTTGCATCCAGTGCATTGCAAACTCTGCTGGCCCTTCCTTCAAAATATCCTTTGAATATGAGCACTTCTCATCACTTTTGTCATCTCTTGCCTGAACCACTGAATATCTTCCAAACATCCACCCTTGCCTTTAGCAGCCAATTCTCCAAAGAACAGTCAGAGTATTCTTTCTAAAATATAAGCCAGAGGACATCACTACCCTGTTCAAATCTTTCAATGGATATCCATTATAATAATAAAACTCGAGGTTCTATAGGACCACACATGATTCACCCCCTTCGTATCTCTCCCACCTCATTTACTCACCTTGCTCACACCCTAACTGGCTTTATTGTTAGACACCCTAGGGTCTTGTATTCTTCCTGTCTGGGATAATCTGTCCTCTAAATAATCTACACGACTTATTCCCTGAATTTATTTCACTCTTTGCAGAAAGGTCACATTCTTAGAGGTCCTCCCTGATTTTCCTATCTAAAACAGCCCCTGTCATATTTCTATCACTTTTCAAATCTCATTGCCTTGATTTAATTTTCTTCCTACTATCTTATGCTGATTGAAATGATATTATATACTTATTGGTTTATTGTCTCTCCTCCATACTAGAATGTATGTCCTAGCAGGGTGTAAAATAATTGTATTTACCTCTGAATTACCTCTGCTCAGCATAGTTCCTGGTCAGTGGGAGATCCTCAATAAATGCTTGTAAAATAAATGAGTGAATGGATAGGCTGCTGTATTAGCCAGGATCCTGGCAGGAAACAGTCCAGCTTAGATGGTTTTAAAGACTTTAATGAAAGGACTGCTCAAGGAAGAACAGGCAGGGTTAAGGCAACCATGGAGGAATGTTGAGGTCCTCAGAGACCAACAACAGCAGGAGACCACTACAACCCCAAGGCCTTATGGGACAAGGGGAGGGAACAGTATTACTGGAGCCAGTGTGAGTTGGAACCCAGGGAAAAAAGCCCATGCGGTAGGAGATGTAGACACAGAGGGATGTAGCCACTACCAAGAAAGTGGCCCCAAGCAAAGGGGAGGGCAGGGAAAACAGTTCTTGATCTCTGTATCCTCCTACCTTCCAATTTACTGCCAGCGCCTCCCATTGGCCAATCTCAACTGGAAGCCAGAAGCCAAAGGAGCCCAGACAATGGTCTCTCATACAGAATGGAACAGGGTAAGAAAAGGTGGAGATAAATATGGATGGATAGACAGAGAATGACCAGGATAACTATTTGCATTATGGCCTGGCAGGTTTAAGTACAGATACCTCACATGTCTGTGGTGTGTATGCCAGCTTTTTAAGCACAGGAATCTCACCTTTTAACAATCTCACATCTCCCCTCAAGTTGGAACCTGTATTGGATATACATGTTTCGTGTTTCTTGACTTGAATCTTCCTCACTGCTTTAAACTCCAAAGACTGCAGTGATTCGGCATATTTCATTCTGTCATATTTCCCCCAATCAAGGCAGCATGATGGCCTCCCTTTGGCACACAAGATCCTGTTGTTTGAATAGCAATCTTTCACCTGGCTGCTTTACTGACCAGAAGCTGCTCGCCTCTTTTGATTTCTGTAAGTGCCAATGTTTCTGCCCTTCACAGTAAATCTCTGTGCTACTCTGAAAGCTTCCTTTCCAGAGGATCTATGTATGGACAACTCCTCCATTTTCTGTATATCACATACTTTCATTGTTCTCTTGCCCACTGGCTATTATGGAGTCAGTTGCCATGGTCCTTAGGTGCTTTTGAAAGGGTGAAAAGAGGGGCGCCTGGGTGGCTCAGTGGGTTAAAACCTCTGCCTTCGGCTCAGGTCATGATCCCAGGGTTCTGGGATCGAGCCCCGCATCGGGCTCTCTGCTCCTTGGGGAGCCTGCTTCCTCCTCTCTCTCTGCCTGAGTCTCTGCCTACTTGTGATCTCTGTCTGTCAAAAAAAAAAAAAAAACTTAAAAAAAAAAAGAAAGGGTGAAATGAGGAAAGGATGCTTTTAACCATGGGATGGCTGAGCTGTGATGAGGCTGGCTTTCTTCAAGTTCTATTGTACCAAGAAACTCCATAGTCAGGCTGCCCTATCCTTGATGTACAAGGCAGCATGGACTGGAAAAACTACATGAGGAAATAAACCTGTTTACAAGAGCAGATAAAATCTGCCTGCAGCCTGCTGAAAACCCAGTCTTACCTGGAGTCAGAAGACATCTGCCTTTAGTCATTGCAACCCCACATCAGCTTTGGGTCTGATCCAGTGTATGAGTTATCTATTGTGGTGAAGTAAATGACCCCAAAACATAAAAGGTTAAAACAGTAAACCTTCCATGACTATCTCACAGAGTTTCTGAGAGTTTGAACTTCAGGAGAGGCTTAGCTCGGTGGTTCTGGCTCAGGGTAACCTCAGGAGGTTGCAGTCAAGTTTCAGTGAAGACTGTAGTCATCTTGGAGCAACTAAGGAATTCTCTCTGAAGCTCACTCACATAACTCTCGGCAGAAAGAATGAAAGACTGTGTGGGCTTCTCTGTAGGACCACTCACAACATGGCTTTCCTCAGAGGGTGATCTGACAGAGTACCTCGAACACAGAAGCTGCTGTCTTTTATAACCTAATCTTGAAGGTGACATACCATCCCTTCTGCTGTACAATGTGGAAGGAGACTACACAAAGGATCATTGGCGACCGTATTGGAAGCTGCCTGCCACACCCAGATCTTGGCAAAATGATACACAACGAGGCTCCTCATGATGGAGTGTTGGTTGGAGTGAGGTCAAAGCCCAGGAGCTCCTGTCAGCAGTGAATAGTCAGATGCAAAAGGCTCTAAGGAACTTAAACTGTGTGGCTGGAAAAATAGGAAGAGGTCCTCTGGACACTAATGTAACTCTGGCTGGGCTTAGGTGCCATCTAAGGAATCAGGAATCGAGGATCCAGATTGCCTCCCCAACTTCCCTGGTTCCAAAGACAAACCATCAGTGTCAGAATCACCTGGAGAACTTGTTAAAAACATTGATTCTTTTCCCAAGAAATACTATATCAGGACCTCTGGTGTGGGCTCACAAAATAGTTATGACACGTACCCAGGTTTGGAAACCACCATCAGACAACAAGGGTTTTGAGGGAAGAACATTTAGCTTATAACTAAAGTGGGGGTCTGGCTTTGACTGCTGAATGCATTAAGTGAGTGTAGACTGGGTCTACAACTTCAGCTATTTGAAGGCACAATGGTTAAAGATATCCAAGTAGCTCTTGTTTACTTATTACTATAAATGATTTAAGAGATGCGTCTTTATTTTCCGTGGGATTAAAAGGAAAAACGGACAGAACTCCTAATGCAATGGATTAAATAAAATACACAAACACAGTGTGAATTTACAGTTCAATCAAATTCTGACCTTCTTGATATTGAACGGTTGGTCCCAGAAAGACCTAGAGACATACAGAAGTTTCTGCAGGCTTACAGGGTAGATGAGAACATGCTATTGAGCTTTTCCCAGAATATAGACGTGCAATATCATCTTCCCTTCTTTGTCTTTCGTATGCCATGCTGTTGGAGCCAGAGCTCTATGGCCTTTGGAAGAGTAACCGCTTTGCTGGGAAGATACTTAAAAATTGCTTTTGAACACCTCCCTAAGGGATTTCTGTTTTCAATACAGGGATCTAGAAAGCTAGAGATAGTCATCCCACCTTTATAACAAAAAGGCCAAATTGCATATCCATAACGTCTTGAGAGCCAAGTAGCAGGATGGCCAACTAGTCTGAAGTCAGAGACATGCATCTTGCAGAGAGGATGTAAGCACTTGTTAACCTAGGGGCAGAAGTTGCTGGACACTGGTATGAAAAACTCACCTGGAATCAGTGGAGGCTGAGTGTGGACTGGTGGTAGAGTATGGAGACCCAGGGGGCTACAGATATAAGACAAGTTTCTCTCCATGGCCCTTACCTGCTGAGAGTTCTGAGAAAGCATCTCTCATAGTAAAGTCCTCATGGAGAGGAATAATAGCCATCATGGAAAAGGGGAGGAAACTGCACCGAATACCTTTCTTCCTTGTATCTTCTATGGAACAAAAGCTTTAATCTATGCAGGGCAACAAACACTGCTCTCTGTAGAGTGTCACTGAAAATCTGTTGCAGTTGAAGGAAGAGACCAGAAAAAAGAAAACCATACACCCAAGGAAAGGGCAGCAATGGGTGCAGGGACCTGAATTATATATGAGGGACGGACTGGAGCACTCAAAAGGGACATAGGCCCTGCCTAAAACTGAGGTGTAATCAGAACAACAAATATACCACTCCCATGCTTTCTTACAACCATCTAACAAGTGTCAAGTAACAAGTAATAAGGGAATATGGGCAGAAAGTTGCAAGTCTGTGGAGACCATCACAGGTTAGAAGGAAAATCTAAAGCTCATGTAACATCAGAAACAATCCCTCTAGCAAACCAGTATCCAGCCTCAGCACAAGGCATCGCTAGAGGGATCTAAAATCTATGTTAAACTGAAAGCACACTAAAGCAACAACAAACTTAATCAACAACAAAACTCAAACCCAGCTCAATTCCTGACTCAATTAACTCAAACTTCCGTGCTAAACACTTGGCAAAAGAAAAGGCATGCCCATTTCCAGGTACAAAAATGATTTACTTTGGCCTTTATCACACAAGAGGTCGGAGTCCCAACTAAATATTATGAAGCACAAAAAGAAAGGAAAAAACCCACAAGAGACAAAGAAATCCACAGAATGAGATTCATAGACAACACAAATGTTGGAACTACCTGGCATAGTGTTTAAATAGCCATGAGTGCTAGAGGCCCCAGTGGAAAAGATGGACAACGTGCATACTCAGGTGGGAAATTTCTACAGAGATATCAAAGCGATAAGAACAAGTCAAATGAAAAAACACAGTAACAGAGATGAAGAATATCTTTGACTGGCTCGTTAGCTGACCTGACACAGCTGAGGAAAGAAGCAGTGAATTTGAAGCGAGGTCAACAAGAATGATCAAAACTAAGACACAAAGAGAAACATAAATGTCAATAAAGAACACAGGACAGAGAATCCAAGAACCATGGAAGAGCTCCAGATAGTCTAACAGACACACAATTGGAATACCAGAAGAAAAGAGAAAAAGAATAGAACAGAAGAAGTATTTGAAGAAATAATTGCTGGGCAGTTTCCGGAGGTAATGATGAATGCTACACAACAAAGAAAGGAAACCAAGAACAACAAGAAAGATGAACACCAAGAAACAAAATTCAAACCCTCTCAAAACACCCATCTAGGCATAAAATCATCAAACTGCTGAAAACAAAACACAGAGAAAATCTTGAGGTATCCAGATGGGGAGAAAAGACACATTGCATACAAAGGAAGAAGGATAAGGATTGCTGTAGGCTTCTTGCTAGAAACTACACAAAGAAAAAAAAAAAAGAAAAAAACACTGTGCGAAACAGAAGACATTGAGTGACAACTTTAAAGTACTAAAAGCAAAACAAATCTCTCAACCCAGAATTTCTAAAGCCCACAGAAATACTTTTCAAAAATGAAAGAGAAGTAAACACTTTCTCAGACAAACAAAAAATAAGAACTACTCAACCAGAAAAGTGAAAAGAAGTTCTTCAGGCAGAAAGAATATGATTACCAGATAAAAACTTAGATAGAAACAAAGAGATGAAGAGCACTTGAAATGGAATGAACTCAAGTAAAATAAAATGTGTTTTTTTCTTATTTAAAGTTGCTGTAATAAAACTAACTGGTTAAAGCAAAATGGTGTTTATGGCATACATAAAAGTAAAATGTATGATGATATAGGACAAAGAATGGGAAAGGGGAATTGGGAGTATACTGTTCAGGGTCTGTATGCTACCCATGAAGTGGTATGTTACTTAAAGCTGATTCTGATTAACTAGTGATGTGTATTGTAAGTCCTGGAGTAAGACAGATTTTCTTTAGAAATTATATATAACAAATTAATAGTAAAGACAAAATGGAAGAATGAACAGCTCAATTCAGAATATATAATTAATACGAGAGAAGGCAGAAAAATAAGAAAAAAGAAGCAAAGAACAAATGGAACAAATAGAAAACAGCTAGCAAGATGGTAGATTTTAATCCAACCCAACCACATCAATAATCACATTAAATGTGAATGGTCTAAATGTACCAAATGAAAGAGAGATTGCCATGTTGGATTTAAAAAAAAAAAAAAAACAAGACTCACTATATGCTGCTATAAAAAAATTCAATTAAAATAGAAAGGTATAGATAAGTTAAAATAGAAGGATGGGAAAAGATGTATAATGCAAACATGATAAATAAAGAAGCTGGGCAGCTATATCACTATCAGACAAAGGAAACTTCAGAGCAAGGAATATTATCAGCGATAAAGAGGGATATCATGTAATAATAAAGGGGTAAATTCTTTAAGAAGCAATTTTATATTTGCATGTACCTAACAACATAGAGTTTCAAAATACATAAAGCAAAAACTGATAAAACCAAAAGGAGAAATAGACAAAAACTACAATTATGGTGGGACACTTTAATACTAGTCAGTAATTGATAGAACAAATACATGGAAAGAACTGAATGATATGATCAAACAAACTTGACCTGATTACCATTTATAGAGAATGCAAACCAGTCAGAACAGAATGCATATTCTTTTCAAGTACACATAAAATACTCTCAAAGATAGGCCATATTCTGCATCAAAAATAAAAAGTATACTTGATATTAAAGAAATCATATACGTTCTCTGATATAATGGAATTAAACTAGAAATCAATCATAGAGTTCTCAAATCCTCTCAGATATCAAAATTTAACAATATTGCTGCTATGAACATTTGAGCATAGTTTTTGTGTGGACATAAGTTCTCATTTATCTCGAGCATATAACCAGAAGTGGAATTGCTGGGTCATATGGTAACTGTATGGTTAGCCTTTTGAGAAATGATAAGACTGTTTTCCAGAGACTATTTTCCCCCCATTGACTTGTCTTGGCACCCTTGTTGAAAATCAGTTGACTCTAAATGTGGGATTAATTTCCAGACTCTCAGCTGCACCATTTTACACTCCTATCAGCAGTGAGTGAGGATTTCAATTTTTCCACATTCTCATCAACACTTGTTATTATCTGTCTTTTTGATTATGGTCATTCGAGTGGGTGTGAAGTGGTATCTCATCATGGTTTTGATTTGGATTTCCTGATGACTAATGATGTTGAACATCTTTTCTTGTGCTTGTTACCCATTTGTCTATCTTTTCTGGGGAAATTTTCTATTTGGATACTTTGCCAATCTTTAAATTGTGTTGTTTTTTTATTATTGAATTCTGAGAGTTATTTATATATTCTAGGCACAAAAACCCTTAATAGATATATGATTTGCAAATATTTTCTCCCATTTTGTCAGTTATATTTTCACTTTCTTGATGCTATCCTTTGCAACATAAAAGGTTTTAGTTTTGATGAAGTTCAATTTACCTTTTTTTCCTTTGGTTGCTTTTGTGCTTTGTGTCATATCTAAGAATTCTTTGCCTACCTCAAGGTAATGAAGACTTACAACTATCTTTTCTTCCATGAATTTTGTAGTTTTAGCCCTCGCATTCAGGTCTTTAATCCATTTGGAGTGGATTTTGTCTATGGTATGAGGTAGGGGTTCAACTTTATTCTTTTGTATATAGACATCTGGTTGTCCTAGTACCATTTGTTGGAAAGACATTCTCTTCTTCATTGACTTGTTTTGCCACCCTTATTGAAAACCAATTAACCATAAATGTGAGGATTTATTTCCAGGTTCTTAATTCTGTTTTATTGATTTATGTTTATCCTTATGTCAGTATCACACTGTCTTAATTACTGTAGTTTTCAGAGTTTTGAAATCAGGCAGTGTGAGTCTCCAAACTGTGTCCTTCAAGATTGTTTTAGCTACTCTGAATTTCTTAAATTTCCATATGAATTTTAGGATCAGCTTGTCAATTTATGGAAAGAAGTCATCTGGAATTTCATTTGAAATCATATTGAATCTGCAGATAAATTTGGTGAGTATTGACATCTTAACAATATTTGTTTTCTTTTTTTTCTTTTTTTTTAAAATTTTTTCAATTTATTTATTTTCAGAAAAACAGTATTTATTATTTTTTCACCACACCCAGTGCTCCATGCAATCTGTGCCCTCTATCAATATTTGTTTTCTGATTCATGAGCATGGAATCATTTTCCACATATTTATGTCTTCTTCAACAATGTTTTTAGTTTTCAGAGTGTACATTTTGCACTTCTTTAGTCAATTTTATCAAGAAGGATTTTATGCTTTCAGATGCTATTTTAAATAGAATTTTTTTCCTAATTTCATTTTTGGGTTATTTATTTCAAGTCTATATAAATACAATTTATTTTTCTTTTTTGATCTTTTATCTTGCAACCTTGCTGAACTACTTAGGGTTTTTTTGTTAGTTTGTTTGTTTGTTTGTTTTTGCTTTTGTTCTTGAGAGAGTGTGTGAGCATGAGTGAGGATGTGGGGGGAGAGGGAGAAGGAGTGACAGAATTCCAAGCAGGCTCCATGCCTCGTGTACATCTGGATGCAAGGCTCAGTCTCACCACCCTGAGATCACAACCTGAGCTGAAATCAAGAGTTAGGCACAACCAACTGAACCACCCAGGCACCCATGAACTAATTAGTTTCAATAGGATTTTTTAAAGTGGATTTTTTAAGATTTTTCTATATATAAGCTCATGTTACCTGAGAAAATAGATGGCTTTGCTTCTTTCTTTCCAAATTGGATGCCTTTTATGTCATTTCCTTGCCTCCATTATAATGTTGAATAGAAGTAAGAAGAACATACATCATTGTCTTTTTTCTGATTTTAGGGTGAAAGCATTCAGACTTTTGCCAGTAAGTATGATATTAGCTGTGGGTTTTTAATAGATGCCTTCTATCATCTTGAAGATGTATTTCCTTTATTTCCAGCTCATCAAGTGATGTTTTTATCATCAAAGATTGTTGGATTTTGTCAAATGATTTTTCTACATTTATTGAAGTGATCGTGTGTTTTTTTTTTTAAGATTTTATTTACTTATCAGAGAGAGAGAGGGAGAGAGCGAGCACAGGCAGACAGAATGGCAGGCAGAGGCAGAGGGAGAAGCAGGCTCCCCGCTGAGCAAGGAGCCTGATGTGGGACTCGATCCCAGGACGCTGGGATCATGACCTGAGCCGAAGGCAGCTGCTTAACCAACTGAGCCACCCAGGCATCCCGATCGTGTGGTTTTTATCCTTTCTTCTATTATGTGGTATTACATTAATTGACTTTCATGTCAAACCAACTTTACATTTTTGGATTAAATCTCACTTAGTCATGGTCTTTTAAATATGTTGCTGGATTTGGTTTGCTAACATTTGTTGAGGATTTTTGTGTCCATATGCATAAGAGATATTGGTCTTTTCTTTTCTTGTGGTATCTTTATCTGTCTTTAGTAGGGCAATAATGATTTCATGGAATGAGTTTGAAAGTCCCCTCCTCTTCTATATTTTAAACAAGTTTGTGAAGTATTCATATTCATCCTTTAAATGTTTGGTAGAGTTAGCCAGTGCAATAAACTAAATATTTGTGTCCTCTCCAAACTCATATGTTAAAATCCTTACCCCCAGGTTGATAGTAGTAGCAACCAGGGTTTGGGGGAGGTAATTAGGTCATGATATTGGAGCCCTCATGAATGAGATTGGTACCCTTATAAAAGAGATCCTAGAGAGATCTTTTGTTTTGAAATGGGCTCTCACCAGACTCCAGATCTGCTAATACCTTGATCTTGGACTTCTCAGCCTTCAGAATTGAGAAATGAATCTTTTCTGTTTATGAACTACCCAGTTTGTGGTATTTTGTTATAATAGCCAGAATGGACCAAGATAGCCATAAGACCTTGCAGTCCCATTCCCAGGTATTTATCCTAGAGAAATGAAAACTTATGTTTGCATCAAAACCTCGGCACCAGTGACTAAGGCAACTCTGTTTATAATTGCCTCAAACCGAAAACAACTCAGATGTCCTTCAGCTGACAGATATATACACAGCCCTTCGTATTTCAATGCTGTGTAATATTCCCAGTAATAAAAAGGAACAAACTATTGACTCACACAAAAATGCAGATACATTTTAAATGCATTTGCTAAGTGAAAGAAGCAGACCAAAGGTTAAATATTGTATGATTCTACTTATATAGTAATATGATAAAGGAAAAACTAGAGGGAAGGGAAGCAGATCAGTGTTTTCTAGGGCTTAGGAAGTGAGGAAGGATGGACTACAAAGGGGTGACGATGTGGGAGTTTTTGCTGTGATGAAACTATTCTGCATCATAAATATAGTGCCACTTAGGTGACTCTGTGCACTTTTCGTATTCCATCCCGAGTGAACTTTATTGTAAGTAATTTAAAAAGTCAACTAGGTTGTGGGGGAACCCCAAACAGAATCCCAACAGAAACAGCTGAACCTCCCTGTATTGCAAACAGGTAACATAACCATACGAAGGGCATGGGGAAGAAAAGAACTAACTTAAGTAAGTTTGGAAAACAATGTTTTTACTGGACATTGTAAGGCCAGGGACAACAGAATTATACACATGTTTTACACATTAGTTAGCAAATCTGACTTTGATGGAAAATGGGTTAGCAATTTTGAAATTATGTGAATTTTAGAGCTGAACAAATAAGTACATATTTTGTAGGTAATGCGAGTGAAGTTTCACTGTTGGAGAAATATAGCGATACAAATATTGGAAGGGGGGTGGGCTAGAATGAATTCTGTCATGCTGGATTAGGGTCATAGCCATCAGTGTGCACTCATGGGTTTTAAATATACATACAGAAAAAGAGACACAGAAATAAAGTACTGCATGTATGCATGGGTTAATATGCATATATACAATTCTTAGTTCTGTCCAGTGAGAGGGCCTTGAAGCACAGACCAAGTGCCCAGATCTTGGTTTCTAAGACATCATTTTCCAACAAGATGGGCCAAGGCTTCTTGAAGAAGTTGTTGATTCCATGCAAGCTGGGGCAGCCACTCTGGAAAACAGTTTGGAGTTTCCTCAAAAAGTTGAAAATAGAGCTATCCCATGACCCAGCAATCACACCACTGGGTATGTACCCTAAAAATACAAATGTAGTGATCCGAAGTGGCGGGTGCACCTGAATGTTTATAGCAACAATGTCCACAATAGCCAAACTATGGAAAGAACCTAGATGTCCTTCGACAGATGAATAGATAAAGAAGATGTGGTGTATATACACAATGGAATACTATGCAGCCATCAAAACCCCAAATCTTGCCATTTGCAATGATGTGGATGGAACTAGAGGGGATTATGCTGAGCAAAATAAGTCGATCAGAGAAAGACAATTATCATATGATCTCCCTGATATGAGGAACTTGAGAGGCAGAGTGGGGGATTTGGGGGATAGGAAGGAAAAAAAGAAACAAGATGGGATCAGGAGGGAGACAAACCACAAGAGACTCTTAATCTCAAACAATAAACTGAGGGTTGCTGGGGGGAGGGAGTTGTGGAGAGGGTGGTTGGGTTATGGACATTGGGGAGGGTATGTATTATGGGGAGTTCTATGAATTGTGTAAGACTGATGATTCATAGACCTGTACCCCTGAAGCAAACAATATATTATATGTTAATTAAAAAAAAAAGAAGTTGTTGACTCCGGGGCTGGGAAAAGGAAAACACAGATGAGCTTGGAGCAACTTGTGTGCCTGAAAATAAGGAAGTTCTTGAAAAAGTATGGGACTTGTCTAAAAGGGCATAGGGACCAACCTGAAAATGATCCCAATGGCCAAAACTGGAGCAATTTGGGCAGTAAAATGAATAAGAGTAGTGTGGAACCATAAACCACAAGATAATATAAATACATCCAGAAGTCCAGACTGATGTAAATAAATGATTGGATAAATAAATGAGCAGGCAGAAGAGATAGCTTTTCCTTACAGAAGCAGCACAATTCATACACGTAGAAGGAAGGAGGGAAATGAAAATCAGTATTAGAACACTGCAGTAATAATCATTGCAAGCAAGAGATCCACTAACAAATGCCAAAATTAATGGTTTGAGGAGTAAGAGGATATTTCTGTCTCTTAAAAGGATCTCTTTGAAGGTATTTATTAATGACACAGAGATAAACAATAATTGTACAGTAGAGAAACTCAGTAGACACTGAGGGATTGGGCGATTCAAGTGACCAAGGTCAATATCACCAGTCATAAGACATGCAACTATGATGTCCCCTCCGGTATGATGTACTGAGAACGGCACGGCATCCCTCCCGTGGTATTCTTGCAAAAAACACATAGTCTAAATATAATTGTGAGAAAGCATCAAAGAAACCCAAATGGTAGGACATTCTACAAAAGAACTGACTGGTACTTTTCAAAAGTATCAAGGGAAGACAAGGAAAGAGTGAAAAAAGGGCATCGACTGTGGGAGACTAAATGAAATTTGGGACACTCATTTGTATCTTAGACTCGAAAATGTTCATTAACAGAAGAACTGTCGAAATGCAAATTAAGCATGTAATTTAGTTAATATTATTTTTGAAGGATTTTATTTGTTTGTGAGAGAGAGAGAGAGCGAGAGAGAGCAGGGGGTGGAGGAGCAGAGGGAGAAGGACAAGCCGACGCCACACTGAGTGCAGAGCCGATGCTGGGCTCAATCCCACGATCCTGAGATCATGACTTGAGCTGAAATCAAGAGTTAGATGCTTAATGAACTGAGTCACCCTGGCACCCCGTCCCCCATTTTTAAAAAAGATTTTTAAAAAAATTTATTTGATAGAGAAAGCAAAAGAGGGAACACAAGCAGGGAGAGTGGGAGAGGGAGAAGCAGGCTCCCCGCTGAGCAGGGAGCCTGATGCAGGGCTCGATCCCAGGACCTTGGGATCATGACCTGAGCTGAAGGCAGAAGCTTAACTGACTGAACCACCCAGGCGCCCTACCCGGCCTCCTTTTAAAATTTTTTATTTATTTATTTTTATTTTTTTGAAAGAGGGGAGAGAGCAGAGGGAGAAGTGTTAATATAATATATATTATATATAATATAATATATTACATTATATTATATATAATATATAATATAATATAAATTATTATATAATTATTATATAATAATACTTATGTGCCAACATCAGTACCTGGATTCAGTGATTGTGCTATTGTTATGTAAGACGGTAACATTAGTGGAAGCTGGGTGAAGCGCATATGGGGATTCTTTTTACTGTTTTTGCGACGTTTCTGTTTAACCTAAAATTATTTCTCTATATCTAAATTTAAAATAAAAAGTTAAAAAAAATATTTCCCTGGAAGAGTCCATAGGCGGCAGAGCTACAAGAAAGAAAGAAAGAAAAAATGACCACAAAACAAAAATATTTTGGGGGTTGGGGAAAAAGTGTGCTATGGAGAAAGGCTTCTGGAATTCCTCAGTGACTGCCTTCCACACCTGAGGTTACTTTTGGTCGAAGGCCTTGGCTATTGGAACAGTGGGGATAAATCAACATTGCAGCGAAATGTCCTTGAGCAGGTTGGCACAGTTTGGGGACCCCCGCCAGGAGAAAAAAATTCAGAGAATTTTTGATAAGCAAAAATTATTGGTGGAATATATTTTAATAAGTTCTTCAAGAAGGATAAAAGTGGAAGTTCTTTGTGTTAATTGCATCAATTTAATTAGTACTCCTTCTAGGGAATCTGGGAGTCCGTGGAAAACTAACATCAAAAAACCAGCAACAAGCATCCATCTGTGGTTCAGCCCAATGGAGGAGAATTCAGTGAACTTGTTGCTGAACGTGTGATGATGAAGGGAAGCACAAAGAAAAAGGAAGTTAAATCATTTATTTCATAATTAAAATCAAAATTTATGTGAAGAGCAAATATTTAGAAAGTGTCTACTGTGTGCATGACCCCAAATAAATTAATGTGGGTAGCACTTTACCAGCCACCAAATTCTGGCATAAATCATCACATTGGTCCATCACAGAAACCAGGAGGAGTGCGCAAGGCATTGTCTGGTTTTCACAAGTGAGAAACAGTCTCACACAAGTCCAGCGGCTTTGCCAAGGTCACACAAGGAACGGTCAGGCTGGGACTTGAGTACTGGCCTTCCACTTCCTAACTCCTTTTGAGAATTCTCTTTTTAAAATAAAAATAACTTTCCATCTGCATCTCTTGATGAAGAATGAGCAAGTATACCCAAGATGTGGATTCATCTAAAATTTGAAAATTTGTTTTAAATGTTCTGCACTGGACATAATCCAGAATGTTTTCAAAAGACACATTTTCCCCTTAAATGTTTAAATGCATGTCCTTAAGGATAAATTAAATCCATATGTTCCTGATCAATTTGCATTTACTGTAATTCATTAAAATGCCTCCCTGGAAGTTATTGAGTGCTCGAACATGTTTTGCGTCTTGTTCTGAGTATCTACAAAAACTCTTGATGGTCTTAAAATCAATGTAAGTCTTTTGCATAAGTATAGACTCAGTCTATTCATTTTCAGGAAGGTGACCCTTGGGCGAGTGTAGCAGATTTGGACTTCATCCTGTCTCCCAGCTTTCTTAGCCTTAAAGTAGAGGGAGGAGTACCCCACACAGGAGTGGGAAAGCCATTTGCCCTTCAATGTTCAAAGTTCCGTTGAAAGGACGTGAATACATTACACATCTCTAGCATGTCTAAGTGCCCCAAACCCAACCACCTTTTGTCCGTCTGTCCGTCCATCCATCCATCCATCCATCCATCCAGCTAGCCAGCCAGGTATTTAGTCATTCAGGTAACATTTACTGGAGTCTTACTGTGACTCACGCATTGTGGGAGGTTCTGAGAAAAAAAAAGTAACACACTTTTCCTGTCACCTTTTATAGAGAATACTATATTATCTTAAGAACAACTCTACAATTTATGTAGATAATTCTATTCCTTCTTCATAGAAATGGACAAAGGGGCTCAGAAAGGTCTAGCAAATTCCAGGTGATTCCAGGTGACCCCAGGTGATTCCTGACACATAGTAGATACTATGCTAATGTTTCCTGAATTGAAATGAGTGAGCAAGAGGTATGGTGTTGCGTTTGGATCTGCTCTGGTTAAGACACCAGTGTATAAGAATAGACTAGTGGTAAGAACATGACTTCAGAGCCAGACTGGGTCTGGGTTTCAAGCCCACTTCCATTACTCAATAACCATGTGTATCTGTCAGGGACCCAGCAGGAAACAGATGGTGCGCTCAAATTAGGATAATTATAGGAAGGCTTGAAAAAGGAACTATTTATGAAGGTGTGCAAAGGGTAAAGGGGAACCACACAGGGTAGTGCACCAATGATGTGCCTGTTACTTGTTCTGGGTCCTAATGAAACAGAAAAGGAAGTGGTTATGATAACCCAGAGAGGGGTATCAGATGGGAACTTTGACCTTCAGCTGAGGGCTGCTGCCTGCCCGAGATGACTCCCCAGGAAGAAAGCCAAGGAACAACTACCCTGATCTCATTCTCCTCCTGCCCTCCCATATCCCACCAGGACACCCATTGGTTGAACCCATCTGGGCAAAGAAACCTTTGATGTGGTCATAGAGGTCAGCTTTTGGGATGGGACAGAGAGTGAGTGGAGAGTGGATCCTGAGAAGCTGATGGAACACATCTGACAGACACTGCATGTGATGTTGGGCAATCATATCACTTTTTTTACTTTATGACCCTCCTCTTTTAAATGAATGGAAAGAAACCCACTTTGAGGGGTGATTGGAGAGGATTTAATGGAATCATGGGTAGACACCATTGAGCACACTACCTTGCACCAGAGATCACTTGTATTTCTTCTGTCCTAGACTTTGGTGCCCAAACCTGGTGGTCCCAGCTGCTCAGAACAACCCAACACCCAGTCAGTCTTACTCTCTGAGATGTGTAGTACTTAGTTTCATAGACCTGTGCTTGCCATGTCTTTGGGGATGTGGAATTGACAATAAGGAGCTGGGCCTTAGATTCAGCTCGGGGAGAACTCATAGAAGACGGGATTGTGCCTTGTGAGCGGACAGCGACAGAGGGAGCTAGAAGAGAATGACCAGCAGGTGTGCGTGTGAGAACAGTGGGGGAAGACAGGCAGGAGCAGGCACTTCTAACATGCAAGACAGGGAAGGAACCAGCCTTCACTGAAGAACATCAGTCTCCACACTTTCAGGTGCAGCCGATTCAATTTCGTTGTTGTGGGTCTGAGTGTGGCCCAAAAATGTATGTGATTCTTGTGCCCCACTCAGATCCCACCCTCCACCCCCACCAAGATGGCCCTGCCGTGGAATTCCTAAGCCAACCCTACTTTCCGAAACACTGACATGATGTCTTGGGGGGTAGATGTAGAGGTCAGATCCACCTAGTTTGAATCTTAGTTTTGTCATTTCTAGCTATGTGCCCTTAGGCAAATCACTCAAACTCTCTCTGCGCCATGGCTCAGCTGAAATATTGCCCATCTTACCAAGTTACATGAGGTTGAAATGAGATAATCTATATAAAGAATTTAGTAAATATTGATGCTAAGTCTGTGAGCAGATGGAAAAACCCCAAGTAATTCACTGGGGTTCTGGGATGGGCCTTTGATGCTGGTGGGAAGAAAGAAAAGTCTTGAAGGTTGCAACCAAGTAGGATCCCGCAGGCCCTGGATGCCACCCTTCCTGAATCCCATTCAGTACAGTTGGTCAGCTTTTCCCTCAGAGCTACTACAAAGTGTGATTCCAACTTTGGCATAAGTGGATCAGCCTAACATATAAAGCTTCCTGAAATCACATGAACCAACTTCAATATCCACAAATCCACAATATCCATGGTGAGATCTAATTTGGAGACAAGGTAAGAATAAGGTTCTAAGTCAAGTGGTTTCTCCCAGAGCCATGCTGCTAATGTAGAGTTGAGGCAATATTTGATGATCTTTTCTAACTAGAGAATTTCTTATGGTTTCCGCCATGCACCAGTCAGTTGGTATCCTCTGAAACACATAAGGGGAAAAGGAGCAGAAGTGACTCTTTCCTCCAGTACCAGAATAGTAGTGTGATATGAGGATTGAGCCAAACAAAGCTGGGCTGGAATCCTTACTTTCATATGTAATTGTTGTGTGAAACTGAAGATGTCACATGACCTTCTTTTGAAATCTTTAAATTATTTATTTATTTGTTTGTTTATTTAAGTAGGCTCCACATCCAACATGGAGCTCAATGCAGGGCTTGAACTCATGACCCTGAGATCAAGACCTGAGCTGAGATAGTCAAACACTTAACCAACTGAGCCACCCAGGCACCCCAGTCACGTGATCTCCTGAACCTCATGTCCTTTTCTGCAGATGAGGATACTGTCAAATATTTTACCTGGTTATTATGAGGATTAATCAAGAGCGTGTATGTGACTTCCTGGCATTTAGTGGCATTCCAAAAATTACCATTTACTATTGTTTCCAGCTTTATGAGGTGGTCTTGTTATCACTTGAAATTTCTACCACATATGTGTGCACTTTATTAAGTGCATCCAAAGAACTCCATTTTTTGCATTAAATCCCTCTTGGGTCGATAGAACTTAATATGTTATCAGTTCTGATTGCTAACCACACACTTTATCATTTTGGAGATAAAACTTTTGATCTTCCAACTTAAGAAGTGCTGAGATAAAATTCTTTGGGGATATTCTTTTCAAAGATGTTCTGTCTTTTCTTGTCTTTGAGCAAAAAACTAAATGAAGCCAAGATGTTGGAGTTCCTGCGTGCAAATAATTTACCATGGGATAGTATGGGTAAACTGCATACCAAACAGAGGTTTATCTCTTCTGGGGTTTAGGATAGTTCTGTGGTAAAGGACTCAGAGAAGGACATGAAGACTGGTTCAGGCTTAATCCTAGATTTATCTCCATGAGCCTCTTAGAATATTGTCAGAAACAGTCACTGTTCCCTTAAGAAATAGAAGGCAATGACTTCAAGGGCCTTAAGTGGAAATACAAGGCAGATACGGCCAAACCACCTCTTCTGGCAAATTATATCCAGACTCCAGTGGGTAAGTTGCGTCCTTCTGCCGTCTCCCTGGTCCTTGTCTCTTCTGTCTCTGAAACTCATCTGTCTGGGCTTTGTTTATGGTGTTACCATATTTGTAATCCGCCCCCAGCTCTTCAGTGACTCACCAGCACTGACCTGTTTTTGGCTTGGTTTCCCTATCTGTAAATCAGGAATGACTAAATCAATCCTCAGAGTTTTAATCATCCATGAAATATGATAACATGCAGGGCACCTGGGTGGCTCAGTCGGTTAAGTGTCCAAAACTTGATCTCGGCTCAGGTCTTGACCTCATGGTCGTGAGTTCAAGCCTCATGTTGGGTTCCAACACTACTGGGCACAGAGCTTACTTAAAAAGAAAAATTAAAAATCGTAATTCTTGTATGGAAAAATCTAAGTTGAATTCAAGAAATGCATGTATAATGAGGAAGGAAAAAGGGAACGAATAAACATGGAAAATCTAAATACGATAACATGAGTAGAGAGCCTTAAACAGGGCCTGGTCCTCAACCAGCGTTTAACTCCTATGCTCATTTTGTGAATATCTTCGTCTTTATAACCCAGCCTATCTAATACAGGGCTTGATAATGCCCTCTGGTACAACCAGGTCAGCCAGAGGAAACTAGTATTCCTGAGCCTCGGTTTTCTCATCTGTAAAATGAAGACAATAATAATTTTAGAGGGACATTGTGAGAAGAGCACTTCTCACCAGTGGGAGACAGAGCTCTCTGCCTGAATTTGATCTGGCCCAATTTCAAAGATTTGGCTGGTCCTTTAGACTTCAGATCTTCCCTCCCCAATCAATTATGCAGTGAGGACAGAGCTCCAGATGATTAAGGAACAAAATGAGACACATTCATAAACCTAGACTGTATATCAGGCAGGCAGTGCAATGCTTTCCCATGTAGGGTTCATCATATTAGATTTGTAGGGATGTACTGCCTCTGTGGATTCTTTTTTCAATAAGGAAAGATATTTGTGATATTTGACATAAATTACATTGGTACAGATCAATGTTATACATAGAATTTACACTTTTCCTCTTTTAATGGCTGTAAATGTTGCAAACTTTACCTTCCTTGCAATAAATCGTGGGTATTTATCTTCTTTGTTGATGAGTAATTGACATAAAATGAACTGCCCATAATTAAAGTGTTCAGTTTCATAAATTTTGATAAATATACCTATGAAACCATCACCACCATCAAGATAATGAGCATATCTCTAACTCTCAAAAGTACATTAGCTTGCATTTTCTAGAGTTTTATGAGTATGGACTCATATAGCATGTACTCCTTTTTCTCTGGCTTCTTGCACTCAGAATAATTATTTTGAGATTCCTTCTTGTTCTTGCTTCTATTAGTAGTTCATTCTTTTTTGTAAGTTAATTTATTCATTGGACAGAGAGAGAGAACACAGGCAGGGGGAGGTGCAGAGGCAGAGGGAGAAGCAGACTCTCCACTGAGCGGGAAGCCTGATGTGGGGCTCGATCCCAGGACCCTGAGATGACCTGAGCCGAAGGCAGCTTCTCAACCGACTGAGCCACCCAGGCACCCAGTAGTTTATTGCTTAATATGCCTGAATAATATTCTGTTAAATGCACAGTTCGTCCATACACTGGTTGGAAACGTGGGTTGTCTTCTCGTTATTATAAATAAAGCTGCTTTGAACATTCATTTGCAAACCTTCATATGGATATATTCCTTCATTTCTCTTGAGTAAATATCTAAAAATGGAATGGCTGAATCATATGATAGGTATATGCTTAACTTTTGAAGAAACTGCCAAATGACTTTCCAGAGTGTTTGTCCAAGTTCATGTTCTGACCACCAGTGTATGAGAGTTCGTTACTCCACATCTTCATCAACACTTAATATGGTCAGTCTTTTTTATTTTAGCTATTCTAATAAGTGTGTAGTGATATCTCATCGTGGTTTTAATTTGTATTTTTCTAATGACTTTTTCTTTTGTTGCTTTGCTTTCCATATATCTTCCTTGGTCTGTTTAAATCCTTTTCAAATGTGTTAGGATTTTTTTCCCCTTATATTTAGGTTTGAGAGCCCTTTAAGTGCTCTGATGGAAGGAAATAACTGTAAGGGAGGAATCTTCACAATGTACATGAAATCATCACTTTGTATACTTTAAATATCTTACAATTGTATTGTCAATTATACCTCAATGAAGCTGAAACTCTTTTTCCTGATTAGTCTGGCTAGAGGTTTATCAATTTTATGGATCTTCTCAAATAACTAACTTTTGTTTTTCTTGATTTATTTCCTTTCTTCTACTTATTTTTAGCTTAATATTTTCTTCTTTTAGTTTCTTAAGGTGGAAGCTGAGGTCATTGATTTGAGTCCGTTCTTCTTTCTCAAATAGAAGGCTTAATGCTAATTAAGAATTGATTTTAGAATTTTAATAGAATTTTCCTAAAGCATTGCTTAAGCAGCATTTCACAAATTTTGATATGCTGTGTCTTCATTTTAATTTAGTTTAAAATATTTCCTAATTTCACTTTTAATCTCATCTTTGACTCATGGAATATTTAAAAGTGTACTATTTGGTTTCCAAATATTTGGCCAATTTTCCAGACATTCTGTTATTGAGTTCTAATTTAATTCCGTTGTGATCTGAGTATACTTGGTGTGACTTTATTCCTTTTGTTCATTATGGCATATTTTTCTCTGAATACGGCTTATTTTGGTTAATATTTTATGTGCAGCTGGAAAGAATGTGTATTTTTATATTGTTGGAGGGGATGTTCTATAAATGTCAGTCACATCAAATTGGTTGATGAAGTATACTATATTCTTCCTGATTTTCTGTTATTGCTTCTATCAATTATTGAAAGAGGAATATTAAAATATTAGACTACAGTTGTTGATTTGTCTATTTCTCTTTGTGTTTCCGTCAGTTTTTTCTTCATGTATTTTAAAGCTCTGCTATTAGGTGCATATTTAGAACTGCTATGTCCTCTTGATGAGTTGACCATTTTATCATTTCAAAATGACACTTTTGATATCTGGTAATATTCTGTGCTCTAAAATCTACCTTGATATTAACAAAGACATTCTAGCTTTCTTTTGCTTATCATTATGATAGCACATATTTTTCAATTCTTTTACTACTTATGCCTTCTTATTTAAAGTTCATTTCTTGGAGGTAGCATATAATTGGGTCTTCCTTTTCATTCAACCTGTATTTTACTCTCTGTTTAAATTTATTTTTATTCTCTGCTTTTTAATTGGAGTGTTTCGAACTTTAAACATTCAATGTAATTATTGATATAGTCTGGTTTAATCCTACCAGCTTACTTTCCCTCCTCTATTTGTTTCATCTTCCCTTCCCTTTCCTTATTTTCTACCTTCTTTTGGGGGTATTTAAGCTTTTTTATGGTTTTATTTTATTTCCTTCGATAGCTTAGTAGGTATAACCTTTTTGGCTATAGTTTAGTGGTAGCTTTAGGGTAATTGTATGCATTTTTAATTTATCACACCCTGCCTCCTAGTGATATTATACTGCTTCTACTTCTACATTATGGTTCTATTTTTCCCCTCCCAACTTTTGTGAGATTGTTATCATATAGATTTCTTTTATATATGTTGCAAATCACATCTCCATTTTTATTATTCATGTATAAATAGTCAGCTATATTCTAAAGAGACTTCAATAAGAAAACATAGTGTAGTTTACCCATGTATTTACCAATCCTTTGTGTAGATTCATATTTACATCTTCCTTCTGTCTGAAGGATATTCTTTGACATTTCTTATAGTATAGGTTTGCTGATGATGAATTGTTTTATCTTTTGTATGTCTGAAAAGTCTATTTTTCCTTTGATTTTGAAAGACATTTTCACTGGGTCTAGATTTCTAGGTTAATAGGCTTCTTTTCTTTTAATACTTAAATATATTGCTTCACTGTCTTCTTACTTGCATTGTTTTTAATGAGAAATTTGCTGTCATCCTTATCATTGTTCTTCTACGCAGAATGTGTCTTTTTCTCTTTCTTCTTTTAAGGTGTTATCTTTATCACTGTTTCTCAGAAATTTGTTTATGATGTGCCTTGGTGTTGTTTTATTTATGTTTCTTATGATTGGGTTTGTTAAGCTTCTTGAACCTGGAAATTTGGAAAAAATTTAGGCTTCATTTCTTCAAATGTGTTTCCCTTACCAACCAATTTCCGATTTCAGGGACTCCAATTACACGTACATTAGGCTGCTTAGTTATAAGTTAGTCATTCTGTGTTCTTTCTTTAGCTCTTTTTTCTTCTTCTTTTTTTTTTTTTTTTTTACATTTTTCACTCTGTATTGCAGTTTGAATAATTTTATTGCTATGTTTTCAAGTTTATTGCTATGTTTTTAATTTTTTATTCTGCAACATCTATCTGACATTAATCCCACCCAATGTATATTTTCATCTCACACATTGTAATTTTCATTGCTAGAAGTTTTATTTGGGCTTTTAAAATAAACCTCACATACCCACTTTTCTTTTCAAACTTATGGAATACAGTTCTAAACTATTACAAACCAATATACTTTTTCACTATTTTGACATCTGTATCTACTGTGTGTCAGTTTTGATAGAGTGAGCTTTCTTCCATTTGGGGTCATATCTTCCTGACCACTTATGGTAATTTAATATTTGATGCTGGACATTGTGAATTTTACCTCGTTGTGTGCCAGATATTCTTGACCTAAAATTATTCTTAAGCTTTGTTCAGGTATGTGGTTAAGTTACTTGGAAACTATTTTATTGTGTTGTGTCTTGCTTTAGAGATTTGAGAGTCAGAACCAAAGATGTGCTTATTCGAGGATTAATCATCCACAATTACTAAGGTAAGACCCTTTTCCAGACTAAAGCCAACACTCTGAATCTTGAGGCTTGGTAAGAACAGACACCATTACCAGCTCTGTGTGAGGGCCTGGCACTCTTATCTCTAATCCTTTTGGGATGTTCTTTCCGTGACTTCAGGTAATTTCCTCACACATAGCACACTGATCATCCCTCAGCTGAGTACTTAAGGGAAACTATCTGCAGATCTCCAGAATTCTCTGTGTATAGTTGATTCCTCTCCAGTACCCTTTCCTGAGAACTCCAGCTGCTTTAGTCTCCCAGACTCTCAGATTTGTCTCTTTAATTCAGGAAATCAGTGGACTCTGCCTGCATTTCCCATTTCTGAAGCACGGCCTACAAAATCCCTCAAAACTGTGAGCTGGGAAAATAACAAGGCTCATCTCCTTTGTTTCTCATCTCTCACATCTCTGCCCTTTGTTTTCTGATAACAGTGTCTTACAAACTGTTATTTCATACAATTTATCTGTTTTTAATTGTTTCAGTGCAAAGGTGAAATGCTGGCCCCATTACACTATCTTGGCCTGAAACTGAAATCTTCAAGAGAGTTCCTTTCTAAAGTCTAAAGAGTTCCGATCTAAAGTCTTCTTCTTCTTTTTTCTTTTTAGTGACTATATATTTCCATTCTCTTACTGAAATTCTAACAGTTCTGAACTGGTCAGCATTAGTTTTGGTTTATCACTTTGGTTACTATTCTCTCTTCTTGCTATTAAATTCTGGAACTAAAGTGACAGATGGAAGACAATGTTTCAAATGTTATTTGCCAAAAGGAGAGCAAAAAAATGAACTTCTCCTCTGTATAGTTATCTATTCCTGCATAACTATTTACCACAAACTTAGCAGTTTAAAGCAATGCATATTTATCATCTCACAATGTCTATGTGCCAGGAAATCTGGGCGTAACTTAGCTAGGTTCTCTGTTTTAGACTCTTTCACAGAGCTGCCATCATGGTGTCAGGTAGGGTTGAGGTCTCATCTGGAGGCTTGACTGGAGAAGGATATGCTTCCAAGCTTGCGTGCTTGTTGACAGTATTTATTTCCTCCAAGACTGATGGACTGAGGACTCGCATTCTTTGCTGGCTATTTGTTAGAGGCTGTCTTAAAGTTTTCTGCCACTTAGTCCTCTACAGGATAGCTCATAATATGGCAGTTTGTTTTACCAAACTGACTAAGTCAGAGAGTCTGCAAGACAGAAATTACAGTCTTAATATAACATAATCACAGAAGTGATAGCCCATCACCTTCACTGTGTGCTATTTGTTAGAAGTAGATCCCATCTGTACTCAAGGATAGAGGATTCAACAAGGGCATAAATAATAAGAGGCTGGGATTATTGTGGGTCATCTTAGAGTCTACTCCTCACACTCCTTTTCTAAAAAAGGACAAAGTGCAGGTTTCTTTAGAAACAAATGTAGGTTTTATATTTTATGTTCTTGAGCCCAGTATGTCCTGTTGGCAGAAAAAAGGTAACTGAATTAAAAACAAAAGGGCTAGAGGGGCACCTGGCTGACTCAGCTGGTAGAGCGCACAACTCTTGATCTTGGGGTTGTGAGTTTGAGCCCCACGTTGGGTGTAGAGATGGCTTTAAAAAAAATCTTTAAAAAATCACTTTAAAAAACCCCAAGGGGCTAGAGATACCTCATCAAGAAATGTTGTTGGGATTGAAAGCATATGGTCTAATTGCTCTGATCCCCCACCTTAGAGGAAACAGTTCTGCTTTAACCCTTACCTACAATCATGTTCCCTACTCTCCAGAATAGTGGTTCTTTACCTTTAGAAAATAATCTTGCCATTGGAAAATATTTAAACTGATTTGAATTGTTATAATCCTTATTGCATTCAACAAACATTTACCAAGTATCTACTCAAAAGCAGGCATTATGCCAGATATAAGAGACAAATAATGAGTAAGACTCCGAGTTTCCCAGTGTAATAGAAAATTAGCATTAAATCAACGTGGCCAGCACTGCCAAGGTAGATCCCCAAGGTGTCTTTCTGGCAGATAAGCAGGACAACCTATCACCTAGGGGTTGAGGAGCCCCAATAAACAGCTGGAATTTTATAGCAAATAGATATTGCTTCATTAATCCTTCCCTCCGGGTCAATACTGCATCAGAGATAATACAAGTTATCTCTATATTTCTAGAGTCCTTCCCTCAGGGTCAATACTGCAAAGAGATAACAGAAGTTATCTCTATATTTCTAGAGCCTGGGACAATACGGGGCACACAGTAGACCTTTAATAAATGTTTGCTGAATTGAATTGTAGAAACCAGAATTTTGAGGAATCAGTATGATACATTCAGCAATGTCTATTAGAGTGTTGAGTATAAACGGAGGGCTGGAAAGCCTGCTTTCTTTCCTCTCTCTCCGCCTGCCTCTCTGCCTACTTGTGATCTCTGTCTGTCAAATAAATTTAAAAAAAAATTTAAACGGAGGGCTGGAAGGTATGCCAGATGCCGCTGACAACCTTCCAACAACAGGAAAATTCGAGACCTTTGAGTATGTGATACTCACATGTCTGCATTTGACTTTCTCCAAGTGTTTTCCTGCAGAAGTTCATTGTGAGTCGATGTAAATCAGTAGTTTCCATGGAAGCAAAATGTACCTGAAGAGATGTGGAAAACACTAAGATGTTCTCCTACTGCTGAGGGTGTGTTGTTTTTGCCTACTTATTCAGTGGCAATCCATAAGTGAGTTATTCATTCACCTTCATTCACAGTCTCTTCAAAAGGCACCACATGACGAAGGTCCTGCCTGATTTGGGTCTTGGTGAAAGATTTTTTTTTTAAACCTTGAAACCCCACATTGTGACCTTCCTACCTCGTCTCAAAGGAACTGACATAAGGGTTTAAACCTTCCTCTAAATTTTAGCCTTTTTCAGGTGTTACCTTTCTCAGGTCATTTGCATTTTGGGTGATATCTTATTTCAGAATGAAACATTCCAGTAATCATTTATTCACGAGTCAAACATAATGGAACACCTATTGTGTAGCAGGTATTGTGCTGGAAACTAGGGATACAAAACAAAACAAGCATAACACTTTCATTAACAGGCCCACTGTTTTGGTCAGGGCGGCCATGTCCCACTGTGCAGGGTCTTTACCGCACAAGGGCGTTTGATTGTGGTGGCTGTCCCCTGTAATACTTGCCAAAAGCGTTGGACAGGGAAGCAGCTCTACGCTTCATCCCCATTATTAGCAAGAGTTCTCGAAGTAGAGTTTATGGCTTTGGCAGCTCATGACCTCCTCGAAATGTTATTCACCACGCTGTGTCTATTTTTCCATTTTTCTGGGACAGTCTTTATCTGATCTTCATCGATGTCTGAACCCCAAAATGTTGAAAGACTTTGAAAGACTTTGAAAGATTTTGCTAAGTCACTTCGAGTCTTCTGCATTAGGCAGGCCATAATTCATTCATGAAAAAACCTGACTAATAAATCAATAGAAGAAACTGCAGGCACAAGAAGTTGCTTCAGATTATGTGACCTTTTTCATCATTTACTAATGTCACTCCAAGTAAATAAATGACAATGCTCTTAATTATTTAAATCTATTTATTGTCCAAGATTTATCTACTAACTGTAGCTATGTCTTGGGGAAAAATTTATCTGATGGTGCCTATTTTTGTAGCATAGTGTATGGAAAGAAATGACTTTGGAGTCAAATATTTCTGGGTTCAAATCCCAGACCCAGGACCTAACAATTGTGACCTCTTAGGCAAAGAATTTAACTTAGAATCTCAGTTTCCTTATCTATATAATGAAATAATACTACTATTGATTGCCTGAGTCTAGGGATAGGATGCAGAGTGACGAATGGCTATGAGGAATCTTTTTGGGGTGATGGAAAAATTCTAAAGCTGGATTGTAGTGATAGTTGTACAATTCTTGAAATGTACTAAATATCATTAACTTGTACACTGAAAACTGGTGAATTTTATTGTATGTAATTATACTTCAAAAAAGCTATTATTTTAAAAAAACAGGGAAAAAAGCTGAAGTTGGTTTTTTTTTTTGTTTTTTTTTTTTGTTTTTTTTTTTACTCTCCACTCTAAAAGGGGTTAATTTTCTAGGGCGAGAACTTCATAGATTCTGTTCTAATATCAACCCTTTTAATCTTTTAATCTTTAATCTTTTAATCTTCAAGAATACATGAAGGGAACTGTTTTGCAATAATGTAGGCTGAAATTCACATGTTCAATCATTCACTCATCATGTTAGCATGGAGGTCTTGTGCTGTGTTTGATTTCATAAATCTGACAGAGATTTTTAAATAGTACAAACAGTTTTATATACAACATCAGGTGCAATGATGAACCTGGCTAAATTTTGAATTACAAGCATGCAAGCAAATTTCAGCTGTTATTAAAAAATCTTTATTGCTAAAGGTACATATGGACCCATTTTTAGCTGTATTTCTGGTGAGATCTCACAGGGCAACAATGTTGCTAAGAGGCATATGCTTCTGGCTTGCCTTGGAGAAAAAGAAGAGAAATACATTCTGAATAAAGACGAAGGTTGTGAGATTTATTTCTCTCCCAGCAATTTGTTGAAGAATACATTTTCTGATTCATATTCATTTGTATTAGTATTTTCCCCACGAACATATTTGCTGACTTTTCCTTTGAACACTGTGTTTCATTCCCCTATTCTCCAAACAGTATTCTTTTTCTCACCCTGGCCGGATTGCAAGTATGTATTAACTTCTGACTCCTCCTTCACAATGCCTCCAATTGTATAGGTTTATTTTGGACACAAAGTAGGTGTGCCGCCTCCTGAATGGAAGTGGGTGGTTCCATGACCTCAGTAAAATTTATACCTTTTGGGGGTTATCTCAATGCACTTTTATAGTTTCCTTTGAAATGTATGTATTCTCTTTCTCTATCTCCCCTCCCACTGCTCTGAGCACTAGGGTAAGGAATGGGGAGAGTCAAGTTCTGAAAATACTTTTCCCTCTTTCATTATTGACTTTTTACATAATTTCCTTCCACCCCCCAGGTGCAGGAATGCAGGTAACTTGAGGGCTCTGCAAGGGTGTGGTCACAGGGTTAATTTGGAACATTGCGGAATTAAACTATTCTGGGAGAAATTGTGAATAATAGAGTTTCTTGAATTATAGTTTACTGCATTTGAACTACCTAATTCATTCATTGGTAGATCATTTGACCAATAGGGTTTTTTTTTGTTTAGTTTTTTTGTTTTGTTTTGTTTGTCTGTTTTTTTTAGAGATTGAAGTTTTTATGCATTCTCCAAAGTCCATTTCTGAAATAGACCTGTACTTTTAGAAGTTAACTCAAGACAGGAATTCTAAAAAAAATTATGGCATCCATGAAAAACTAGAGTTGGTTTATTGTTTATACATTCTTTGAATTGCTTTAGAGCCCTTAACCATAAATAATTTTAGTAGAATTTGAACTCTGCTGGGAGATCTCATAGGGCGTTTCTAAGTGCTGTGGGTAAAATAGAGCCCACCTATTTGGTTGCTGCCTCAGACTTTATAATCACCTGATTAGTGCTTTATGCAAAAATCTACCCTATCTACAGACATGCCTAATGCTCCATAGGAGACAAAAGGTGGTTAACACTCACAGTGGATTTTATAAAACACACTATGGAAAACTTATCACACCTGTAATTGAGCGTAATTACTAGTGGTAAGGTTAAAGCTTCTAGAAAGAGCTGCCTGTACTCATAATATCACTGAGCACTCAGGATTAGTTCATTCAGCCCTAGTGTAATAACTAGCGTGGATAAGTATGTGGTAGGGATGTTGGTGGTGGTCCTTCACCGATCCACTGTTATTTAAAACCCTTCTCAAACATTTAGGAGTTTAGGAGCAACTGGGTGGCTTGGATGGTTGAACATCTGCCTGTGGCTCAGGTCATGATCTCCAGGTTCTGCAATCAAGTTCTGCACCGAGCTCCCATCTTAGCGGGGATCATACTTCTTCCTCTGCCTCTCCCCCTGCTTGTGCTCCCTCTGTCCCTCACTCTCAAATGAATGAATAAAATCTTTTTTAAAACATGGGGAGTTTAAAAGGACCCCTAAAGTCTTTTGTCTTTTTTTTTTTTTTAAGATTTATTTATTTGGCACAGAGAGCGAGAGATCACAAGTAGGCAGAGCTGCAGGCAGAGAGAGACAGGGGAAACAGGCTCCCCGCTGAGCAGAGAGCCCGATGCGGGGGTCGATCCCAGGACCCTGGGATCATGACCTGAGCTGAAGGCAGAGGCTTAACCCACTGAGCCACCCAGGTGCCCCTTAATCGTTTTTTCTTCAACAACAACAACAAAATGATAGATTTTATGGGTAATCGAGAGAACATTGATCCATTTATGCCATTTCAAAAAATATTTTTTGTTACTTGATGCCCTGGATCACTTAAAAAACTTCCCTTACTAAGTCACAGTTTATGGAGAAACAAGAGAGTAAATCCCCAAGAGTCTGAGGTTTCTTTATACTTCCCTGGGACGGATTTGAGCAGGCTTTTCGCATGGTGCAGTTATCACTGGCTTCCGCGCAATCAAATCACTAAGTAACAAGTTTTGTGGCTGCAAATGTCTTTGTTCTAAGGAATCACAAAATGAGAATGTGATCTAATAAGGTAGTTACGTCTTTACCACTTCCCGCTCAGCATTTCCAGCTTAGCGCTCAAGGCCTGCATGTGTCCAATTTCACTTCCAACTCCTACAGAAGAAGTTTACTATAAAAAGAATTTAGAGTTGGCCAGCACGAATCTGAAACTAGGGATAAATTCTCACAATGCCTCAAATAACTCAGCAATAAAGCAGGGCCTGTAATGCGCTCCTGTATTTTAGTAGGTTGAATGGATGTGAGAATCTGGTGAAAAGCGACTAAGGGGAGAGAAGGCCAAGAAGTGATTGAGCTTACAGAATCTCACTTCCTTGGTGGAAGACTGGCTGGATTTTATTCAGTCTCCTGTGTCGCTTTTACGGATTTTATTCAGTCTCCTGTGTTGGCCTCCCGTTCCCTTAATTCTCCTGTCTTTTCCCACTTCCTCACCTTGAATTGCTCATTTCAGGTCTTGCTTTCAAGTACTACCCTGGGGCCTGCATGGGTTGGTCCATTCTTCTTCTCAGGTACACATTCACTCATTCACCCAGTACCTCTTCTGTTCTTGGCTCTGCACAAGGCAGTAGGGAGCTGCCTTGAGTAGGACAGTTTCTGCCTGGAGAAACTAACAGCAGGACCCCACGGTTCTGGTGATCAAGTGTTTTCCAAGCTACAAAGGCTGCATGCTGTGGTGTGCATACTGGGTTTGATTTGGTTGTCGAAGATGTATCCATATCTCTATTCTTCCTTCTTAAATGTCTATCCTCAAAGGAGAACGGCAGCTTTAAGAGCAGAAACCTTTAGTCTTGGGTGCCTGGGTGGCTCAGTGGGTTAAGCCACTGCCTTCAGCTCAGGTCATGATCTCAGGGTCCTGGGATCGAGTCCCGCATCAGGCTCTCTGCTCAGTGGGGAGTCTGCTTCCCTCTCTCTCTCTCTCTCTATCTCTCTGCCTACTAGTGACCTCTCTCTGTCAAATAAATAAATAAAATCTTAAAAAAAAAAAAAAGAAACCTTTAGTCTCGTCATCTGAACATTCATAGAAAATAGAACCTGGGCGCCTAGAAGAAATTGGAATTTTTTTGCTAAGGTGTTGTGGTGTGGCTGATTCCCCATTGGAAAAGGTCAGTCATTCTACTCCTGTGTTTGCCAAACTACTCTCACAATACCAACTTCTGCTTTTGTGGAGCTATCCCTTGACCACTGATGGGCAAGGCAGATTTTGCCAGAGGAAGGTTCTGAAATGGGTTAGAATTAGACATTAGATCAGGACACCTGGGTGGCTTGGTTGGTTAAGTGCCTGCCTTCAGCTTGGGTCATGATGCCAGGCTCCTGGGATCCCAGGCTTCTGGGATGGAGCCCCACATTGGGCTCCATGCTCAGTGGGGAGTCTGCTTCTCTCTCTCCCTCTGCAGCTCCCCCTGCTTGTGCTCTCTCTCTGTCAAATAAACAAGATCTTAAAAATAAGAATTATACATTAAGTTTACACCAAGGTTTCTTTGTGACTGGAAAATCCACTCCCTGTTTCACTTCCCATCTCAGATTAGGTCCAGCCACATTGTCCTACCCAGCCTATTAGAGTATCTGCAATGAGGTTAAATGACATCATAAAGATACCAAAAACAAAATGCAAAAAAAAATAGGGATATTCCATATTTGAATATAAATTTCCTCCTACTATGAATTACCCAGGGAGAAATTCATGTTTCCTATGTGTCCCACTTTTAAAGAGTCCAAAAGTATAACTTCAAGTTTAAATCCAGAGATTAAGGGCTTTGCCAATTTCTTGTTCTGCCCACTGTCAGCCAGAAAGGTTCACAATGTCTTGGTAGAGTTATCAATATGTTCAGCACCGTGGCCTGGGATGCCTTTTGTAAGAATTGGTGTCATTCTTTTTGAGGCCTAGAAGTTAAATT
The DNA here is from genome assembly GCF_009829155.1 of Mustela erminea. NCBI lineage: Eukaryota > Metazoa > Chordata > Mammalia > Carnivora > Mustelidae > Mustela > Mustela erminea. Next base: position 40,517,416 of record NC_045635.1, on the reverse strand, counting down.
AGTCTCTACTATGTCTCTCTTTCAAAAGAGTCTAAGTTGTCAGCACGCCTGGGTGGTTCAGTCAGTTAAGCATTTGACTCTTGATCTCAGCTGAGGTCTTGATCTCAAGGTTGTGGGTTCAGGCCCCAAGTTGGCCTCCACCCTGGGTGTGGAGTCTCCTTAAAAAAAAAGAATAAACAATAGGAGTCCAAATTATCAAAAGGAATCACAAGATTTTGGCAACATTGACTAACATCAATAACATTTAGCAATTTATGGTGCTTGAGCAGTTTTCCCAAACACAATGAAATCCCATAATTTAATGCTGGCACCATCTAGACATAACAGAGACTCAGTGGTATCCAGAAGAAGAAGGAGGCAAAGATATTCTTCTGGGTTTCAGCTACTCTAAAACACCAGGCCATTTATATCAGATGTCCAGTGCCTGCGACTGTGGACCTGAACTCCTCTGGGGAAATCCCCCACTCAGAGGTGAACATCAACACTAGGTATTTATCATAACTTTAGAGAGAAAGCCCTGGGTCACACTCAGAGATTGCCATTCTGGATACTGATGCCTTCTTGCAAAGTGTGGGTGTTTGAAGTGACACCAGTCATAGACTTCAGATCTTATATGCATTGCTCTTTTTTCCCCAAACAATATATTTGGAACCTCATCATTTCCCTTTCCTCCTGGCTTTGTATGTCTAACACCTGGTGCTGAATGCAGGTGCTGTCTTCCTGGTGATCAGCTTCACTCTCTCATGAGAGGGCATTTTTAATCATTTGTCACAATGGTTGTGGTCACTAACTCTCTTGCTGTGGGGTTATGGAAGTCTAGAAAACCTGCTTCTGGGGGAAAGTTCTCCATAACCACATCTGTTTCAGTTAGAGACTTGCTTGCCCTCAGCAGATTTGGGGCTGAAGCTCTGGTTGATATTTCTGGAACTTTTGCCCCAGTGGACTTTATGAAGATCAGGACCTTCTAAAGACCCAGGCATGTGGATGTTGGAAACATAGATCCCTGGTCTGAACTTTGTGATGATGTAATCCAGAACCAAATGGACACTGTGGGGCTGGCATGACTCCTGGGCCTATGGCCTGTCCGCAGTTCTTCCTTGGCTCTGAATCTGTAGGATGGGTTGTGGACAGCGTCTCTGGTGCTGCCTACCAAAGCCTAGCACTAACAGTTTAAAGCCCAAACCATAAGGGTGTTTATCATGCTCGTGACACGTCTGCCTTGAAGCTTAAAAGCATTAATTACGCTCTGCTGTCCTGATCGCCCTTCAGGAATAAAGGGCTAGTCCCCCGGTCCTAAGAGGAATGTCAGTAGATGGTACTCAAATGTCTGCCCCTTTAGGGATTCCCTCAAGTGAAGATAGTTGGCTTTGCTCAAGGTCTCACCCCTTCCCAGAGTAACCCACACCCAAAGACAGACTGCTGCATTTAGGTCCAGCCCTCCGTACCCCAGTTCAGGACAGCTGAAGGAACATCCTCTCTTCAGAACTTCCTACAGGACTGGCTGAGGTTTGGGATCAAATCACAGTATGACCTCTCTCTTCCCAGTCCTTTTTCTTTCCCTCCTGCTCCCTCGCACAGAAGTTAATCCCAAGAGCACTGCCTCAGAGAACTCCTGCCTGCTGATCTTCATCCCAGAATCTGATTCCCAGGGAACAAACCCTTGGAACTGTTCAAACACTTTGGCTGCTTGCCTCATGTCCTGGCTAGAGCAACTCGTGATGGCTCACATCATTACTCTGTTGTCTGTGTGAAAGCCACCTCACCTTTGCCTCATCTCCTCATACACATGAAGTATCCTACGTGAAGTGATAATAATGATCATTTCTCTAATATTCTTGAATTATTGTCTGTCTTGTCACTTTGCCTAATTTAAGGCTCTTGATAAGAGTTTTTCTAACATGGAGGCAGTTTATCAGCAAAAAGTGATGTTACCAGACTCCTCTATTAAAATGGCTGCTCTTGGTAAAAATTCTTAGAGGCTAAAAATTTTGTTAGGGTATTGCATTGGGGCAAAGCATATGTTTTCCGTCTGGACTGAGGGTGATAGTGAAGCAATAAGATAATAAGAGGAAAATCCTTTAGAATAAAAGAAAAAAGTAAAAGGCAGAACAAAGATATTTGAATAATCTGTCTTTTGAAGTGGCTTCTGAGCGTGAGGGCGTCACTCCAAAATCAACAAAAAGCAGTGGTTGAGAAATGTGACTAACAGTGAATAGATAGGAGCACAGGAACTCAACCATTAAAACTTTTTTTGCTGGTCAGTAACGCCCTCCGTGGGTGGGCAACCTCACACATCGGAGACAGGAATTTCTGGGATTCCAGGGACCTTTAGGCTCTGGGAGAACGGTCATTTCTTTCCCAGTAAAGGTGAGTTTTCACCTGCCTTTTTGAGTTGTCACCTGGTTCTGGTCTTCAGGTAGCGTCTGCCCTTGTCTACTTTCACTAAACCTGTGCAGGCTTGTCATGTTTGACTAGCCTAATCTCACTTAGATTTGTCTTTCAGTGGATCAGATATCAGAAATACAGTGGTATTTCTGTAACTTAAGGAGGTTTCATGCTCTTACCTTTGCCTTTCTCTTATTTCCAGAAGGTAGGCATTCACCATTCTGGTGGGGCTCATGTCATATCTGATTACTGTCATACATCTCTGGTGGCTCTGGTGACATTTCTCTCTCTCCCCCTCCCTTCACTGCCTACACACACACAAGGCATTATTTTTAGCTTTTCATTTTGAAATAATTTTAGACTTACAGGCTGGTTGCAAAAATAGAACAGAAAGTTCAGGTGTATGTTTCATCCAACTTCCTCTAATGTTAATATCTTATATAAGCACAGTACAATTATCCAGACTATGGAGTTAACACTGGTGCAATACGATTAAGTAAGCTGCAGAGCTCATGGGAGCTCTTTTCACCAGTTTTCCTTCAAATGTACTTTTTCTGCTCCGGGTGCCATGTTGCATTTTATTGCGTCTCTGTCTCCTCAAAACTGTGGCAGTTCCTCAGTCCTCCCTTGTCTTTTGTGACCATGAAACTTTTGAAGAGTACTGGTCTTTATTTTGTAGAACACTTAATTTGGCTTTTTTCCCCTCCTGATTAGTTTTCTAATGATTAGTTTGATTAATGATAGTTTTCTTATGATTTGTTTGGGATGACGCATTTTTGACAAGGATACCAAAGAAGTTATGTTGTATCCTTCCCAGTGCATCAGATCAGGGAGTACATGATGCCAATATGTTTTAATACTAATGACATTAACCTTGATTGCTCTGTTAGAATGGTGTCCACTACAGTTCTCTACTGTAAAGTTACTATTTTCCCTTTTGGAATTGATAAAAACCTTGAGAGATATTTAGAGACTATGTTAATACCCTGTTTCTTCTCACTTTTACTCACTAATTTTAGAATTTATTGGTGGATCTTGCCCACAACAATTATTAGTAGTGTTTGCCCCATGGTGACTTAAGTTTTCTCTTACTCTTTCTATATTTTTAAATCAGAATTCTTCGATAAGGGAGAGCTATCTATCCTCATTTATGTATGTATTTATTTTTGTCAACCTAGGCTCATGGACATTCACTTTCTTCTGTGAATTATAATCCAGAACTATCATTAAGCATTTTATTTATCAAATTGTTCCATTTTTGGTCATAGGACTTTCTTCAGCTTGGCCCTTGTGTCCTTCTAAAGTACCCCCATCCATTTCTGAGTACTCCCTTATTTTCTGACACAACAAAATGTTCCAGGATCATCTTATAGTTTTCTTGCCCCTGTCCTGGAATCAACCACTTTTCCAAGGAACCCTGGTTCCTTTTATTGGTGAATGGTGAATGGTGTTTAAGAAACTAGGATCTGGACTCTAACTGTGCTCGTTGCTATTGGGTTATCACTGCTTCTAGGATCTCTCAGGAGACAGAACTAGGAAATATATGTGTATATACTAACCCATGTACACATATCGATCTATCTATTGATTGATCAATCTATTGATCTATCAACTATCATCTAGCTATATTAAAAATCATAAGTTCTTTCTGATACCTTCCATCCCAATACAACTCCACAAGGTTCATTGTAATACTTTCCTTATTTGGAACTCTGAGACTGAGAAATCTGACTCTCATAATCTAAAATATATTTACTTATTTATGCAACTCCAAATTTCACAAAATAATTCCAGAATTGTTAACCTACCTGCCTGTAAGAACCAGGTGTGCTAACTAGAGTACAATGTTGGTATGCAGTTCTCTTTGTCTTTGGCCCTACAATAACCAGTCAAAATACTCTTTTCTCAGGATACTTAGGCTAGGACTTTTCTTCCCAGTCTCCTTCAGTGTGGTTATGTTATTCATTAGGCCATATGCTTAGGTTTATTTATTATTGTTTATATTCCATTTTGGGTTGCCCTCACATCTTGGTTTAGTTCAGTTATTTATTGGGGACGATATGTTAAACATTATATTTCTTTTTTCTTTCACTTCAGTAACTTTATTGAAAGGTACATCCCTTAGTACAAAACATAATGGCAGTTCGTTAGGCTACTCCTGCCAACTCAGAATGAACACCGAGGTAGTCAAAGTAGTGAAATATATCAGCCTTTTGAGAAAACTGAAGTTATTCACAAAACGCAGTTTACGAAATTGTAAGATATACTGTGGTTCCTTGGTTTATTTTCCAGTGCACATTTATCTGTAACATGATGTCAAAATTGGGTACAGTACTTCTGGATGGACTTGGGCTACTCACTGTGCTGAGTAACCCTTTACACTTTAATGCCATACATCGCCCTATAATTGCTAACTTTAAACATCTTATTTCTAAGAGTCAAGCCACACAAAAAAGTATCATCAGAGAAGTGTACCTCTGTGCTCATCCTTATGAACCCATTCCCATTCTTCCTTCCTTTCCCCTCTTTTGCTGACCATTCCCTGTAGGAGACAAACATCTTCAGTTTCTGGTTTATCCTTTTTATATTTATCTTGCACAAAGGAGCAGATATCTATGTATTTTCTTGTATCTTTTTTCTTACTTGAAGTGTAGCATATTATAGATACTCTTTTGCACTTTGATAGTCTCCCTCTAAATCAATTCATAGAGATCTTCCTCATTTCTGTTTTGAAACAGTTGCATAGCACTTGTTTGTGCTGATATACCAGAACTTATTCAACCCCTCTCCTATGCATGGCCATTTAGGTTGTTTCCAATATTTTGCAACTATAAACAACTCTGAAAAGAATAACCTGTGGATATGTATTTTTCTATCGTTGGCAGTAGATTCTTAGTGTTGGAATTGCTGAGTCAAAAGGTAAACACGTAAGTAGTTTTGTGAAATATCGTCAGATTTCCTTCCAGAAGGATTATAGGAATTTGTATTTCTACCAGCAACCTATGACAGTGCCTGCTTTCCCATAGCCTTGAGAACAAAATGTGTTGCCATACTTTTTAGGTTTTGTCTGTCTGATAGATGAGAAATGGTATCTCAGTGCTGTTTTAATTTGCATTTCTCTAATTATGAGTGTGTTTGAAGATCTGTTATATTTGAGGGATATATATACATAATCTATTCACATCTTTTTTTGCATTATACTATTAGTTATTTAGTTTTTTGTCCCTCAGTTTTAAAAACTTTTGCATTAAAAACCTCAAGGGCATTATGCTAAGTGAGATAAGTCAATGACAAATACTCTATAATATTACTTATATGTAGAAGCTAAAATATATGGAGAGGGGTGCCTGGGTGGCTCTGTTGGTTAAGTGCCTGCCTTCAGCTTAGGTCATGATCACAATCTGGAATGAAGCCCATAGTCTGGCTCCCTGCTCAATGGGGAGCCTGCTTCTCCCTCTCTGTCTGCCGCTCCTCCTGGTTGTGCTCTCTTGCTCTCTCACTCAAATAAATAAATAAAATCTCTTAAAAAAAAAGTAAAAGTGAAAAATATGTAAAATCTAAAAAAACTGAACTCATAGCTCAGGGATAGGGGAACTTGGGGAAAGCTGGTCGAAGGATAAAAAGTTGCCTTTAGAAGATAAATGACTTCTGGAGATCCAACACACATAGCACAGTGATTATAGTCAACAATACTGTGTTATATACTTTAAATTGCTAACAGACTAGATCTTAAATCTTTTTACCACAAGAAATGATAACGGTGTGATAGAATGGACATATCTACTAATGTTATGGTGCTGAGATCATATTTCAATATATAAATGTATAAAATAAACACATCGTATACTTTAAACATACATAATATTATATGTGAATTATATCTCAACTGAAAAAGGATAGTAGGGAAAAATAAAACAAGATGTAATCAGAGAGGGAGACAAACCATAAGATACTCTTTTTTTTTTAAAGATTTAATTTATTTATTTGACTGAGAGAAAGAGGAGAGAGAGAAAGAACAAGCAGGGGGAGCAGCAGGCAGAGGGAGAGGGAGAAGCAGGTTCCCCGCTGAGCAGGGAACCTGATGCAGAGCTCAATCCCAGGGCCTTGGGATCACGACCTGAGCCGAAGGCAGATGCCTAACTGACTGTGCCACCCAGACACCTCAAAGAGACTCTTAACTATAGAAAACAAACTGAGGATTGTTGGAGAGGAGGGGGGATGGGGTAACTGGGTGATGGACATTAAGGAGGGCATGTGATATGATAAGCACTGGGTGTTATATACAACTGATGAATCACTGAACTCTACCTCTGAAACTAATAAGGAACTATATGGTAATTAATTGAATTTAAATAAATAAATTAAATAAATAAAAAACAATAGTAGTCTTTGCAGCATATGTTGGGATAGATGTCATTCTGACTCTCCTACAAGGACTTTTGTGCTTACATTGAACCCACCCAGATAATCCAGGTCATCTCCCCATCTCAAGACACTTCACATAAACATATCTGCAGAGTTTCCTTTGTCACTGGGACACAACACAGTCACAGGTGCTGGGAGATAGGGTGTGGAGGGTCATTATTTAGCCTACTACTTTGTCTGGTGGGAATAAAACCTCTTATTTGCCCTGGGTGAGTTTTGAAGATAGCTTCCTCAAATCCTTTAAGTGACTCTTCCTCCAGCCTTGGGTAGTCTCCTTGTAGGCCTCTATAGATCAGTGCTCACATGAGTACTTGAGGGGACCCCTCTGCAAATCTTTGGAGTTCTATCTGTGGTCAGTTTTCTCTCGTCTATCACTCTGTTCTGTGAAATCTAGAAGCCCTGGGCCTCTCTAAACCCCTTGTTCTTTCTCCTCAACTCAGGGTGACTGCCCTGCAGTTTCTAAAATCTCTCCAAACACTCAGCTGTGGTAATCACAGACTCGTTTTGCTTCCCATGTCTTAGGAATCATTCTTCTTCTCCTCATGTCTACTATCTTGAGACTCTTCGTTTAATTTAGTTTCCCAAAGTTTTAGTTGTTTCAGGAGGGCAAGTAAATCTGGTTCCTGTTAGTCCAATTTGACCAGAAGTGAAAGTAGAGGTACTACTTTAAAAAATACACTTGAGGGGTGCCTGGGTGGCTCAGTTGGTTAAACGTCTGCCTTCAGCTCAGGTCATGATCTCCAAGTACTGGGATTGAGCCCCGCATCAGGCTCCCTGCTCAGTGAGGAGTCTGCTTCTCCTTCTCCCTCTGCCTCTCTGCCTGCTTGTACTCTCTCTGTCTCTCTCAAGTAAATAAATAAATCTTTAAAAAAAAATAAAAATACACTTGATATTACAACTATGATGGTCACAGAAGTTTATGAAACAGGGGTCTATACAAGAGGACCAACACTTCATAATACAACATTTATGAGCAACTTTTAAGTCCAAGGCAGCGAGCTAGACTTTGTCAAGAACACAGATATGCTCCTTGGTCTTGAGGGGAGGAACATGTGAGTCGATATGGGTTTTTTTTTTTTTTTTTTGGAGGTATCAGGATGGAGAAGAGGAAGAAACATATATCACTCTATGTTAGAAAATTTCTTCCAGAACAGTTTTTAGAATGGGGCCTAGGCTAGAACCACTTGCATTGGCTGGTTTCATTTGTTTCCCTCAGCCAAGAATGTCCCTGAGAGGGTAGCTTTGCTACCTTGATAACATGCTTGTTTCGGTTCACTATGCAGATTCCCCCTGACAAACAGCTATGAACTTCACAGGAGACATATAAAGGAAAGCAGGTCACATTTAGTAGATACTCTGCTGTCACTTGGAGAGCCATTTTTATATGCATATTGTCCAAGAGGAAACAAACTTCCCTTACTTAGATCTGCCAACTAGCAAAGGGTAGGGTTGGTGAAGGGATCCAAGCCTGACTCTAAAGCCCATGGCCTCATTTCCTGCCTCCTGCAGGCCTGCCTCAGTTTCAAGAGTACAAAAGTCTCCATTATTGCTCCTGTCCTCCATTTGCTGCCTGTATTTCTGACATACAGAATTGCCTGACATTTTGGTTTCTGGTTAACATCCTTATATTAGAAAACATACTTCTCTTGTTACTTGCTTGGGTATGACTCCTGGTGCTTGCTCTCCAGTATCTGTGTATTTCTAGACTCTCATGTTCTTCCTTGCACCTGGTTCTTAGTCATTGCTTTAATATGACTCTTTCTTTGTTCAACCTTTTATGTGGTCTTGTTTCCAGATTCCTCAGCTCACTCCCTGGCATTGCTACGATAAGACAGACAGCTTTCTATCCTAAGCTTCTAAATTTGATGTGTTTCTTTTTTCCAGGTCTGATTCCAGCCCAGTTCTTCAACGCCTCCCCTTGGATGACTTTCAGATGTAATTGAATGCCCATATGCACATGAATATTCAATATTCATTCATTAATTTTTTTTTGGTTCACAAACATAATTTCATTGAGCACCTATTGTGTGACGAACTCTAGAGATATAGTAATGCACTAAAATGGGCAGGGCCTAGGGAGTGTGGAGTTCTATTATCAAGGACTGAGAAACATCCGAGCAGAGCCAATCCTTCTGTACCACTTCATCAGAAAGAGACTACTAGTATGGAGAGATGAAAGAGAAGAAAGTGGTCAAAAGAAAAACCATCAGCATATCATTTCTGCACAGTGTAACGGGCTGTGGAGGATGTGGTATTTGTAATTACTGGCCACCCAAAGCTCCCTATATTAGTTTCCCAGGGTGCAGTGGATATTGTCTCACTGGTCTGGAGGCTGGAAGTGAAGATCAAGGTGGTTGGCGGGTTGCTTCCTTTGGAGGCTATGAAGGAGAATCTGTTCCAAACCTCTCTGCTAGCTTCTAGTGGTTTGCTGGTAGTCTGGGGTTAGGGTTCCTCGGCTGGTCCATGCATCACACTATTCCTTCATTTTCACATAGTGTTTTTTGTGTGTTTCTTTGTCTTTTCTCTGTGGATGTCTGTCCCTGTGTCCAATTTTCCCCTTTTTATAAAGACCCTAGTCATATTGGATTGGGGCCTATCATCATGGACTCCCTTGAACTTCATTACCTCTGTAAAGACTCCATTTCCAAGGAAAGTCACATTCCGAGGTACTCGGTGCCAGGACTTCAACAGATATTATTTGGTGGACACAATTCAACCCATAACATCCCCCTTTAAGGAAGATCTTGTTGCCTTAATTGCTGGGAAGTGCTGCCTGCAAACAGCATCCAGGTGTCAGCCCCCAAAGGGCTGCCTCTGCCGTAGAGAACCACCTCCCCCAAGACCACGCTCCTGATAAAGTGGCCCATCAGGCAACAGTACGCAGGTCTGGCTTTCCTCTTTCAACTTGGAACAAATCTGAAGGACACTTCAGTCTTCAGATTGCCCCCTAGGGTTGCCTGAGGCCTCTTTTGGTCTGACACGGCTACCTGGACCTCTTCCTCTGCCCACGCCTCAGTGAGCCCTCAACCTCCCAACCTCCCACAGATGTTGATCCCTCATTAACTGCTACATCCTGACTCAGGAGAACCTAACCTACAGAAGGTGGAGAGAAGAAATAAACGTCCTTAGGGTGTAAAATTTCTGGGAGGCAAGAAGGCGAATGGAGGGAAATTAAACCAGAGAGGTAAGCCAGGGCCAGATGATGCATGATTTGGGAAGCTGTGGGAAAGTTAGGGTTTTACGCACTAGATGGAAATCCATAGGATAATTGTGAGCAGGGAAGGAGGATCAGTATGCCTTTTGAGAAGATGAGCTAGGCTGCTGTCTGAGCCTCCTGGCCTCTGAGCCCGCTCACTGTCCTGTGAAATGCGGGGCTTCCCTTGAGACATGGTGGTTGTTTGACTCAGAGGGGCCCTATAATAAGACAACAGAGAGAGGCCTCCAGCTTTGGCTGGACTTGAGCCTAGAGACGCCTCATTCTTGTAGGCCCCTCCTCTTCACCCTTTCAAACTGCCTTGGGCTGAACACAGCTACATCTGTGACCACCTTTATTAGGAGTGCTACTGGCCAAAGTGTTTTATCAACATGGAATCCTGAATTGCCTTTTCCTCTTAGAGTAGACCTCTACTCGATTTTTCAAGACCAAGTTAATTTCTTTTTTCATTGTAAAAAAAAAAAAAAAGAAAAAAAGAAAACTTGACAAATAAACCTTTCCAAAAAAATTAAAAATTGTCCAGTGAGAGCCACTGTTGGTGCATATACATATCACCCAGCATGGGTTACGAACTTGAACTCCTGTTATTGCAGCAGGTTAACACAAACAAAGATACGGATCTAGGTGAATATTATAGTGATCTGGGGAGCTCATGCTTTATCTGAAGGCTTAGCTTCTTTCCACCCTGGCTTGCTGAGTTTGCATAAGCTCATTCTAGGTTATGGTCCCTCTGTCCAAAGGATATTCACTAGTGTATCCTGCCTACATCTACATCATTTTGTTTTACTCTCCCTCTTTTTTCCTCCACATTAAATATACTGGCTTCCTTAGTGTTTCTCTAGCATGGCAAACATGCTCATTCCTCGGGGTTTTTTCACTTGTTCTTCCCTCTGCTAGAAGGTTCTACTATAAATATCCAAATGGCAGGGCACCTGGGTGGCTCAATCGATTAAGTGTCTACCTTTGGTTCAGGTCCTGGGATGGAGCCCCAGGTTGGGCTTCCTGCTTAGTGGGGAGTCTGCTTCTCCCTCTGCGTCTCCCCCTGCTCATGCTCCTTCTCTCTCTTTCTCTCTCTCTCTCTCTCTCTCCCAATCCCCGTCTCTCTCTCAAACAAATAAATAAAATCTTTAAAAGCAAATAAATAAGAAAGTAAATAAGTAAATAAATGAATAAATATCCAAACAGTTTACTTCCTCACATTCATCCTGATCTTTGCTTAAAAATTACCTCCCTGGAGAGAATTTTCTTTACCAGGCACATAAAATCACATCGCTGTTATTCTTCTCCTGACCCTGATTTATTTTCCCTCATATCAGTAATTGTCATTATTACCTGTTTATTTTCCTTTGGCAGGACTTCCTAATATTTTCTCCATTATGACACACTGAGAAAATGATAGTATTGAAACAGCAGGCTAGGGAAAATGGAGGAGGCCAGTTGTGTTTTCTGTCAGTAAAGTTGGAAGTGGGAGAGAGGTTTCAGCCTTGGTAGGACTTCAATAGATGAGACACATCTGTCATGGTTTGACACCTGTTGACATCTGTCCCTCCACCAAAATGTGAGCCCCGCAATGGTCTTTTTGTATTTTTGTAAAGACTTTATTTATTTATTTGAGAGAGGGCAAAAGTGAGAGACATCACAGAGAGCAAGGAAAAAGCAGACACTCACTGGAGAGATTGCCCTACACAGGGATCAATCCCAGGACCCTGAGATCATGACCTGAGCTGAAGGCAGTTGCTTAACCAACTAAGCCAGCCAGGTGCCCCAGCCTTGCAATGATCCTTAAAGCAAAGCTTGATATATAGTATGTGCTAAGTAAGTTTTGCTAAATGAGTATGTTATATCATGAATGATATGTCATAAAAAACTCATGAACACTTCAAAATACTTTTGACTGTCATATTGGGGTTCTATATTTTATTTAATTGATCCTCTTACCTGTAGGGTTTTCTTGGGGGGTACTTTTATTAGGGGAGTACTTATTTAAAATCTGCCTTCTGGGATCCTTAATCATGAATTGTTAAAGACTTGGAAGGAATCCTGTGCATGTTGCCGTGTAGAGCATCTGAGTAGCCCCATCTTCCTGGGGAAGACATCAGACTCGAGGAGGCACACACCATTTTAACCTGGATGCAGATACACATCATGTCCTAACGAATCCTGGTATGTGTGCTCCTGGAACAATCCACAACATCTCTGGGCATGTTTAGTGTATCATTCAAAAGGAATGAGACTCAGTACCTGTCAAATTCTCTGTAAATCTCACGTCCAACATGAACCACACAAGAATTCCACCAATAAATTTTTTCCTTGATGATCACTTCTGAAACAGAAACTTGGAACAGAATCCAAATGAGAGATGTGAAAGATAGTAAATGTATGAGGGACAGGCAGGAAAGAGGGAGATACTGCTAGTAAAACTGAGCTCCCCTCCCTCTAGATGATAGGGGAAACCATGCAGACCAGTGTGCTTAATGAATGCCACAGGCATTTTTCTCATTCCTGTTGGGCAAGGTGGAAGGTTAGAGTCTTTTAAATTGTACCTGTGTGCTAGGCCAATTAATCAAAGTGTCTTTACAGGACAAACACTCAAACACATTTTATAAAATTCAACCCAACCCTGGTTGCACGAATGGTTCATCCATCAGAGTGTCAGTGACTTGTGTGGATTTATGTGTTTATGTACATTTTCTTAAAAGAATTGTTATTCTTTGAAAAGTAATGGAAACATCAAGATTTTTTCTTCTCCTTACATAAAAAAGATAAACACACTGTCAAGGGTATGAGTCAAGAACTTTTGGACTCGAATCCTAGTTCTGCCATTTACAAATGTATGATCTTCAACAAGTGACTTGACTTCTGTGCCTGTTCTCTGAGGTTAATAAATATTTCCCGAAATATTAGGAAATGAGGTAAAGACTCTAAGGGCTTCACTGGTAATGCAACCTCCAACAGGATGAAGAAATAGATTTTTCTCCCCCCGTCCCTCTTTAAAATTTCTCATTCTATACTTAAAAGCCATACTTCTCAAAGTGTGTTCCACAGAATACCTGTTCCTAGACATGCTCAATAAATAGGGGCTACCACATACCAGCTTCCCTCTTAGAATTTCATTATGCATATTACCATGTTGAAACCTCAGGAATTATTGAGTGGAGAAAATGGATTGATTCTGTTTAATTGGATGCTTTCCAGTCTTGTTTGACCAGATTGTGGTGTTGTTTTTTTTTTTATGACAAGTCTTACAGAAGCTTGCTCCATGACCCTGTGATGAAATGAGAAGATGAGAATGTGTTTCAGAAGAAAGAATCACTGAATTTAGTGGAAATCAGGAATGTCCACAGTGAAGCTATAACATCGCATCTGGAAAACTGGAGGACCAAAGTTCTTTGTAGATATATACATCTTATAATGAATTGATAGTTTTTAATAATCTCAAATAATTATCAATTTTAACTTATTTATTTCTTTTTTAAAAAATATTTTATGAATTTATTTGACTGAGAGCACATACAAGCAGGGGGAGCAGCAGAGGGAGAGGGAGAAGCAGACTCTGCTGAGCAGAGAGCCCGATGCAGCCTGGATCCCAGGACCCTGAGATCATGACCTGAGCTGAAGGTAGATGCTTAATGATGGAGCCACCCAGGCATCCCATAATTTTAATTTATTTAATTCTCTTCTGCTTGATAACTCTTGGTTTTTTATCAGCCTCTGTTATTATATTTTGGCCTGTTACTTATCTTTTCTTTTTTTTTTTTCAAGCATCAACTTTTGGCTCACTCACTGTAGGTGTATAAGGGTGGAGTCTCCCTTCTTCACAAAACCCTTAGGCAGGTGCAGCTTCCAATAGTGGTGACTCATGAATGACAAGATGAGGAACACTTTAAACATTGATTATAATGAGAGAGCAGCAAGTTATTGCTTGATGAGGTTGGATTTATTAATAGATGAGATAATCCAGTTGTTGCAAAAAGTCTGACTTGTAGTTTCTTCGAAACTTCTTATAATCCTCTCTTATTTATTTAGAAAAATTTTCTGAATCTGATCCCATTACTGTAAAACAGAGAAATTTCTGTATCAGCACTTCATACATTGCCCAGAAAAATAAAGACAGTGAATTTTTAAATGTTAAATATAAGAAAAGAGGATAATAGGACAAGAGTGCAAGTAAGACTGGAAGAAAGATAGCTTCCCTTCACCCCCACCCCGAAACCAGGATAAGTTACTTACAAAACCTGATTCTTATCCTCATCCAAATAAGAGAAGAGGAGGAAAAATAATAAAAACTTGCAAGCACAAAATAATAAGGTCCCTTTGAGAATTGCTAACAAATACCCTGCAACATAAAGGAAATTGTAAAATTGTATAAATATGTCTGAAAAGAGAAAATTATAGAGAAAAAGAAAATGTTTTTGACCCTCCCCCCCCACTAACAGATGGGGAAGAGAATCTGTTCATTGCTGACGCCAAAAGACAGACTCCTACTGAATATTTCATTTTCTTCCCCTAAAATAAAATAGTTGTGCGCAGAAACTGGAATGGGTAACCCCTCCCCACAATAATAAAGTGAAAATAAATAAAAATATCTATCGCAGCCATGTCACATCAGGCACTGCACAATTCCAATCTGGAATGGGACTTCTCTTGTAAACGTTATGAATTGATTTCCATTTCTACTAATGGCAGGGTAAGTGACTTGGACCAACCTTTTTGCAGAAAAGCAACTACAAGTTATGGATAAAATGCAAAAATAAAATGTTTTTTTAAAAGCACTGAAAAGCTGACAAGATAGTAATTTCTAGGGCAAACTTGAAAGGAAAGTAGGAACACAGATGGGTAAAAGGAACCTAGAAGCCACTCAAGACCTTTGTCAACCAGAAAAAATTAAAACTTTAGTTTTAACAGCCAGGGTGACATGTCCTGCCTAAGGTGGAGAGTCTAAGATGAGACTGTCACTACTATAAGCAGAAATCCCAAAAGGTTATACTATTAGGGGCAGGGTGAAGCACAAGTGAATTGGCCTTTGGGTGTATTTTTAGCTGAAATTGACATCTTATGGAATGCCAAAGGGGAAAAAAATATGTAAGGACAAAACCCTCAGGCATTGAATTTAGTTTGAAGTGATCTCAAACAGACAATGTCCTTAGATACTTGGTTTAAGCAAACGCATATTTTCTTTTTGTATTTTGCATCTTTCATATTACTTGAATTATTATTGTTTATTTATTTATTTTAGAGAGGAGCAGAGAAGGTGGGAGGAGCAGAAGGAGAGAGAATCTCAAGCAGGCTCCATGCTGGGCATGGAGCCCAACATGGGGCTTGGTTTCATGACCCTGAGATCATGACCTGATCTGATTACAAGAGTTGGATGCTCAACAGACCAAGGTCCCCCCATATAAATACATTTTCAGTGATACTTAACAGCAAACAGTACTAGTCACAGAAGAAAAAAAACACTAAGCATGAGAATAAGCAGAGAGAACAGCTGACAGAGAGATCCACTAAGACTTCACATATGGAATTATTAGTCAAGGTTTGTAGAACAACTATGTTTTCAATGTTTAAATAAATAAAAGGTGAACTGAAAATATCATTGCCAACACAAAAACCTTATAAAATGACATCAGATTTGGAAAAGAACCAGTTAGAACTTCTAGAAATAAATATATGTATATAAATAAATAGATGTAGATATGAATATGAATGTGGATGGATATATGTATATATATGTAAGCATATATAGATATATTATGGATTAATGCGTAAAACTAATAAATTACTCATGAATACAAAGATAATTGGGTGCATTTGAAGATAAGTCAGAAAAAGTTATCCAGAAGGTGTCACAGAGAAAATAAGGGATGGAAAATACAAAAGACATGGGGAACATGGGAGATAGAGTAAAAGGGTCTAACAATGATTTAATTAGAATTCCAGAAGGACAGTAGAGAGGGAGTAAAAATATAATGGCTATTACTTTTTAGAACTGATGAAATACATAACCCACAATTCTAGAAGTCCCCCAATTTCAAATGAGAGAAGTAAAAGAAATTCCCACCTACATTCATCGGAGTGAAAATGCAAAACAGCAAAGACTAAAAGAAAGGCAAAAAAATTGGCCCAGGATAAAAGACAGATGATATTCAATGGAGTGGCATTTAGACTAATAGCTGATGCTTCAACAGCAGCAATAGAAGGCAGAGGAAGTGAATAATATCTTCAACATATTAAAAGAAAGTAACTACTGATAAGAATTGTGTAGAAAAAGTATCTTTGAAGACTGAGGGCAAAATGGATACATTTTTAAAATTCAGACTTTTTTTAGAGCAGTGAAAAATTGGGGAGAAAGTACCAAGATGTCTCATATATCCCCTGCCCCCCACATACATAGCCTTTCTTAGTATTGACATTCTACACCAAAGTGGCATATTTATTAAAATTGATGAATCTGCAATGACACATGGTCATCATCCAGAGTCCATAGTTTATATTAGAGTCCACTCTTGGTGTTGTACATTCTATGGGTTTGGATAAATACATCCATGTAATGACATGTATCCATCATTATCATATCATACAGAATATTCTCACTGCCCTAAAATTTTTCTGTGGTCCTTCTATTCATTCCTAGCCCCTCCCTGCAACAATCCACCCAAATTCAAACCTCTGGCAACTAATAATCTTTTTTCTATCTTCCTATTTTTGGCTTTTACAGAATACATGTAGGTGGAGTCACATGGCATGTAGCCTTTTCAGATTGGTTTATTTCATTTAGTACTATGCATTTAACATACATTTCTTCCATGTCTTTTCATGACTTGGTAGCTCATCTCTTTTTAGTGCTGAATGATAGTCTGCCTGGATGGACCACAATTTACCCATTCACCTACTGAAGGACATCTTGGTTGCTTCCATCCAAGCTGCTGCATTATGAATCGAGCTGCCATAAACACCCATGAAAAGGCTTTTATGTGGATGTATATGTTCAGCTCCTTTGTGTAAATACCAAGGTTGCTGGATCATATGGTGAGAGTTGATTTAGTTTTGTAAGAAACCACCAAACTGTCTCTGTATCATTTTACATTTCCACCAGGAATGAATGAGCGTTCCTGTTGCTCCATTACCTCACCAGCATTTGGTGTTGTCAGGGTTCTGGGTATTGGTCATTCTAATATGATGTGTAATAGTACTTCAGTTTTGTTTTAATTTGCACTTATCTGAGGACGTATGAAGGATATCTTTTCATATGCTTATTTGCCATCTAGTGTATCTTCTTTGGGGGAGTTTCTGTTAAGATTTTTGGTCCATTTGAATTGGGTTGTTTGTTTTCTTCTTGTTGCGTTTTTGGAATGGTTTATATATTTTGAATACGAGTCCTTTGCCAGATGTGTACATTGCAAATATTTTCTCCAGTCTCTGGCTTGCCTTCTCAATCTCTTGACATTATCTTCCACAGAGCAGAAGTTTTTAATTTTGATGAAGTCCAGCTTCTCAATTATTTCTTTCATACGTATTGTGCCTTTGGTGTTATAGCTTAAAAAGTCATCACCACACTCAAGATCATCTAGGTTTTTTCCCCTTGGCTATTCTTTTGTGGTCTGAGCACCCAATTTTAGTGTTGGGGAGGTGGGGGTGGTTTTCCCACACCACCAAGCAATGCTCCAGACACCAGTTGGATGTCTTAACAATTCAGCTTAATTCTGACACTGTTTACCTGGAGATAACACCAGATTCCATGGGTTGAAACTTTAATCTTATAAGACTGATCACTCCCTTCAGATGCCAGTTGCAGGCCCAGGTTGTCACCCAAGGTCCTTCTTGGATTCAATTAATTTGTTAGAGCAGCTCACAGTACTCAAAGAAACATTTCACTTACTAGATCACTTATTTATTATCAGAGGATAGAACTCAAGAATAGCCAGATGTTCTTGCACAGAGCAAAGTGTGGGAAACAGGCACAGAGCCTCCATGCTTTCTCCAGGTGCACCACTCTCCCAGAACTTCTACGTGTTCACCAACCTGAAAGCTCTCCAAACCCTGTCCTTTTGGGGTTTTATGGAGGCTTCATTATATAGTCATGATTGATTAAATTGATGCCAACCAAGAACTATAACGTGGGGTTCATGCTGAGGTGAATCAAGAACCTCATGCAGACGAAGAGATTGGGAAGGTGGCAGCGGCTGTACCTATCATTATCTCCTGGGTGCTCGAACTCTTCTTCTAGTCACTGTTGACAAAGACCTTCCAGGTGACCTGGTCCTGAAGCACCAAACCATGACCACATCCCACCTGAAGCAGTGTCCTGAGCTGGAGCAGCAGTTTGACTTTTTTTTTTTAAGATTTTATTTTACTTTATTTACTCATTTATTTGAGAGAGTGTGTGAGCAGGGAAAGGAACTGAGGCAGATGGAGAAGGATAAGCAGACCCAGAGCCCAGTGCAGAGTCCAACAGGCTCAATCCCATAACCCTGAGATCATGACCTGAGCTGAAACTGAAAGTCAGCCACTTAACTGACTGAGCCACCCAGGTGCCCCCAGCAGCCTGACTTCTTGAAGGACCTGGTGGCCTCTGTGCCTGAGATGCAGGATGACAGGGAAGATAACACCATGGAAAGGGAGAGGGGCCAGAAGCCAGGCAACAATGGCTGGAGGAATAGGAGGATAGGAAGCAAAGGCAAGGACAAGAAGCTGTCAGGGATGGACTTGGAGCAGGGGGGTGGGTCTGAGGACATAGATGCGGACAGGGAAGATGAGACACCATGGGCTCCACCTCAGTCCAGCCACCCCCTGCCCACTTTTAGAGTCCCCTCATGCCCTTCACTTTGACTTTGCCTTTGTTGCTAGCACCTTCTCTCCCCAGGCCCCTTAGCACCACCAGATATAGAGGATGAAGAGAACTGTGACTCTCAGAGCTCCCGCTCCTCCCAGGCCACACCCACTTTTAGCTGATTTTTAGTTGCTCTGGGTGGAAAAGAGAAAATAAAGTTGTTCTTAGATTTATTAAAAAATTAATATCTCAGGATTTAAACTCAATTTGCCACCTTTCTCCTCACCCTGGAGGTAGAGGTTGGGTGGGGTGAGATCAAGCACCAACCCTCCAATCATGTAGTTGGTTCTCTTGGCAACCAGTAACCCCCCCACTTAGGTGAGCTAAGGGCTTTCTGAAGATTGTCTCATTAACATAACAAAAGACACCTTTATCACCCTTATCAAAGGAAGAGCAAAGGGCTTTAGGAGCTGTGAGCCAGGAACTGGGACTAAGACCAAATATATATGAGAAATACAGTTTGGTCATCTGAATGACCAAATATGTATTCCTTGTAAGTCACAATATCGTGGATCTCTTTTAGGAGTTTTATACTTTTGATTTATATTTAGGTCTGTGATTCATTTTGAGTTAATTTTGGTGAGGGATGTAAAGTCTATCTAGATTCATTTCTTCACATGGGAGTATCCAGGTGTTCTGCACCATTTGTTGAAAAGACTATCTTTGCTCCATTGACTCGCCTTTGCTCCTCTGTCAAAGATCAGTTGACTAGACTTATGTGGGTTTATTTCTGGGCTCTCCATTCTGTTCCATTGGTCTATCTGTCTGTCTTTTGCCAGTACCACATTGTCTTGATTATTGTAGTTTTATCGGAAATCTTGAAGTCAGGTAGTGTCAGTCCTCCAAATTTGTTCTTCTCCTTCAGTATTGTAATGGTTATTCTGGGGTTATTGTCTGTACAAACTTTAGAATTAGTTTTCCAATATCCACAAAATAACTTGCTGGGATTTTGATTGGGATTGAATTAAATCTATGGACCAAGTTGAGGAGAAATGACATCTTGACAATATTGAGTCTTCTTATCCATGAATACAGAGTATCTCTCCATTTATTTAGTTCTTTAATTTCATTCATTAGTTTTGTGCAGTTTTCTTCATATAGATCTTGTACATATTTTGTTAGATTTATACCTAAATATTTAATTTGGGGGGTACTAATGTAAGTGAAATTATGTTAATTTCAGATTCTACTTGTTCATTGCTGGCATATAGGAGAGGGATTGACTTTTGTATATTACCCTTGTATCTTACAACTTTGCTATATTCACTTATTAATTCCAGGAGGGGTTTTTTTTCTTGGTCATTCTTTTGGTTTGAAAGAATGACCTCTGTGAAATCATGTCCTCTGTGAAAAACAGCCACTTTTGTTTTTTCCTTCCTTTGAATATATTTTTATATTAAGAAATTGAGAGAGTTTTCCATTAAGAAAAGTATAAAGGATAAAGTATGAAGGATATACTTCAAGCTGAAGGAAAGTGATCTCAGATGGAAAAATATGAGATGAGAAAAGAAAAGAGCAAAGAAAATGGCAAAAAAAAAAATAGGGGTAAATCTAAAGGCAATTTGAATGTCTAAAATAATGTCTTACAAGGTTATCAAAAAACAAAGTTCATTATAGAAGTCAAAGCTCCGGGAAGTAGTTAATGAATTTACAAGGTTTTAGAATACAAGGATAATATATAAAAATATAGTGTATTTCCATATGTTAGTAATAAATTATTAAAACTTTTTTTTCTCAGCTCCTTTATAAACTGCGGGCCTTTGCTCAGGGAGCTGTCTGGGACACCTGCTCTTGGTATAAGCCCCCTATAAACACTGCCTGAACCTTAAAAAAAAACAAAACAAAACTTCAATTTTTAAAAAGCATACCATTTAAAACAGCTACAGTAAACATGAAATATTTATGGATAAATCTATAAGATATGTGCAGTATCTGATATTGAAAACTACAAAACAATGCTGAAAAAAATCAAATAAGACCTAAATTCATAGAAAAATATACCTGGTTCATGGCTCTGAAGACTCATTATTGGTAAGATGTCTATTTCCCCCACAAGGATCTATAGATTTAACACAATCACGAAATTTTCAGCTAGATTTTTTGTAACTATCTAAAATTAATTCTAAGGTTTAGTTGAATTATAAGGAAACCCGAATAGGAGAAACAATTTCAAAAAAGAAAAATACAATTGATGGGGCACCTGGGTGGCTCAGTTGATTGAGCGTCTGCCTTCAGCCCAGGTCCTGACCCCCACCCAGGTCCTGGTGGGCTTCCTGCTCAGTGGGGATCCTGCTTCTCCCTCTCCCTTTACCCCTCCCCCTGCTCACGCTCTCGCTCTCCTTCAAATAAATAAATAAAATCTTTTTTAAAAATAACAAAAATGGGGTGCCTGGGTGGCTCAGTGGATTAAGCCTCTGCCTTCAGCTCAGGTCATGATCTCGGGGTCCTGGGATCGAGCCCCACATCAGGCTCTCTGCTCAGCGGGGAGCCTGCTTCCCCCCACGGTCTCCACCTGCCTCTCTGCCTACTTGTGATCTCTGTCAAATAAAAAAATAAATAAATCTCTCTCTTTTTTTTTAAATGAGCAAACTAGAGATCCACGCACAAACATGGGTGTATTTCAAATGCATTTTCCTAAGTGAAGGAAGCCAGATGCCCAAAAGGTCTCACATGGTAAAATCTCATCTCCATGACATTCTGGCAAAGGCAAAACTGCAGGGAGGGAGAACAGATACGTGGTCAGCAGGGTTAGGGGAGCAGGAATGTTGGACTCTAAACCAAGCAGGTTGAAGTAGTATTGAAGGGTGAGGGGGCTTTTCTGTATTCTGATCTCGATGGCAATTACACAACTCTACGCATTTTGTCAAAAATTAGAACTGGACACCAAGAAAGGGGAATGTGACTGTATATAAATAACAAAACTAAGCAAAGGTAATGCTTGTAAATGCCTCATGCACCACAGAAATAAGGCTTAAAGAGTGACTACATATCAGGGTTGGAGTGGTTCTGTTGTCCATTCTTTAAAAAAATTGTTTTTGCTTTAAAAAAAAAAGGGGTAAAAATGTGCTGCATTCTTTGTTCATTTGAACGAGGAACAAACAAATCATTTCAGAAACATTCCTTAGATTGTCCTAAATGCAGGTGTTGCGACATGAATCCTAACTGTGAGGGACTGTTGATGGGTTCGTCTTATATTTTATCAGGACAATCTACAGGACTTTTGGAGCTATAGTCTTTAAAAGATAATGACTCAGGTAAGCCCTTCTGTTCAGTTTTGTAAACGAAGAGACCACTTGAAGAAAACGCTATGGCTTGTGCTAATATATATGTAGCTTAAAAATAATTACATCTGGGGAG
This sequence comes from Mustela erminea, assembly GCF_009829155.1. Taxonomy (NCBI): domain Eukaryota; kingdom Metazoa; phylum Chordata; class Mammalia; order Carnivora; family Mustelidae; genus Mustela; species Mustela erminea. The sequence goes on along the minus strand of NC_045635.1, from coordinate 40,495,208 downwards.
GTGAATCATGAGAGACTATGTACTCTGAAAAACAATCTGAGGGGTTTGAAGTGGTGGGGGGGTGGGAGGTTGGGGTACCAGGTGGTGGGTATTATAGAGGGCACAGATTGCATGGAGCACTGGGTGTGGTGAAAAAATAATGAATACTGTTTTTCTGAAAATAAATAAATTAATTAAAAAAATAATTACATTTGAGATCTGTTGAATGTGCACATCACACTAAATTTTCTTTTCAAAAGTATCATGTCATCATTTAATCTGGCAGCAATTCTTTAAGTCACTGTAGAACCCCCAAGAGTGACTGGTATCTTCACAGAAGCGACACACCCCACAGACAGTCTCACCAACATAGGCAGACCCACATATATACACACACTCCCATATGCACTCACAGGTAGACACATATGCATAAATATAATGTATACACATGTAAAACACACAGGCGTGTACATGCATGTTCACACACAGCAGGCAAACACACAAGCACACCGCCCCCAGTGGTGTGTGTACTTTCTTTCCCCCTCAAAAATGTAGATCATCTGTCAGAATCCAGAGGGTAAGAATTGCCTTTTAAGGGTATGGTGTCTACCTTAAATAAAGGGAGCTTCTGCCTCAAATCCTTTTTTTAAATAAGCTGGCTATAAATGAAAAACCGAGGAAGGATCAAGCAATACTTGGGATTTTCAGCTAAATTCTTTAATAATAACCAAACGTAATCCATTTAGGTTTGGGATGTTCACTCTTGGAACTCAGCCACGGCGCTGTGAGGAATCCAACAGCCCCACCTCCCCACCACCCTCAGTCCTAGCTGAGCTCCCAGCTGGCAGCCAGCATGGACTTGTCATGTGTGAAGGAGCCATCTTGGAAGCCGATCCTCCAGCCCTTAGTCAAGCTGCCCCAGCTGATGCCATGTAGGGCAGATACAAATGCCCCTGCCAAGGCCTGCCCAAATTTCAGACTTGTGAGCAAAAGAAACGGTTGGTTTTATTTTAAACCAGTAAGCGTTGGGGTGATTTGTCATGCAGCAATAGAAAACTTTTAAGTGCAGAATAAAAAGATATTAAAATGATTTTAATCTTCTCTCCCTTTGACACTTTTTTTCTCCATTCTGCCATGCTGCAAACTCACATTTCACAATTCACCACACATACACATACACACGCGTGCACACACACACATACGCGCGCATGCACACCACACACACACACACACACACACACTCTACCAGAATAGCATTGAAGAGAGATAACTGTTGGGAAAGCTAGAGGAGAGGACAAGACAGAACAAACTCATGAGTATGGTAACTCTGTTTTGAGTAGTAAATGTTAAGAAATCATTTTCACTATTTGAGTCAAGCATGAGTTATAGCTTAGGGAAGGTGTGTCCACAGGGTGATCTTCAGGGCAGAATTTGGAGAGGTGTTTTCAGGGTAGGGGGCGGGGTCCAGACTTTGTGGTGTCGATTCGGAAGTGCCACTGCTGGGAGATGGACTTGTTTTGCTGAAGTTAATGATATTATGGGTGGCTGTTGTTAGGACAGAGAACCTCTGGAATGAAAACAAATCTTCTACTCTAAAAACTTTCCCAGAAGAGGGAGGGTTGGTTCTTGTGGTAAGGATCAAGGGTTGACAATGTTTATATATCAGGGATATTCCCAAATGAGAAAGTATGATAGGGTGAAAGACACCATTTTGGGTCATTGACTAAGGGCAGGAGTTGGTGGTTGGAAGTCCCTGGAGCTGAAGGCATGGTCCTGTTTTCCCTTTCTCAAATGGTAGTCATTAAACTATTGCTTTTAATACTCATTTCAGGGGCGCCTGTGTGGCTCAGTGGGTTAAGTGTCTGCCTTCGGCTCAGGTCATGATCTCAGGGTCCTGGGATCAAGCCCTGCATCGGGCTCCCTGCTCTGCAGGGAGCCTGCTTCCCCCCTCTGCCTTCCTCTTTGCCTACTTGTAATCTCTCTCTCTGTCAAATAAATAAACAAAATCTTTTAAAAAATACTCATTTTAATAAATATTTATGGAACATCTATTCTGTGTAAGGCACTGGAAATAAGATGGTAAGTAGATCAAATATGGTCCCTGCCCTCATGGAATTTATAAATTAGTTGGGGTGGGACAGAAAATAATTAAAAATGATATAAACAGATACACTTGATTGTTGAGCAATGCAGGGGTTAGGACACCAACACCCCCCCACCCATGGTTGAAAATCCATGTATCACTCTTGATTCCCTAAAAACTCAACTGCTAATAGTTTACTATTAGTAACTTCTTGACAGGAAGACTTACTGATAACAAACACTTGATTAACACATATTTTGTATATTGTAGGAGCCCAGAGCAGGCTGCCCCAAGATGAGCCCTTTGACATAAAGATTATTTTGAGTTGAAAGTCATCAGAACCCAGCAGTTGCAGGATGCCTGGGTGGCTCAGTGAGTTAAAGCCTCTGCCTTCGACTCAGGTCATGATCCCAGGGTCCTGGGATTGAGCCCCACGTCTGGCTCTCTGCTCCTCGGGGAGCCTGCTTCCTCCTCTCTCTCTCTCTCTGCCTGCCTCTCTGCCTACTTGTGATCTCTGGGCAGAGAGGCAGGCAGAGAGAGAGAAAGGGAAGCAGCAGGTTCCCTGCTGAGCAGAGAGCCTGACATGGGGCTCCATCCCAGGACCCTGGGATCATGACCTGAGCTGAAGACAGAGGCTTTAACGCACTGAGCCACCCAGGTACCCCTGTCTTTGGAATTTTACGTCCATGTGCCCCATATATATGCCTATTAAATTGGATTTTCTCCTGTTAATCTGTCTCATGTCAATTTGATTCTAAGGCCCAGCTAGAAGGACAATAGGATGGAGGAAGGTGTTCCTCCGTGACAATGTTATATGTATAATATGTCGTATCTTACAATAAAGTAAGCTAGGGAAAAGAAAATGTTATTAAGAAAATCATAAGGAAGAGAAAATACATGTACAGTATTGTACTGTTTTATTAAAAAAAAATTCGTATGTAGCTGGATCTGCGTAGCTAGAACCCCGTGTTGTTTAAAGGTCAACTGTAATTTGAAATGATGAGAAGTGTTAAGGGAAGTGCACAGTTCTTGGGAGGGAGAATCTGGAAACCAAATTCATAGCCTCTGCTTTCTGGGTGTTTACAATTTTTCTTTTCACCTCACCTTTTCACACCTTCCAGGAATACTTTGACAGGCTCTTTATTCCTCAGCTTTTGAGAGCTTATGAATGATTTAATTTATTTGTGTATATATAGCTTTGAAAGGACAGTTAAAATAGGTAAATAGCAAAAATACATATTCAAAGGTCTTTAAAGTTCACCTGATTGTCAATAATGAAGTTCCATCTGGATGTTGAGGATATGGGCAAAATAGAACTTAAGAATTAACAACCTCCACCTTCAAGGATCTCACCCTCTCTGGTAAAACAAAGACAGTCCACACTGATGTGGAGAACAAAGGCAAAAGAAAAAATTAAATTTCTTTAAAACTTACAGCCCACTGACAAGTCCTTGAGACAGGCAGAGGGACCTGCCTCTAGGAACTCAGCTGCCTCGGTGTTAATACTTTGCTAAGGGCAAAAGGCAATCTTAGCTTACCATTATCCAGACCTCTCAGGATCCTATAAGTCTCTTTCAGCATATAAAGATTCCACTGGAAAATTCCTTTATTTCTACCCCCAAGATACATGTTAGCGATCATCCTCCAAGCATATGACCCACTGATATCCATCTGAAGGGTCTCACAACTAAGGTTTTACTAGACAGCATTAAGTGATCTTTTCCTAAAAATGGCTGGGCTCTCAAGGTCCTGGAAGTCTTGCTTCCAAAATTCCTTAGAGACTTAATGCTATCCCTAATTCCCTCTCAGCTTGAAAGTATGTAATCAATTGCTTTTGACAATCCCAGTGCAGCCCTTTCTACCCATGGGTCCGGTCCCTGTGCTTTAATAAAGCCACCTTTTTGCACTGAAGACATCTCGAGAATTCTTTCTTGACTGTCTGCTCCCAAACCCAAAATTTCCGCATCGCACATGACTAAGAGTCCTTCCATAATACCTAACACACCATTATAAAATCCTAGATTGTGGTGAACTGGCCCTCAATGCTGAAACTACTCAGGGACGCTATGATGAACGTGGTGTCACCAAGAAGCTATAAGGAGGAGGTAGGTTGGGGAAAGTGTGTTGTTGTTTAGCTAAGGTATGGGGCAGTGCAGAGAGAAGCATTCCAAGTGAGAAGAGGAACAAGATTCCAGACTCAGTGATGGAATGGGTGTAGTGAATAGAAGTAGTTAAGTTCTCATTGCATTCATGAGGCTTTCTTTTACCAACGGCTGTAGATAACAACAGAGCTTTGATAGGAGGGTTTTTTAATGAGTATAACCAAAATGGGGAGGATGGGGGTGAGGTATAGGGTTGTGTATGAGGTGAAGTTATTTGATCAGTCATTTTAAAATGCACAAACTTTTAAATATGAGCTCATGCCCAACGCAGGTTCCTTACCCTTTTATGCTATTAGGTTGGACAGTATGAAATTGCTAACATTCAATCATTCAGCCTGTAGAAATGTCAATGTCATATGCTTCACCCTAATAGATCATTACAAATTTGTATTTGTTACCATGTCCGTCTTCAGGCAGTTCTGCACTCTTTGGAAGCTGGGAATCTAGAAACTACCAAAGATATTTTGCTATTATACTTGTTGGATGCTGGGAAGTGCCTCTTAGATCCTCCTTCAGGGGAAAAAAAAAACATCCTCCTCACCACCTAAGGCCAGCCTCTGGGAATATTGCTGATGGTCCTCAGCTCTTGTCTGTCTTCAATGATTGCTTCAGATGCCAGAGCTACCCTGAACAAGGTCATACCCCCTTCCCAGGGCAGTCCACACCTAGTGACTTATCACAGAAGTGGTCTAAAGGTTTAATTGTTTAACTTCAACCCATAATAACTTTAAAGAATTATCTTCGGAGCTGTCAAGTCAGCTAGACCTCTATTGACTTTAAAACACAGCTTAAGTGCTCCCTCCTCCCAATCTTTTTTCCCCTCCACCTCTCCCATGGGTGTTGACCCAAGCCCTCTCTACCAATCTTATTGCACTGCAGACTCTGCCTCGGAGTCTGCTTCCCAGGGTACCTGACTCATACAGTTGGTGCCAGATCTGAGACATTTAGGAACGAGATCACCTGCCACCCAACTGGCAATGAGAATTGCATCGCCTGTGATAGGTGGGACATAGGGAGCCTTTGGCACAAGATAGGAGTGCTGCCAAAACTTTCACTGTGGGTGAAATGGGATGGTATTATGGTGGAAGTGAATGTACCAGCTGAGGCTATGATTCACAGATCTAAGAAATATGAAGGAAACAATAAGTGTTCCCAGAGTGCAGGGATGAAAGAGCACTTGGCTACAAGGGTCCCAGACAGAGCAAGTTCGGCCACTCAGCACTGACAAAATCCAAAGGGAGAGGGGCTCGTGAAAGAAAAGAATTTATTTCAGTGAGACCAACAGTGGGAAGACCGCGGAGCAGCATCTTAAAGTTTGTCTCCAAGGTGTTAAAGATACTTCAAGGTTTATATAAGCAAAATGTGGGACAAATGTTGGTGGTGTAGAGGCTGCTTTTAGGCAAACAAGCTTGAGTGACAGAATGTAGAAAGGGCCCACAGTGACTCCCTGGCTGAATACAGGCAGGCCCATCAGGCAACTCACCTCAAGATCCATCCATAGGCCCTAACTAAGTAGCCCTAACTAACCGGGCTACTTAAAACCAGGCACAGTTACCAAAAAAGGGAAGATTCCACGTGTTCTCATACCTCCTTCTTTTCCCCCTTTAAGAACACCCACTTCCTCATGGCAGACAGCCTCTCCTTTGCTGTCCTGCCCACTCCTCCTTTGTGGTATATTCAGTAAACTTCTATCTCCTTTGCTCTGTCCCAAGTGAATCATTTTACCTCCTGTGCCACTCGATTGTCACCCCACATTTGGAGATCCCTATCCAATCAAGAGACACCCTGTTTAGATACCACATGTGGGTACTGTAGGTGGGCGGTAAAGGTCAGGTCGATCATTGTCTCAGGGTCAATCACAGGAGGTCTTGCTGGGTCAGCGCAGAACCTATTGCGTGAGGGGGTAGTTTCAGTTCCCGTCATGGGATGCTTTGCTCACAGGGTCTAAGGGAAGGGACTTAAGAGATCAGCTGGAAAGAAGAACTGAATCAATTAGAAAGTACAGACTAAGGTCAAAATGGAGATAGGTAAAGTCTTCTTTCGTTAGGACAGAACTGGGTAGACACTGAAGAACAGGCCTAGGACTTCATTTAGAGTAACAGAGCTCCAAAGAAGATAAACTTTAAAAATAAGATCTGTTATGCCAAGTTTGTGATATTTGTTGGAAAAGAATAGTACTCAGACATGAAGGAAGACAACTGTGTTGATATGCTCAGTGCCTTGAATCCGCAGATTCCCCTGAATGTTCCGGGTTCTCTTCCCTTATAAAAAGTTCTCTCCCCTACTTGTTTGAAGATGATGTTGCTTCTGCAACATTAAGACAACATGAGACCACCCATCTCCCTCACTCCCCAGGGTCTGTGCTCAACCCCCTTCTGGTCAGTAGGGCAATAATTAGGGTGGAGATACATCACAGCTTGGCCAAGGAAATTCTAGCCTGATAAGGTAGTGAAAGATATGCTTCTGGCATATTGATTTTTAAGCTTCTTTTTTTTTTAACTGTAGACGAAAGAGAAGCCCGAAGAGCTTCAAAACCGGTAGAAATTACCCTTCTGTAAGAGTCATTTACATGCACAAGGAAAATCTCCACTTAAAAAGCTCTTTCTGAATGTACCAGGAAGAGTGGTGGTGGTCTGGGGAGGCTGACTCTAAATCTTTAGAAACTTTTATCAGTGGAGAAGACTGACAACCTAAATCTGCATAACAAACATACTCTTGTTTACTGTGCTTTGCCTTATGACCTCCCCTGACTGACAACTCCCTCACCCCCAGCATCTTCTGCCTTTAGCTGAGGATGGTATTTAAGCCCGTGGCTTCAGCGATTTGGGGAAAGACTCAGTTTTCCTGGGTCTCTCCCTTGTATACAGGAGGTATACATGTTTCTAAGTGTTTTTCTCTTGTTAATCTGTCTTCTATCATTTTAATTATTAGACCAGCTGGAAAATCTAGAAGGGAAGAAAGAAAAAGTTTCCCACTACTACAGTAAGAAAGGAGCTCTACCTTAAAGGAGATGCAGTTCCTGGTCAATATGCACTGGCCTGAGTTGGGGGAATACGTGTGATTTTGAGGGCACTTAACTAGGTGGGGGAAGTTGAATAAGAGAAAGTTTAGTGATGTAGAAGCATTCTTACAGGAAGTAGGATTTGACTCCTTGGCAAGGACTTTAAGGACAGTTCTTTTTTTTTTTTTCCCAAGATTTTATTCATTCATTTGAGAAAGAGAGAGAGAGAGAGAGAGAGAACAAGTAGGGGAAGGGACAGAGGGAGAAGGAGAACCAGGCTCTGCTGAGCAGAGAGCCCGACTTGGTGCTTGATCCCAGAACCCTGAGATCATGACCTGAGCCAAAGGCAGACGCTTAACCCACTGAGCCACCCAGGCACACCCAAGGATGGTTCTTTTTGCACACATGACAATGCAACAGTTCTTCTTAAGTTAGGTAGAGATACCAGAATTGTAATGGCAAGTAGTGGAAAATATGTGACAGAAGTGGGAGTGCTAGAGTGGATATATTATGTAAGTCCAGAAAACCCACTGGAGGCCTGTATTGAGAGGACTAAAAGGACACACCATTTACCATCACAATCACCAGAAATATCATAACATCAGTATCCAGGTAACTGGGCCCTAATCATCAGTAGCTAGGTTGATATAATTATAGTAATGAGCAGCAAGTTTAAAAGCCAGGTGACCCTGACCTTCAAAGAGTAATAGAGACGTTTAACAGGACATGGCATTACTAGGGGAAAAATAGAAGGCAACTCAGTTCATAAAATCAGGTGAAATCAAGGACAGAGGATCAGGTGGCTGAGCACAGTTATGCCAGTAAGGTCCTGTTTTTTGCCCAGTTCCCGGACTTGAGTCAGTTTTTGCAACCTGAACCTATTGACTGAAAGAAAGGTGAGTCACCAGAAGGAAGCATCCTGCAACACCATGGTAAGTATGCCAGTAATGATTATCCCAGTCCAATCCAAGAGGGACCCACAGCTATTGACTTAAGTAACTACACACTAAAGAAGGGGTAGTATCCAAACATTTTCAGAACTGCTAGGCACAGAATCCAAGTTGACATCGATATTTGATTGCCTGAAGCATCATTATGAACCCTCTATGAGAGTGGGAGGAAATGAGAGCCAAGTTGTGGTTCAGTTCTGGATCATAGTGGTTTCACTGGATCTACAGACCCACCCAGTCAATTCCTTGACCCTGAAATGTGTCATTGAGATGGACACCCTTAGTAGTTGGCACAAACACTAAGATGAGAGCTATCACAGTGGCAAAGGCCACGCGGAAGCCTCTAAAATTGCCCTCCTGCACAACAAAAATAGTAAACAAAACCCAACATTCAATCTTAGGGAAAATGGCAGGCATCAATGCCTCCTTAAAGAATGAAGGGGGTGATAGTCTTCATCCTATCTTCATTTGGGTAATCATCGGGGTCCTTGGACAAACCCAGGAAGATAAAAGTGGGCTGTCACAAACCAAGCAGTAGCCCCAATTTCAGCTCTTGTGCCAGGGATAATATCCTTGCTAGATCAACTGAACATGACCTCAGGGGCATGCTATGTGGCTGCTGATCTGGACATGGTATCCTTTTTTTATTTTTTATCAGAAAGAGCTTTTATTCACTGGTAACATACAACAGAATACATTTACAGTCTTGCCCCAGGGATATGTTAATTCTCCTATGCTCTTTCATAAAATAGTCCAAAGAGAACTAGATGAGATCCATATCCTGCCCATCGTCATAATGGTCCATTCTATTGATAACATCACGCTAATCTAACTGGCTCAGAGAAAAACATGCCTGCAACATTGCCAACGTTAAGACACACACACTCCAGAAAGTGAGAGATAAACCTTATGAAAATTCAAAGGACCATCACAAAATCAACCGTTTTGGTACTTCAGTGGTCCAAGGTATGCCAGCACCTCCCCTCAATAATAAACATTTTTGCATTTTCCTCTTCTCACCACAAAGGAGCACGTCCCCTCACAAGTCTGTTTGCGCTCTGGAGGTACCTGGAAAAGTACTCCCATCTTTGAATAGTGTTATGACCCATATACTGGGTGACACTAAATTCTGCCAGCTTTAATTAGGGCACAGAGCAGGCAAAAAAAGCTCTGTAGCAGGTCCAGTCTACGATGTAAACCACCCTGTTGTTCGAACCATGTGACCTAGAAGATCTTGTGGTACTAGAGGTATCATTGAGGTACTAGTGGGATAAATCGTGCAGAATTTATAGTAATCCCCCATCAGAGAATCTCAGTAGAGCCCTGGGCTTCTGAAGAAAAGCCATGCCATATATACCTTTCAAAAAACTCCTGGCATCTCCTGATAGAGATGGAGGACCTGATCACTGGGATATAATGTCATCATGAGGCTTGACTAACTCATCTGGAGTACTACCTTTCTTCCCTCCAATTTTTTTTTGCAAAGCACTTTCAGAGACATCCTACTTATCTGCCTGATGAGGTATTTTTGTATCTAATCCTCAAGGGTTCCTCAGATCTAGAATTCCAGCCCAATGTGCTATATGAGCAACTGGCTCTCTGAAACAAAAAGCACTATTTTGCAGCATTTGCCTCTTTCCACGGTATTAATACAACCCCCATGGCTGATTTTAAGTTGCTGAGCTGACATGACTGCCTGCAGGCCTGGGAAGAGATACATGGTGGCTGCCATTACAGAGTGTGTCCATCCTACAGATAGAATAGCTGTTAACAACTTCAGAAAATAGATAATAGGGGCGCCTGGGTGGCTCAGTGGGTTAAGCATCTGCCCTGGGCTCAGGTCATGATCCCAGCGTCCTGGGATCAAGCCCCACATTGGGCTCCCTGCTCAGTGGGGAGCCTGCTTCTCCCTCTCCCCCTACCTACCACTCAACCTGCTTGTGCTCCTTCCCTCTCTATCAAATAAATAAATAAAATCTTTTAAAAAAGGAAAATAGATAATAAAAACATTTAGTGAAGAGAGAAAGGAAGTGATGAGTTTTGAGTTTCAAGTATTTGTTTCCTTTGTATATAATTTAACTGTAAGTTTATATAATTTAAGTTTTAAAAATGTCTTCCACAACCATCTCAAAAAATTTCCTGAAATTTTGAAAATTGCTATTTGCAGCTGGTATTAGCTAGTTCCAGTGCACTTGTGAAAGCATCTCACCTTGCGAGATTTTTGTTAGGTGTGGGAGGTCTTAGAAGTAAATGCAATTCTTAGTCATTTTTGGCCTAAGATTTTTATCCTTCAGTGGATCTTTCTGACTATCTTCCGGAGTTTCCTAACTGCTATTTCAATGAACTGATTCTTCTTTCCTTGGGGCCTATCCAAACTAAACTATAAGCCTTTTTAAGGAAATAAACAGGTTTTTGTATTTTTATTTGTTTGACCCCCCCTTTCTTGGCATGTTGTAGGGCCACAATATGTATTCATTAACTTGGACACATGTTACATATGTCAAACATGAAAGTCAGGATCTACATATTCCAAAGTAATCTAATAAACTGCTCAGATGCATGATGTTTTCATTTTTAACATTAGTTGTTTTCATGAGTTACTTTTTAGGCTGATAGGAAATGAATGTCATAAATGGATCTAATACCATTTAGAAAAACATATTATTCTCATTTTTAACATTCCTCCAATCTGCTACTTAATAAACCAGAAGTTCCAAAAAATGTTTACAACTTGAAACTTCCCTTAGCCTTAAAAATTGAAAAATACCACTAAATCATTTTAAGTGGATTCCTCAGAAGGCATAGCTTTTTCATCTTTTGACTAATTTCATACATTGATATTCTCAGCTGAGTTTTATCCCTGGAAACATATCACTGAAATGATAAATAAATAACTTTCATGAAGAATGTAACTGTACACTCTCTCTATAAAGTTCTAACCATTAGAGAAAAACATGAATGTACTGATAGTGTCTCAAAACATTAAAGAAACTATTTAGGTGAATTTAACAGAGTCCTAGATTAATGAGAGTAAATTTTGAGTACCCAGAGTCTAATCTCTATGTTAGAGTAAATGTCACCTATAATGGCAATGTCCTACGTTTATTCCACCTACACTGTTGAATGACTATTTTCAGGGAACATAAATGTCAGTCCTATTAAAAATACATGATTACAACTAGCTATATTTGTGGGGGGAGGGAGAAAGGGAGAGATAGGTACACATACCTACATATCTTAGTCGTGGAGTAAATGTACTGAGATTTTTTTCCATTTTAAGGCTTTCTTTTTCTGATAGAACTTAAATATTGACAAATTTTCCCAATAATTGATGACTATACAGAGAGATTAATATTAGCTAATAATAAAGGAAACCCCAAGTCCTCTGTGGCTTAAAGGGTTGTCTGGAATTATTATATTTATTTTGGGTGAAGATTGTTCTAATTACTTCATTTCTTCTTAATTGGTGTATTACAAAATAAATTAGGTATAATAACTATTAGTATTCATTTTTTACTTCTCCAGATACTGGTTTAAATTAAACAGGGGTGCCTGAGCAGCTCAGTTGGTTAACCATCCACCTTCGGCTCAGATCGTGATCCAGGGTCCTGGGATGGAGCCTCACATTAGGTTCCCTGTTCAGTGGGGAGCCTGCTTCTCCCTCTCCCTCTGCCACTCGCCCTGCTTGTACTATCTCTCTCTCTTTCCCTGTCAAATAAATAAATAAAATCTTTAAAAAATAAATAGTATAGTGCACATACAACTATCATTTCAAGTGTCTGTTTTCAGACTTGAATTCATTTATAGCTGTGTCATATGTATCACATTAGTAAAAATATTGCCCAGGTATAGGCTACTTGTAAAATCTCCTTTATAAAACCAGTTAAATTAGTACAAAAATATCCATGGGTTGCATTAATGGACTTAATAGTATTTTTTAAAAGGATTTATTTATTTATTTGAGAGACAGAAAGAGAGAGAAAGAGCAAGTACGTAGGGCGGGGCAGAGAGAGAATCTCAAGCAGACTCCCCACTGAGTTTGGAAGAGCTTGATAGCAGGACCCTGAGATCATGACCCGAGCTGAAATCAACATTCAGACACAATCGACTGAGCCACCCAGGCGCCCCTGGACTTAAGAGAATTTTAATAATATTCCAGAAGAGAAGAAAACAGAGAAAGAAACAATGATTTTCTTTTTAATTGTGAAGCTACACTTCACAATTCCATAAAATGGCTCATATTTTAACTTGGGTTTTTGCTTTGTTTTTGGTAGTGGTGGGTACCACTAGCATGTAAGAGAGCACAAAAGAAGCCAGATTAAATGATTATGTACCAAATAGAACAGAATCTGTGCATCTCATCCATTTTCTCTCCTAAACACCACTCTTGTGTGAGGTATAGATTTAATTAGTTATCTCTTTAAATACCTTCTTTGCACTAATGATGCAGCCCTTCATCTGTGTTGAGGATACTATTGATGGGACATTGGTGGAATACAGTTGAAAATAATCTGCACTCTCTTGCCAGTGTTTCCTTGTCTCCAAAGGCTTCTGCTCCTAACAGAGTGCTGAAATGGACTTTACTATGGATTCAGTACCTGTAGGAGCAGTTTAGTGCTGAGTTCTACATGGAACTCTGGTGTACGATCAGATTTTTTTTTAAGATTTTATGTATTTATTTGACAGAGAGAGAGATCACAAGTAGGCAAAGAGGCAGGCAGAGAGAGAGAGGGGGAAGCAGGTTCCTGCCAAGCAGAGAGCCCAATGCGCGGCTCGATTCCAGGACCTTGAGATCATGACCTGAGCCGAAGGCCGAGGCTTAACCCACTGAGCTACCCAGGTGCCCCTATGATCAGATTTTGAATAAAATATTGGGTCATGATGAGAACTATAAATTAAAACTAAAACATCATTTCTAACCCATTAGTTTGTCAAAGCTCAGCAACATTGTGGAATATGAGAGCAAGGAAACTCATACTCTCTCTTATACATTGCTAGCAGAAGGATAACCAGGTAAACCCCTATGAATGGAAATTTGAGAAAATGTAGCAAAATCACCCAACACATAACCAACAATTACCTTCTAAGACTCTATCTGACCTGTACACCAAAAAGGCAAAATGATGTATATTCAAAGATATATTCATCAGTGCTTTATTTGTATTAGCAAAAGATTGGAAACAATGAAATATCCATCAACAGGGAATTGGTCAAAGAAAGTGTGATACGTCCATATAATAGAATGTTACGCCACCATTAAAAAAGAATGAAGAAGATTCATGTATGTATGGATATGGAAGGATTTCTAAGATATATTCTTTTCCCACAGCTTTATTGAGATTGGATTGACACATAACATATATCCTGAAGGCCTACAACATATTAATTCAATACACTTATATGTTGCAATATGATCACCACCATTAGAATTAGCTAACATCTCCATTCTGTAACATATTTACCATTTCTTTTTTTTGTGGTGAGAATCTTTAAGATACACCCTCTTAGCAACTTTCAAGTATATAATACATCATTACTAGCTATAGTCACTATGCTATACTTAGATCCCCAGAACCTGTCAATCCTCTAACTGGAAATTTGTATCTCTGGTTTTTTTTAAGATAGGGAAAAAGAAAGAGGGAGAGAGTGAGGGAGAGAAAGAGACAGTGAAAGAGAGAGAAAGAGAAAATCTTAAGGAGACTCCAAATCCAGCGCAGAGCCAGACATGGGACTTGATCTCAAAACCCCAAGATCATGACCTGAGCCAAAACCAAGAGTTGGACACTCAACTGACTGAGCCACCCAGGTGCCTTTGGAAATCTGTACCTTAACCACTATCTTCCCATTTCTCCCACACCTGTCCCCTTGGTAACCACCACTCTGGTCTTTGTTTCTCTGGTCTTTGTTTCTCCAGCTTTTTTAGACTCACATATCAGTGTTACCATATAGCATTTATTGTCCTTCTCTGATTTATTTCACTTAGATGACACCCTCAAATTTCATCCAAGTTGTTGCAAATGCCAGGGTTTCCATCTTTCTCATGGCTAAATAATATTCCATTACATATATTCATTATATATAAATATACCCATTATATATATGCATATAATATATATATAATATCACATATTTCTTATCTTTTGATCTGTTGACGGACACTTAGGTTGTTTGCATATCTTGATTATTTTGAATAATGCTGCAGTGAACATGAAAAGGCAGATATTTCTTTGAGATCCTGATTTCAATTCCTTCAGCTATATATGCAGAAGTAGAAAGGCTGAATCGTATGATAGTTCTATTTTTAATTTTTTGAGGAGCCCCCATACTGTTTTCCATAGTATCTGCACCAATTTACATCACAAGGATTCTCTTTTCTCCATACCCTCACCAACTTGTTACCCCTTGTCCTTTTGATGATAGCTATTCTAATAGGTGCGAGATGATGTCATTGTGGTTTTGATTTGCATTTTCCTGATGATTAGTGATGTCAAGCACTTTTTCAAAAATACACTTTTAACAAGAAATTCATTGAGTAAATTATGCTGTCATTTCTGTAAAAGTATGTACACATATTTATTCACCTGCATATGCATAGAACAGCAAAGAGTACGCAAGAAACTTCGGATTAGGTGTCTGGGGGAAGCTTTTGAGATGGAAAAAGCTTTTGTTTTTCACTCTAATACTTTTCGCAGTTTGTATTATTTGCCTGTATTGCTTATATAGGTAAAAACAGTTTTAAAAAAAGAACTAGTAAAGCTTTGTGAGTCTTACTTCATTCTTCTGAGAGTGAACAGGTTCTGCGTCCATATTTAGTCCACCCATTGATTGGGTAAGTCCCTGAGCCCTTCTTAAAATGGAATATTTTTACAGCAAGAGGGATTATGAAGAATAATGAAGAAATGAACACACTGGAAAAGAACTTTTTGGTGACTCTTAACCATTTTATATTATGAATATTTTACAAATCTTGAGATCTATGGACTTCATCCCATAAAAATGTACAAAATCCTACACACAGCAACAGGTTTAGGGTACCTCCGAAGGCCCATTTGTGGGCTCTGGATTAAAAATGCTTACTCTAAAATGAAAGGGGGAGTTTTTTTCAGGGGCCCACAGGAGATCCATTTTATTTATTATTAACGAAACATCCAGCATGAAGAGTTTGATCTCTGAAAAAGAAAGGGATTTTTTTTTTTTTAGCATGCAATGGTTTATACCTTGATAGGCAACATTTCTTATTTTTATCAGGGAGGTATAGTAACTGCCTTCCAGTTGCCATAAAGGTACTCTTAGTGTAAGCTATTCTTTGAGTCTGCTCCGGAGTAGTGGTATCCAGGATTTGTTAATACTTTGATGCTTATGACTCCACTGAGAAAGTCAAGAAATACATAGGGGGATATTTTGGCCATGACAACCTTTTCCGTAATTGACCTCCAGCCAGGTAATCCTCTTCCCTATAGAATTTGAGATTTCTTATGGCACTGAACCATTCTGAAGGGAAAATTTTGGAGATTCCCTATCCAGCCACAAAGCAGGTGGTAGAAAAGTCCCCATACTTAGTACACGCAGAGCCCATTTCACATTCGGAATCTTCTCTTCACCTTGTTCACTTAAGGTCTCTAAGTTTCCATCTCATTCACTCCAAAGAATGAGAATAAGCACAAGAAGGAGAGATTACTATAGCACGTTGAGACTAATTTCATCGGTTGAACAGCAATAACACACTCATCTTTAAAGATCGCTCAAAAGAACCTTGTCTCTGATAATGACACAAAACTATGGAATTTCCCCCAATGTTTTCCTTTAATAAGATTTTATCACTGAAAAAGTAGGCGGGTTCTCAAAACAGCTGAGAATTCAACTATAGATACAACATACAGCTGTTTCAATGTGAAAACAGCTGTTTTCTCTAGCTTCTCTATAGATAAATCTCAGTTTAATGTGGTATTTTCCAGATCCACACTATTTTTGCCTTTCAAGATCATGAGGAAGAATGAGAAAGAGAAAGTCCCAAACCACAGATTGCTTCATAAGTGATTGCTGGTGATTTCAATGAGATATCAGACCTAGGCCTGTGTTTTCACTGGTTCTGTCCCCCCACCCAAGGTTGAGTTTACAGAGGAAGAACCCGATGCACTTTCCCAATTGGTTGAGTCACATTAGAACCTAGGCCTATGTGATTCTACTACTCCTTGGATGCCCTGTAAATTTTTTTGGTGAATCTATAAACTATCAATTTTAAAAACCATATAATTGAAGCACCATAAATGTGATTTAAAGGTTGTAAGATGAGTGGTTCTCAGATTCTAGCATGCCTCAGTATCATCTGAAGGTCTTGTTCAAACAATTTCCTGAGAGACTGGCCAGGAAAGGACCCAAGAATTTGCATTTCTAGCACTGGATTTTTGTTTTTTTTAAAAGAATAACTGTAACATTCACCTATTCTTCCTGAGATAAATAGCAGACATTTTTCTTTCATCTTCTCTTTCATCTTATGTTGGTGTTCTTCTTTATAAATGATACATCTTATTACCATAGCATGTAGTAGATGTAATCCTACTGATTATAAGCATGTCCACATGTAGTAGGCTAAATAATTCTCTTTCCCTTTTATTCTTCCCTGGGTGGTGAAAGTAGCTTTGATTTTTATAATAGGCTTTTTTAGTATTTACGGATTCGGTTCCTTCTGACCTTCATGTCTCATTTTATTTTATTTTTTTTAAGATTTTATTTATTTATTTGACAGACAGAGACCACAAGTAAGCAGAGGCAGATGGGGGGGTGGGAAGCAGGCTCTCTGCAGAGCAGAGAACCCAACGTGGGGCTCGATCCCAGGACTCTGGGATCATGACCTGAGCCGAAGGCAGAGGCTTTAACCCACTGAGCCACCCAGGCACCGCTTCATGTCTCGTTTTAAAAATCCATTTTACTGGGACACCTGGGTGGCTCGGTGGGTTCATCCTCTGCCTTCAGCTCAGGTCATGATCCCAGGGTCCTGGGATCGAGCCCCGCATCGAGCTCTCTGCTTAGCAGGGAGCCTGCTTCCCTCTCTCTCTGCCTGTCTCTCTGCCTACTTGTGATCTCTCTCTGTCAAATAAATAAATAAAATTAAATAAAAAAAATCCATTTTACTAACTGTGTGTTTATGTGTGTGTGTGTGTGTAACATCAAACACACTGTATTACAGTTCTGCTGATAAACTTTGGGAGCAATGATGTGCAGTTAAGTCTTGAAACTTAAGTCCAAATGAATGAGCTTAATTTATTTCATCTAGAAACCAATTATTTAGAGATTTAAGCAATTTGGCAGCTGGGTGTGCAGAAGGGGATGTGGGTGGGACTAACATGTTTTTGCCAAGACTGAGTTTTTGCCTAGTGCTTTTGGAATTTCAAGAATCTAATTAAGACTTTTGGTAAATTTGCTTTAAATCACCATAGAATTAATAAACTGGGGGCATTACAGTGTCTGTCGGCCCTGATTTAATTTAGATGCTCAGTCCTTTCAAACTAGATCAAGACTTCAGAGAAGTGCCAAATAGGTGACACTTTCCAAACTGCCTGTAGGTAGCTGGTGACACCCCTGTGGCCGCCCTAGGTCCTTGGCCATGTTGCTGAGGGACCCATGGCACCCCTCCCACTACTCAGAGCAAGTCCGGGGAATACCTCAGGCCCAGGTCGCCCTTCTTCCCATCTCCCAGTCACAGACGTCTTTAGCCCCTTGCTGCCATGTGCATTTACCAGCTTCTCCTCTTCCATAGGTGACTACTCTCTGGGTTCAGGTCTCTGTGAAACTCAATCCCAGCTGAGCTGAGATGAGTTTAGGTGCAAAGACTGGGATGCAGACATCTTGGGAGAATTGGGTACTAAGGGCAAGACATGGTTCTATTGCTGCCACATTGTGGGTTAAGTACATTTTTGTAGGCTACTCTAGATACTATACTGCTTGGTCTATCTCTTTTTCTTCCAGAGAAAATTACACTCCAATTTCCAAATATTTTTAAATGATCTTTTAGAACACAATTTGGACTTGGTATTATTCTTCTACACACTCTTTTTCTCTTCTCTCATTCTCTTTCCCTTTTATATGAGTTGGTTCTTTCATTCTGACCTTGTTCCAAACTTTCAGTTCTTTGCTGAGCATCACTGGCAAGTTGGGAACTCTTAATATTTAATCATAATTCCTGAAATATTGCCATCATAATGCTTTTCCATCTTACTTCCTAATTAGACCACTACATCAGTTGTCATTTCTAGAACTGGCATATCCAAAGTGTTAGCTTAAAAGAGCTGCTTATGCTTTCATTTAAACAATAGAAAGATAATTTGAAAACAGCATGACAACAATGTGTGTGGGGGTGTCTTGGTTGGCCTGGAGCTGACACTTAAATATGGTAACTGGTACAATTAGGCAACACACCCGAAGTCCTCAATGACCTGGATAAAAGTTGTTGTTTGTTTTTTTTCTTTTTAACTTGAAGGGTATGCTTGAGAACACCTAAACACATACACCATTTCATGATTGGCCTACATTACAGGAGTTCAATGGGAAAGAACTCTGGACCTCTGTGCAGAAATGGAGGTTTAGACATATACAGACGTATCTCAGGAAATGGGGATAAAAGAGATTAAAAGAATTCATAAAGAACAGCAGCACTGCCATTAGAAGGAAAAAGCACCATGGGTGGCAAAGCTGAACAAGGTATGGTTGATTTAGCACAAAGCTCTCAGTGTTAGAGGCAGTTGTGGCTTCAGGAATAATGCAGGGATGAGCTTGAATACCACCTGACCCTCCTACTCCTTCCTCTTCTACCACCTCACTCCTTCTTGAGCAACCATTGTTCCGGGAAAGAAAATGAAATGTTAAAAGAAGAGCCCTAAAACTTCTTAAGCAAGGCAACAAAAGGACAGACCATAAAAGGAAAAAGTGGTAAAATGGACTACATAAAAATTAAGAACTTCTGTTATATCAAACGCTGCCATTAAGAGAGTAAAAGGCAAACCATAGCCTGGAAGATGATATGTACTATACATATATCCAACAAAAGACTCCTATTCAGGTTATATAAAGAATTGTTATACATTTCTAAGAAAGAGACAGACAACATAATAGAAAAATGGGCAAAATACTTGAAGGCTTTTTGAAAAAAGGTAACGAAAGGGCCAATAGACATCAAAAGTTGCTCAACTTTTTTATCAGGGAAATGCAAACTGATGCTTAATGGAATGTGTATCTGCACTCATCAGAATGACTTAAATGAAAAATATAAAGAATACCAAGTGGTATGGTGTATGGAGCAACCAGAACTCTGATATGCTACTGATGGGAGTGTCGATTTACATATCCATTTTGGAGAAGTCCTAAGCTATATTTACTAAAGCTGAATATATGCTCATGCTATGATGCAACAGTTTCACTCCTAGATACATACTCCACAAAAATGTACACATATATTCACCTAAAGACATATTCAAGAATGTTCATAGCAGCATACTCACAATAGGCCAAATGAGAAAATACCTATAATGATTACTTTTACCTGTCAACTTGACTGGGTCACAAGGTACCCAGGTCAAACATTGTTCTGGGTGTTCCTGGGAGAATGTTTTTAGATGAGATCGACATTTAAATCAGTAGACTGAGTAGAGCAAATTATTCTCCCTAATGTGGGTGGGCCTCATCCAATCAGTTGAAGGCTTAAATAGAACAAAAAAGCTGGCCTGCCCCCAAGTAAGAACGAATTCTTCTGACAGACTTATAACTGGGATATTGGCTTTTTTCCTGCCTTCAGATTTAAACTGAAACATTGGCTTTTCCTGAGTCTTTAGGCTGCCAGCCTTTGGACTGGAACTACACTGTTGGCTTTCCTGGGTCTCCAGCTTGCTGACTTACTCTGCAGATTTTGGAATTTGCCAGCCTTCCATAAGAATGTCAGCCAATTCCTTATAAGAAATATCTTTACACACACACACACACGCACACACACACAAATACACACACACCCGATTGGGTGTATTCTTCTGGACAATCCTAATGCAACATCAAATGCCCATCAAGAGTAGAATGGATTAATTAATTGTGGCATTTACGTACAAAATATAATACTGTATAACAATGAGAATGAACAAATTACAACTAGTCATAATAGAACAGATGGATCTCATGAACATAGTGTTGAAAAAAAAAATCCAGACACAAAAGAGAATACGGAAAACTAGTCTATATTATTAGGAGACAGTTTAAAAGTTACCTTAGGGTGGGTAGTCACTGGAAGCATGTAAGAATGGAGAACTTTGAGGATATTGGTCATGTTCTGCTTCTTTTTTTCTTCTTTTTTTAAAAAAAGATTTTTATTTATTTATTTGACAGACAGATCACAAGTAGGCAGAGAGGCAGGCAGAGAGAGAGAGGAGGTAGCAGGCTCCCTGCTGAGCAGAGAGCCTGATGCGGGACTCAATCCTAGGACCCTGGTATCATGACCTGAGCTGAAGGCAGAAGCTTTAACCCACTGAGCCACCCAGGTGCCCCCATGTTCTGTTTCTTAATCTAGGTGCTAATCACATAATTGTGTTCAGTTTGTAAAAATTTAGCGATGTGTACTTTTCTGCATGCATATTATACTTCAATAGAAAAAAATATATAAAGCTCTTTGTTGAGGAATAAAATTGATTAACAAGGAAATTGGACTGAGGGACAGCCTATTAACATGACCTTTCCAGGCCAAATAAATTGGTAGGGACCAAGAAACACTTGAGATTCAATTCCAATATATTGATAGCTAAAAAATCCCTGGACATAACACAACAAGCAAGTATAGGAGAACTCTGAAAGGTGGAAAGGATATGGCAGGCTGCCTAGATACTGCAGGATTTGAGAAACAAAACAGAGTTGAGTGCTCTCAGTTTCCTTATTGCCTTCCCTATATCCTAGATAGGGTGTTGCAGAAACCTCCAAGCCAAAACTGCCAGGAGGCTCAGACAAATAAGCACCAAGAAAGCCTATCTTCCCAGCTGAAGTACTTGGAAAGAGTAATATAACAACAGAAAACATTTCAGGAAATGCCCATCTTATTCAGGAAGATGACATTCCACCTCACCCTACTTTCCAACATGATGGCAGAAGTAGAGAGCACATTCTGATTCCCTTGTTAGATGATGTTGATCAGCTGAGCAAGGAGCTGATCTTCCATTCCTTACCCAGCAGAAGCAGGCAGCAGTGATTCAGTTGCCCTGCTAAGAGAATGTCAGCAGGACTAAGCATGCAGCTGATAGTCCATCCCATGCTGGACCCAGGGAGTGTTAGATTTCCCAGCTGAGGTAGTGTCAGTAGAGCCCAGTGGTGGGTTTCTGCCCAGCTTTGACGAGGCAGAGTAAGGTGGTGGGAAGTTTTAGTTGGTACTTCACTTCCTATCCTCCTCTTTCCTGGTGTCAACAAGGCCTGGCAAACAGCTGAGCTTACACCTCTGCTTGGAGACAATGAGGAAGTGTGATTCAACATTCTACTTTCACAGGGAAGATGTCTGCAGGAACAAGAGTGGAGTTGAACTTTCCACTTCAACCATCTGTGATAAAAGCACTGTAAGTCAGCATTTCATCTTTGCTGGGGTGGTGTCAGTGGAACCTAATGGGAATCAGTGGCAGGCTAAACATACACACCCACCAAGTTTTACTGCTACATGTCAACAGGAGAACTGCTTGCTTTAAAAAAAAAAAAAAGATTAAATAGGATCCAGAGTTTTATAAGCTCCTAAATATAAAGTATATTTTATACAATAAAATATCATTCATCATACCAAGAACCAAGAAAAAAAATCACAAAATGAATGAAAAAAAAAAAACAATTAACAGACCCTAATACCAAGATGAATCAGATGTTGGAGTTATCTGACAAAAATTTTAAAACAGCCATTGTAAAAATGTTTCAACAATCAATTATGAATTCTCTTAAAACAGGTGAAAAATAGAATATCTTAGTAAAGAAATAGAAACCATAAAAGAGAGTCAAATGAAAGTTATAGAACTGAGAAATATAATAACCAAAATAAAAACTTGCTGGATGGGATTGATAGCAGAGTGGAGACGACAAAGGATAGAATCAGTGAATTCAGGGGCAACTCAATAGAATTTACCTAATCTGAATAATAGAGAGGAAACCAAATGAAACAAAATCTCAAGGAAATCTCAAACCTCAACAGAATCTCAAGGAAAACTGCCAAAAATCCAACATTTGTATTACTAGACTCCCAGAAGGGGAGGAGAAACAAAGTAAGAGTAAAAGAAGAATTTGATAAAATAATGGCTGACAACTCTCGAAATTTGGTGGAAGACAAACCTACAGTTTCAAGAAGCAGAGTCAACTCCATATAAGATGAATTCCCCCCAAACCCATGCTAAGATATGTCATAATTAAACTTCTGAAAATTAGGCAAAGAAAAGAATCTTGAAAGTAAACAGAAAGAAACGATGCCATACTTATAGGCAAATACCAATTAGAACAGCTAATTGAATTTAAATTTTAAAAAAAAGAATGGCAATGGATTTGTCATCTGAAACCATGGAGGCCAAAATGATGTGGAACAACATTTTCAAGTGCTGAAAGAAAAGAACTTTCAACTAGGAATTCTATAACAAGAATGAGGGGGAAATATCCTCAGGTAAAACAAAATTAAGGAAATTTGTCATTAGCAAATATGCCCTTAAAGAATGGCTAAAAGACATTTTTCTAAACAGAAAGGAAATGAAAACATAAGACTCAGAACCTCATTAAGACAAAAGAACATTGGAGTAGGTTAAAAAAAATAGGGGGAAATATGATAGACTATCTTCATGAGATTCTCTAATCATATTTGAGGGTTGAAGCAAAAATTAAAACATTATTGGACATAGGATTCAATGTGTGTACAAGAAATGTTTCAGCCAGTTATACTTTAAAAGTATAGAGAATAAAGGAACCTAAATGGAAGTAAGTTTTCCACATGTAACTCAGAGGGCTAAAGGTAGATACCAAACTACGATAAGTTACATATGCATTTTGCAATTCCTAGAAAATGCACTAAGAAAATTATATAAATAATATGCAGAAAAATATAAACAAATTAAGATGGAATACTGAAAAACGTTCAAATAACCTCCAGGAAGGCCCAAAAGGGAAACAACAAAGTACGATACAGAGAAAACAAACAGAAACAAGTAATAAAATGAAGACTTAAATCTTAATATATCAATAATTACCTAAGATGTAACTGGTCTAAATAAAATAATTAAAAGGCACAGATTGGTAAATTTTTAAAAAATGATCTGACTATACTATCTATAAAACACTCACTTCAAAGACAGCAACAGAAATTGGTGTTATGAGTTGAACTGTGTCCCTCCAAAAAGGATATGTTGAAGTCCTAACCCCCCGTATCTCAGAATGTGACCTTATTTGGAAATAGGGTGTTTTGCAGTTCCTGGACAAACACCAAACAATTCTTAGATACCAGCAAGTTATCCAAGAATTCAACTCAATTTTGATATTAAATACCTGCAGAGAGCATCAGATTCCACAGGTTAAAGGTTCAGTCCTAAAAGACTGTTCCCCAACTCCAACTTCAGATATCAGTTACAAGTCCCAGGCTGTTACTTGGGCTTCTCACCAACAAGCTAACAATTGGAGATTCCAGTGACCTTCTC
Source organism: Mustela erminea (assembly GCF_009829155.1). Lineage (NCBI taxonomy): Eukaryota > Metazoa > Chordata > Mammalia > Carnivora > Mustelidae > Mustela > Mustela erminea. Next base: position 40,471,362 of record NC_045635.1, on the reverse strand, counting down.
CCTAGGTTCAATTAATTTGTTAGAGTAGCTTACAGAACTCAGGAAAATACGTACTTACATTTATCAGTTTATTACAGGATATGATAAAGAATACAAATCAACAGCCAGATAAAGAGATATCTAGGGCAAGTTCTCAAGGAGTTTCTGTCCTCATGGAGCTTGGGGTTTGGTTTGATAGCACATGGAAGTATTCTGGTTTCCCAAGCATGGAAAGTCTTCAGAAAGGACCAGAAAGCTGTCCTCTTGGGTTTTTATGGAAGTTTCATTACATAGTCATGATTGACTTAGTCATTGGCTATTGGCTGATTCAATCTCCAGCCCCGCCTTGCTTTCCCAGAGGTCAGGGCATGGAACTGTAATCATATAATTGGTCCTCCTGGCAACTGGTCCCCACTTGGGTAGGAGCCAAAAGTCACCTTCATTAATAACAAGACACTTGTTTCATCTATATGGCTTTGAAGCATTTTCAGGAATTGTAGATGAAGATCAAATATATCTGAGAAATATATTTTGGGCATCTGAATGATCAAATATAAATTATAAATTATTATATTACATGGGATCACTGCAGAAGTAAGTTAACATGATGTCATACTGGAGTAGAGTGGGCCCCTAATCCAATAGCTAAACATTAGTAGAAGAAAGAAAATAACAGAGATTAAAGCATAAATAAATAAAACAGAGACTACAAAAAACAATAGAGAAAAATCAAAGAATAGAATTGTTTTACATTTTGGCAGTTCAGTTTACATTTTACATTTAATGCCTGGTTTAATAGAAGACAGCTGGGTCCCCATATTTTTGCTTCTTCATTCTAGCTGTTAAGACACATTTTGATCACAGACCTAAATGCTAAATGTAAAACTATAAAAATTTTAGAAGAAAAACAAGGACAAGTTTCTAGAATTTATAAAGAACTATATAAAAAAAGAAACAATCACATTAGGAAGTGGGGAAGACATGAACAGACATTTTGATGACAAGCGTATAAAGATCCTAATAAGCACATGAAAAGACATTCGACATCATTGTCCATTAGAGAAATGTAAATAAAACATGAAATGTCATTATATACCTATCATAATGGCTAAAATTAAAAATTGTGACAACACCAAATACTGACAAGGAGGCAGAGAAAGCATTCATGCTTTGCCAGTGAGAATGAAAAATGGTACAGCCACTCTGGAAAACAGCTTGACAGTTTATAAGCATGCAATGACCATACAACCCAGCAATTGTACTCTTGAGCACTAACCCCAGAGAAATGACAACGTATGCTGACACAAAAACCTGTACATGAATCCTCATACCAACGTTATTTATAATAACCAAAAAGTGGAAACAACTCAAATGCCTTTCAAAGGTTGATGAGGTAAACTATATATCCATGCATTGGAATACCGCTCAGCAATAAAAAGAAATAAAATAAGGGCGCCTAGTTGACTCAGTTGGTTGAACATCCAACTCACGGTTTTGGCTCAGGTCAGGATCTCATGGATCATAATATCATGTTCTGTCTGGGGGTGGGGAGAGGTCTGCACTCAGCGGGGTATCTGCTTGAAGATTCTCTCCCTTTGTCCCCCCACTCTCACTCTCTCCTGTGCACTTTCTCTCTAAAGTAAATAAATAAATAAATGCCTTTAAAAAAGGAATAAAATACTGATGCATGCAACGACATGCATCATCTCCAAGGAATTATCCTGAGTGAAAATGTCAAATGGTTACATATTATATGATTCCATTTAAAAGCATTCATAACCTTACTGAAATGAAAAAAAAAAAAAACCAGAATGAAAATAGATTAATGGTTGCCAGGAGTCAGGGTGAAAGACAGAAGGCAATGAGGAGGAGCAAAGTGGGCATGACTATGAAAGGACAACACAAGGATACCCTTGTGGTAATGGGTTGTTCTGTATCTTGACTGTATCAATATCATTAGTCTGGTTGTAATATTGTGCCATAGTTTTGGAAGACGTTACTATTGAGGGAAATTGGATAAAGGACACACAGGATCTCTTCCTTTTCTTCCTTCCTTCCATCTATCCTTCTTTTCTTTCCTTCCTTCCTTTCTTTCCTTCTTTGTTTCTCTCTCTTTATTTTTTTTTCTTTAAAAAAAATTTTTTTTTGACAGACAGAGATCACAAGTAGGCAGAGAGGCAGGCAGAGAGAGAGGGGGAAGCAGGCTCCCCGCGGAGCAGAGAGCCCGATGCGGGGCTCGATCCAGGACTCTAGGATCATGACCTGAGCCGAAGGCAGAGGCTTTAACCCACTGAGCCACCCAGGTGCCCCTCTCTCTCTTTATTTTTTAAAGATTTTACTTATTTATTCATGAGAGAGAGAGAGTGAGGCAGAGGCAGAAGGAGAAGCAGATTTCCTGCTGAGCAGGGAGCCCAATGTGGGGCTCCATCCCAGGACCCTGAGATCATGACCTGAGCTGAAGGCAGACGCTTAACCATCTGAACCACCCAGGTGGCCCTCTCAATTTCTCCCTTCCTTCCTTCCTTCCTTCCTTCCTTCCTTTCTTTCTTTCTTTCTCTCTCTCTCTCTTTCTTTCTTTCTTTCTTTCTCTTTCTCTCCCTCTCTTTCTTTTTATCTCATTCCTTCCTTCCTTTCTTCCCTCCTTCCCTCCCTCCTCCTTCCTTCCTTCCTTCCTTTCTCTTTCTTTCTCTCTCTCTCTTTCTTTCTTCCTTTCTTTTAGCTCTATGCCCAGTGTGGAGCCAGTGTGGAGCCCAGTGAAGAGACTGAGCTCACAACCCTGAGCGGAGATCAAGACCTGAGCTGGTATCAAGAGTCAGTTGCCCAAATGACAGTTTGACATTTGTATGATTGGTGCAACTACAGTGATAAGCAGCAGGCGCCTTAGCATGAATCGAGACAGTGGCAACAATTATACTAGTAGTGGTCATCTTCTTCTTCACTGTCATACCCTCACAGTTGAAAACAAAACAAAAGCAAAAAGAAACACAGGCAGAAAGAAACAAAACATAAGAAAGACAAAAGCCTGCGTGGCTCAGTTGTTAGGTGTCTGTCTTTGGCTCAGGTCATGATCCCAAGAGTCCTGGGATCACTCCCTGCTCAGCGGGAAGCTTGCTTTTCCCTCTTCTCCCCCTGCCTGTGTTCCTGCTCTCAGTACCTCTTTCTCTGTCAAATAAATAAATAAAATCTTAAAAACAAGCACAAAAACAATTTTTTAAGAAGTCACATGATACTGAGCTAAGGTAATAATTTTATTCATTCTCAACCTTTGAATACACAAAATAACACTCTGTGTGATGAAATGGAAAAGCATGAATAAAGCAATTCCAGTGCACACAGAAGCATGATGGTTTTCTATAGGAAAGCCCTTGTGCTACTGAGTTGTGAGCATAAGTCATTTCTCTTTTCTTCAAATGCCATTTTCACTTGAAAGAACACCCAAGTAATAGTGAAGCTATTGTTATTTAGATTTAGGTACTTGGCAGACATTTTCTTCAAAATGAACAAAAGGAGCCAGTCACTTCAAGGAAAACAACTGAGAGGGGTACCTGGCTGTCTCATCTGGTAGAGCAGGTGGCTCTTGATCTCAGAGTAGTGAGTTTGAGTCCCATGTTGGGTGTAGAGATTGTTCAAATAAATAAACTTCTAAAAAAAACAAAAAAGGAAAACAACCGTTAGTATTTGTTGCCGATGATAAAATTTGAGCTTCAACTGAAAATCAGAAATTTGGAAAACTAGGATCTCCTACTGTGAGCTTCACAGCTTCCCAATACTTAAAGACTGTCTAATGAGATTGGTGGTGATATTAATGAATGTGGTTTTTTGATATCACATAATGAAATGTGTCAACATTTAGAAGATCTACAAAACTCAGTGAACCAGCATTTTCCAAATGACAAATGCATGTTGCTACAAAATCATGCATGAGTAAAAGATCCATTCAAAGTACAGGCTATAGCAATAGATTGTAACCCAATAGCATATGAGAAGTTCATTGATATTTTTTCAGATTCCATATTGTAACTAACTTTTAAGAAATGGCCACTTGTCAATGTGTGTTGTAGTATCAAAGAAGAATAACCACAGTTATCAGAAAAGGCTCTTTCAGTACTCTTCCATTTTTCAAGGACATATTATTATTGAATGTAATGTATAATGGCAGATTTTCTTCATATGCTTCAACCAAAATGTGTCTTTTTTCCCCAGTTAGTTAATGTACAGTGTAATATTAGTATTGGGTGTACAATTTAGAGATTCAATACTTACATATGAGGATCCAGTTGTCTTCTGTTAAACCAGACATTAAATGTAAGATGTAAACTGAAATGCCAAAATGTAAAACAATTCTATTCTTCACACTAAATTTTTGTTTTGGGAAATATTATGTTAACATGTAATGGATTTATTAGTTCTAAATTAACTAATAAAGTTACATTCCTCAAAGTTGTCATTTTCATTTCTAATAGAGTAAATATCAATGGATCTAACCAACACAAAGATTCTTTGGAGTCCTCAAGAATTTTGTAGAGTATAATAGACCAGAGAGTTTGAGAAATGAATCCAGCCAAACAAAAAGCTTCCCACCTGCATCAATTTGCAGTCATGGTTTATTATAAACTCATGGACACTTGAGGACATTGTGCTGGTCATGTTTTCCCTTTTACTTTGGCTACTGGGCAGCTCAGAGCCAAGCATGCAGTCTCTCTGTAGAGGTATAGGGCTTTATGACCTTGTCTCTGATCTTACCTCAGAATCATCCAAATCCTCATTCCTTGATGTTTCTTCATCTTTTTTTGTCTCATCTATTTTTGCCAAGTTTGATAGTATGAATTCTGCAATCCCCTTTAAATGCTTTTGAAAAATGTTTGGAGGTGGGAAAAAGAAAAGAAAGGTGAAATTGGTACTATAACCCATAAATAAACATGTGGCAGCTTCTCTGCTTATCTAGACTGCCTGAAGAGTCAATCTCCTTCAGTTCCCCTGGGTGCAAATCAGGAGCATTAAGCCAGGAAATCAGAAAGAACCATAGCAACAGGTTTTTTTCTTTTTTCTCTTTTTCCTGGGAAGGAGAGAGAAATGGTCTTCTTTATGCATCCTGCCAGGAAGCCAGTTCTTTCTCCTCATAATTAATCACTTTCCTAAGAGAAGGTTATAATAACCTTTTCTATCATGTTGAGGATGAGAACAAAGAAGAAAATAACCAGGGGAAATCAGTGAATTTGAGAGGCCAAGTGGCTGGGGAAAAGCTCCTTTGGAACAGTGTGTGAGTCTTCTCTGGGTCAGGGAAAAGATCTAGAAGGCAGGTACAGAATATGGCTGAGATCCCAGCTATTAGGAAGAGCCCCTGGGGAGGGGTCAGACAGAAAACCCAGGTTCAAGTCTTAATTCTGTCTTAATTCTGCTATGTGAATCTTTGGTCTCTGATTTTTTCATCTACAAAAAAGTGATTATAATGCTTACCTTACCTAAAGGTTAAGGATCAAGGGAGACCATAGACATGAGTATAATCTTGAAAAGGGCAAATGATACTTAAATTTGCAGTTCCATGTCTGAGGATGATTCCATGGAGCACAAATTCAACATGTACTGTGTCACTGCTGTGGCCTTTCAGACCTTTTAATTCATTGGACTAGTTCAACTGGAAAATATAGTTAGCCTCCAAATAATGCAATAGCTAGGATGTTCATCAGTCTAGTTAACAAACTAGATGGAGCCTTATATTTGTGTGGTATATTACCAGACGTAAGCCCCCCGTGCTGTAGCTGATATTGTTCACAGCCTTATCTAGGGCCAACAGTAGATCCCAACCCCTGTCATATCTCAACAGACATCAGTTCAGAAATTCACCCCTCCCTCCTATGTGATTTTTTTTTTTACTCCAGGCTACATCACTCCCATCAGCATATAACCATGCTATGACATCAATAAACTGGCTTTGTGATTAACTATCCACCCCCTACCCCAATCTGTTTCCTCTATAGCCTCCCACACTTCAAAAATTGCAACTCATCTTCTTGGCTGCTCAAAATCCCAGTCATCTTTAACTCATCTTTCTCACATATTCAATCAGTGCATCCTGGTGGCCCTGTCTTTAAATTAAATCCAAAAATCTGACCTCTACCTCTTCAGTCCATGCTATGATCATCTAGTTACTGGCTTCCATGCTTGCTCCCCATATGGTCCAGCTTACTGGAGGAAGCCTTCTCTACCGTAAATCAGGTCATGCCTATTCCCGGCTCTTTTCTGCCAATGAATTGCATCTTACCTAAAATAAAAGCCAGTTTCTTTCCATGGGTTTTCAAGGCCCTATATCATCTTGTCTCTTCACCACCTCTAGTACTTCACTTCCCACCAGACTTTTCCTCATGTAGGGTCCCCTATCTGTACTGGCTCCTTGCTGTTCCTTAAACAAACCGAACATGGCCCTGTGTCCTTTTATCTAGAACACTGTCACCAAGATTGTCAATAGCCTGCTTCCTTACTTCCTTCAGGTTCAAACTTTGCTTCATCAAACAGGCCCTTACTAGCCACCTTAGTTAAAATAGTAACTCCAATCTATCTCTCTCTGCTCACTTTGCTCTATTACCCCTCATACTACTTCTTCACACAATGTGATATATATGTATTCATCTCTATATTATCTGTTTCCCACATGCAGTGTAGTCTATGAAGAGAGAGATCTGGTCTACTTTATTTTCTGTTATATCTAGTACCCCAAACACATGGTTGATAGTAAGTATTTGGGGAATGAATGAATAAATCAGTGTATTAAACAATTAAATGCCCATTCTTCTATATGCCTTTACATGCATTATATCATATGCAAATATTATAACAACCTGTGGGGTCTCAAAGCAAATATTGTTTCCCTCAGCTTAAGGTTGTTTGGTCTGATAATTTTTGAAAAGATTTTATTTATTTATTTGAGAGAGAGAGACAGGGAGAATGAGAGGGAGAAACAGACTCCCCGCTGAGTAGAGAGCCTGATGTGGGGCTTGATCCCATGATCCTGAGATCATGACCTTAGCCAAAGGCAGATGCTTAATCAACTGAACCACTCAGGAGCCCCGATAATTTTTTTTTTTAATGGAGGGACTACTGTCCCAGTGAAAGGCCTAGGGATACAGACAGCCAAGACACAGGGCATGCTGTCATGGGCAGGGGTCACATATGTTTTTCAACCTAATATGAAGTGCTATGGAAATACTAGGGAGAAGGCTTCTGTCCACCCAGAGGGTCCAGCAAAGTCTTTTTGCGAGAGATGACAGCTGAGCTAAGTCCTGAAGGATAAGTGTAAATTAATTTATCGAAGAAAGAAGGGAACAGCATCTCCCCTGGAACAACACAGTTCATGAGGGAATCTCAAGCGGTTTGATAGCACTTAGGCTGTTAGGAGTTGGGGGGAGTATAGACATGACCTTGGGGAAGGAGGTAAGATTGAGTCAGACCCTGTGGGCCATGAGGATCATGAGACCCATTTTTCTAATAATTTTTAGCATCTGAAAGGTTTTAGGCAGGGAAACGACATGACTACATTTTCAATTCTATATATTGGAGCTGAAGTCAGAGTTTAAGAGATTGGCTCCAAATTATAAAACTCATTGAAAAATCAGGATGTGGTCCAGATATTCTGACCTTGAATGAGGGTATCTTCAGTGCACTGTTCTGCTTCTATTTCATTCCCAAGTGTATACTTCCTTCTTAGTTCAGCATTGTCTAGAAATAGTTGCCCTCAGAACAATAGGCCTGCTCATAAAACTTGCAAGGTGCTAATCTTCATTTTTTCAGATTGCCCAAAGCCATATCCCCCAGAATAAAGGCAAAGGGGACATGTTTTCACTGGCTTTTCCTTCTTCAGAAGAATCACAGTGAGGCATGTCTTGTTTCCTTCATTCTCTTCAGTTTTCAACCCACCTTAACAAGCCCATGTCCTGATGTCTCCTCCCTGAATCATTGCTCTGGTTTTGTTTGTTTGTTTGTTTGTTTGAGAGTGAGTGAGAGCATGAGAGGGGAGAGGGTAGAGGGAGAAGCAGACTCCTCACTGAGCAGGGACCCTAATATGGGACTCGATCCCGGGCCTCCAAGATGATGACCCAAGTTGAAGACAGTTGCTTGACCAACTGAGCCACCCAGGCACCCCATTGCTCTCTTTTTGGTGGCAATTGTTAAGCCCCCTATTTTTTGCCACTATTAGCAAGAGCGAGGATTCATTATTATGCTTTCATTATGCTTTCATTCTTTTCTCTTCAATCCCAATACATGTAGCAATCTCCTTTTTGTCCATAACTTCACTCGACAAGTAATGTTTTTCATATTATTCTGTACCTCTATCTTCTATGCTTAATACTATTGGGTCTCTCAAGATTCTTGTGATATTTTAAATGCTAGGAGTTGATCATATTAGCATGTGCCAGAGACAAGGGTCCCCTCAGGTTCTATAGTTTTCACATAAGTGTCAGCGTGGGAACGAATACAGAATTTCCCACATTTCTAATAAAAGCCTCTTTAATGTTCTCAATATTGAGTTCACTATATTTCATAGGATAAAGCAATACAATGACCCTTCAACATGCCAGGGAAGTGACTATGAGTTGGGAAAATGCTGAAATATGTAGGACATGAAGTGAGATATAATAAGTAGATTTAATGGAGGGTGGAATTATTTCTTTGCAAGGAGAAATCCTGAGATAATTCCCCGTATCACTCACATAAAATTTTCATCTGGACACTTAGTCAAAAAGACAAGGTCAAGAGGATTGTCATTACCCATTGTTTCTACTTCCTTTCCTCTAGTTTCTCTTGACCTCATTCAATTCCCCCTTGCCACCCCTGCTTTTCAATAAGACACCCCCTCTTACCTTCACTATGACCTCCATGTTGCCAAATAAATTGCTCAATTTTTAATCATTATCTCGCCAATCTCATCGTCATCTTTACTTGGCTTCCAAGTTACTCTTCTATCTTGATTTTCCTTCTGCATTGGTACCTCATTCTCAGTCTCCTAGACTGCTTCTTGCTCTTGCCTTGAAACCCTACACATAGAGGGAAAGTTATGGTGAAGCTAATCGGCTTTAAGTGTCAGAGACCTGCACTTACACAAGTAAGCAAAGTAAGCAAAGTATCCACGTAGTCACCTAGTTTTGTAAAATTTGTAAAAATTAACTATTTTACTGCAAGCAGTTGAAACTGCTGGCTCTGTCCACTCCAACTTTCCCTCCATTATACTTTCCCTCGAGTTGAGTGATGTTGAAGTAGCCAGGGGTAATTTTGATAACCACCTAAAGGGAAATTGAGTTGAGAATGCTTTTAGTTTGGGTAACATTCACGGTTCCTTCCATATATACTTACGTTATTACTACCTGTAGGAATGGCTTCGAGGAAACACCTACTGCCTGCTATGCTGAATCACCAGATATCTTGACATGAAGATGCAGGGCCAGAGTTCACATCGGGATACAAACTTATCTTATGGTGCCCGGCTCATGAAATGTTGTCCAGCTTCATTACCAGAAGCTAGTCTGTGGGAAAGTCTTTGTTTTCTCTCTTTTTCCCACATCCCACATTTGACCGATCAGCAATTCTTGTTGGCTTTACTTTCAAAATATATCCAGACTCTGACCACTGATGACCTACCATATCCCCTCATCTAAGTCTCAATAATCTCTTGCCTGGATTATGGCAACAGCTCCCTGACTGGTGTCTGTGTCTACTCGATATCCCCATGGTTCCCGAAGGACTTACTTAAAAGTATAAGTCAAACAATGTCATTCCTAAATTTATGACCCCACCTCACAATGGTTTCTGATCATACCCAGAATAAAGCCAAAGGCTTTCTCAATGGTTTACAAAATTATACATGATCTTGCTCTTTTCTTACCTTTCTGAGCTCATTTCTGAATATCTCTGCCTTGCCCATTGCCTTTCACCCACACAATCTCTTTGCTATTTGTTGAACATGTCAAACATATGCCCATGTTAGGGCCTTTCCTCTTGCATTCTCCTGTGTTGGACATTCTTCCCCTAGAAAACTGAATGGTGTCTTCTTTCACTTCAGTTCAGGTCTCTGCTTATATGTCACCTTCTCAAAGACATCTTTGATTACTCTGCTGTAGGTAACATCCTCCTCCATTCCCTACTATACCTTTACTTTGCCTTTATTTCTTACATAGCGCTTAAAACTCAAAAATATTTGCCAATATATACCTAAGCTTTTATTTAATCATCACCTATCAAATTAAGAAACTGGAGTCAGGTAGGGTTAAATCAACTTACCAGCAGACAGTGATGCTTTGTGGATGATAGGCCAGAGAGAGGAGGCTCAAATAGATTTATTTATTTTCTTCTTTTCCTACTAGAATATATGCTCCTTGAGAGCCAGGTATTTTTATGCTTTGAACCGTGCTGTATCCTTAGCGCTTGGTAGATTCTCAATAAATATTTGCTCAGGGAATGGACAAAGAAATAAGGATGGCATCACTTTTGTTTTGTTTTGTTTTGTCCATGATCAAAAATGTCAAATGACATATTTAGGAAAATAAGTTACACACCAGAGGCCACTATAATTAGGAGAAGGAAGCCTCTAATAGCATTGCGGTTCAAATGAGCTCAAGAAGCTTTGCCTCCAATGCCAAGTCTTATTCCACTTAGTCCTCCCTAGAAATAAACATACAGGACAAATTTTCATTTATTTTTTTTTACTAAATTTATTTCTAAGCCACATTTTCACAAAGGAAAAAAATCAAAATTGAACAAATAAACAAAAAATGAGGTAGCTTTTTAAAAATTGTAGAAACAACATGTACAAAACAGAAAGTATAGAAACTTGATTAAAGAAAAAAGGAAAAAACTATATATATATATATATATAGTTATATATATAGTTATATGTATAGTATATAGTATATGTATATGTGTGGGGGGGATCTAAATCCCTAGGAGTCAAAATAAAGAGGGAAATGGGAGAAAGAGGGAAATGGGAGAAAGTACATGGTTATTCTTATCAGAAAGAAGTACTGATGTCAACTGGGGGAATCTAAGTTTTTCCTAATTCCTTTCTACCCAAAGGTAGAAAGATTATTGCCTTTCCTTTATGCCATTTATATTTGCCATGCTTTCAACCAGAAGATAGTTTAAGTTATATTTTCTAATGAGAGACAAAAAATCATGATATTCTGCTGTTTAAGTAAAGATTTGTAGGCTCTGAGACAGGACAAAGAGGTTTGATGGTTTATCCTGAATATGAACCAGTATTTTTGCCCTCCTCCACATGGGCGTGGGAGAACTGTGGGAAATGACAAAATATCCACACACAACAATATCTAACCTAAAAATAAAGACCTAAGAGTGACATCAGCAACATGGCAGACTACTTTTCTAGGATCATCATTATTACCCCCCCAAATGGCACTGATTTTGACAATTGCCCCCACACAAGAGTACTTTGGTGGGAGCCCAGGAGTCCAGAAGAGTTTCAGCACACTGCTGGAGCAAAGAAATCCAACATGGGATGCATTAAAGAGGTAAAAGTAGTTTCACTTTATCTGCATCTCTTCTCCAAGACAACATAGGTCAGTGCCAAACGAGACACCCTCAGCCTGTTATTTCTCCCACAGGGAAAAGTAAGAGTGTGTGAGTGAGTGCCTGGTTTTCCTAGCTGGACTGGACACTGCCAAAGAGACCCACTTCTTTCTTGTCCCATCCAGAGTAGTAGTGAGGTGTTTCACATGGCTGACTTTCTGTGCTTGTCCCCAGGGGCAGCAAGTGCAAACATTTCCACATAGCTGGTTAGTTAGTACACACATAAGGACACAAATTTCAGCATTAAGCACCACCCTAGGAAGGGAAATGAGAGGCTCTCGGTACCTGGCTTGGCTTTTCAGGATTGGGAGAAGTCATACAATCTTAAGAATATGTTCTAAGAGGAGTATGGAGCAGGTGTTTCCATAGGAAAGATTAAGAAGGTCTCAGAATCCCTAGGAACACTGACAGAAGATAGTTCTCTCCCAAAGCCAGTCAGTAAAGACTGGAGAAGGTAACTCTTTTTCAAATGCAAAGAAAAGTAATGAAGATTTCAAGGAACACACACACACACACACACACACACACACACACACACACACAAAATCAAAGAAACATGACACCATCAAAAGAACACAACAATTTCCCAGTAACCAGCCCCAAAGAAATGAAGATCCCCAATTTGCCTGATAAAGAATTCAAAATAGCTGTTTTCAGGAAGCTTGGTGAATGGGAAAGAAAACAGGAAAGACAATGCAGGGAAATCAGTAAAACAATACAGGACCAAAACAAGTTTAACAGAGAGAAAGAAATCATTTTAAAAATTCTGAGCTGAAGAATTTACTGAATGAAATTTTAAAAATGCAATAGATAGCATCAATAGACTTGATCAAGTAGAAGAAAGAAGTCAAGAGCTCAAAGACAAGTTGTTTGAAATTATCCAGTCAGAGAACAAAGAAAAAAGGAAAAAAAAGTAAAGAAAGCCTCTTTCCTCTGGTTACAGCATGCTGTAATTTGGTATAACCGCCCTCAGTCTCAATATACTAATGTGAAAAGTGGTGATCGATAGAAATATATTGGGAAAATTTGGTAGAATTGGGGAAATGTTTAGTAAATCTGGCTAAAAAGGACAGATATATGGAAGATATTATCAACATCACGAATGTTGTGTTTCATGTAACACGATTTACTTCCTGGTCTTTACCATTCACAGTCACTCAATCTCCATTTTTTGTTAAAGATTTAATTTATTTATTTGAGAGAGACAGATATAGTGACAGACAGCACAAGCAGGGAGGAAAGGGAGAAGCAGGCCCCCTGCTGAGCAGGGAGACCAATGAGGGACCTGATCCCAGGACCCTGAGCTGAAGGCAGACACTTAACCAACTGAGCCACCCAGGCGCCCCCTTCAATCTTCATTTTTAAATGGTACCGACAATTCAGACTTGTAACAGTGATATTCAAACTGAGAAGACCTGCTGTCTGAGAATGAGGATATTTTGAGGTTGTCTGTGTAGCCAAAATTAGAAGCCAAAAATTGTCTAATTGTGTGGTACCTTGGTTTGACTTCTCAAAGCAGATACCGAGATAAGGACTGCACTGCAAGTAGTTTTTTTCGAGGATGGTTAGAGGTACAGGGAACATAGGGAGGGAAGTGGAAAAAGGATACTAGGAAGGACAGGTGACCAAAAAGAGAGGGTGCGTTATTAAGCTAGCTGCTACAATGGGCAACTGGACCTTACCTCAGAGAGAAAACTCTGAAAAAAAAAAAAAGGTGTATTAAAAAACACATCTCAAACAAAACATATCTCATTCAGCCCCCTCAATGGAAAATAGAATGGAGACATTTATACACTAAATTCTGAAAGTCATTGGTTGAAGGCTGCTGGGGCATTTTTGCCCTCCCATACTAGGGAGGGACATGACTAGGCAGAGACAGCAGTCTGTCAAAATTCTGGGAAAAAGTCCGGGACACAGTGATGCAGAGGAACTGTTTAAATCAACCGGGAGATACTGAAGAGTCTGAGGGATCTGGGTGGGCAGCTAACAAGGTTGCCTGAACATGGAGGCAGTAGGGGTTGGTATTACAGTCGGGACGACCCATCAGGTGGAAATAATCTGCTATGTATGGAGTTACTTCAGTGAACGCTGCAGTTTTGAATTGATACAGTAATTGAATAATATTTCATCTCAAACAAAACTGAAAAAGGTCAACAAACTTTCTCTATAAAGGACCACACAGGAAATATTTCAGGCTTTGAGGGCCTCCCCGTCTCTGTCCCAACTACTCAGCTCCACCACTGAGGTATAACAGCAGCCGTAGACAACAGGAAACAAATGAGCGTGGCTGTGCCTCTACAACACTCTATTCATGGACCCTAAAGTTTGAATTCCATTTAATTTCCATCTGTCGTTAAGTATTCTTTTTCTTCTGATTTTTTTCATTATCTAAAAAAATAAAAAAATATATCCTTAGCTTATAAACCATAACAGAAACAGGTGTTCAGGTGGATTCGGCCTGTGGACCTGTAGTTTGCCAAGCTCTGTCTACATGACCTTACCTGGTTTAAAAATTAGGGCTTTTGTTCTTTTTTTATAATGGCGTGTGTATCACTTAAGGGGTTTTCTTAGAGATAGTTAGAAATATGACCCAGAGCCCTGAACACATAGCTGATAATGTCAAGAACACCTAAATAGAATTGGGATCACAACAGTATCCTTTTCCACTCTATAACTACATAGTGGAAGTATTTTTCAACCTGTACAAGTTTCTTCTTATGAAATAATGAAAAATGTAAGGTTTGATGATTTCCAGCTATGGTGTGATTGATTAATTTCCAGGAATATGAGCTGCTGAAGAGAAGGTACAATTAAGAAACCTAGTATCAGATAAATGTTAAATAACTATGAGTCATCAAGGGTTGTATCACCAATTTATTTCATTCATTCAATGAAGAGTACTAATTGCAAGCAATAGTCATTCAATTACAATAATTCCTCACAAAAATTTTTTATGGTTGTTAACTACTTGTGCCTGAAACTTCTGCCAGGGGCACTACAGTCAACAGTCCCCAGTGGCAGTCTCTGAAAAACCCACGTGATTTCCAGGGGTGAAAGCCTTAGAATCGTACATATGCCACATCTGTATCAGAGGGTACCTGGACCAAAATCTTAAGACTGGGCCCTTTCCCCCAATCCCTCTCATTCCCAGGAACCACACAAGTAATGAATGGGAAGAGATGAGTGAGGAAGCTAGAAGCCACTAATCACACACACCCCCCTCAAGCCAGGGACATCAGAAGCTCAAGTGGGCATGCACTGGGGTAGTTCCTAACTCTAGACCAGACCAGCATTTTGATTCTTATACTAACTGGGTGTTTTGAAGTCTTAAAATGAACATATTCTTGTAACTGGATGTGACAGAAGGACTTTTTATTATATAATAACTAATTAGAAAAGCTAGGGGTCCACATAGGACTTCGTTCAGGGGTAAGAAAAATATACAACAAATAAGTTCAAAAGGGAGCATTGGAATAAATTAAGTTGTTTTGATTGCATTCTAATTTTTTGTTTGTTTGCCTCATAGGGTAAAGCTAAAGTTGTAAACAACAACCAGATTGGAAATGTGTTTATAAGGTTTTCCTTGGCCTTCTTTAAGGTACTTGGCTGGGTCTGAAAATTAAACTGAGGAAGCCAGATTAATAGGAGAAAAACATACAAATTTATTTAATATAAGTTTTAAGTGACATTGGAGCCTTCATAAGGAAATGAAACCCAAAAAAATGCTTAAGCTGGAATATTTTTGTGCTAGGTTGGATGAAGGGTGGAAAGTTGTGGAGACATACATTAGGTCAAGGAGTATAAAGTTAAGTGGGGAAAACTTCACAAGGATCGCCCTTTTAGATTCTTCTCAGCATCCTGTGTCTTCAGAGAGAAGGATGCTCCTTTCTTCTGGGTATAGGGTGGGCACCTCCCACCTGAGGGTCTTATGACCTACTTCAGGAGAAAAAGGAGGGAAGATTGGAGTGACTTTCCTGCTTCTGCCATTTTCTCAAAGGCCTTCAGCTTCAAATGTTTAGCATGCTAAGGTGTCATATTTTGGGGTAGCATGTTCTGATCCCCATCATATTCAATGAACAGTGTTTACATTCTGAACTGGAGCAGAATTGAAATAATAAAACACTTTAGACTCTTAGTAAAATGTACAGAAATGTGCAACCAATGTACTGAATTGGATAGTAACAGGGAGTAAATCTATTGTTTTCCCACCCCTGTTGCTCAGAACCATTGTAATTTATCTCTTGTCTTCTAACCAGATGATATCTGTAGAAGATCCAATTATTTTTTCAGCCATTCTCTGACATCAGGAAAACCACATTCATAGGAGCGCCTGGGTGGCTCAGCTGGTTGGTGTCTGCCTTTGGCTCAGGGTCCTGGAATGGAGCCCTGCTCTGGGCATCCTGATCAGCAGGGGGTCTACTTCTCCCTCTTCTTCTCCCTCTGCCCCTCCCCCCTTCTCCTGCTCTCTCTTGAATAAATAAAATCTTCGAAATAAATAAAAATAAATCAAAACTTCAGTCTTTAATGAATTCAAAGCATCTTCCCATTTCCACAAACCAGGCTTACCTTAGGCTCCGAAACATGCAAAGGAGAAGGGGTGTGGTTATGCCTTTTCTTTTCTTACTTATTCTTTATCCTTTCCTGTTCACCAGCTACTGCTTTTGGTTTGTCTAGGAATTATGTAGGACATCAAATGTTTTCAATTCTTTCCCCTTTTGAGCCTATGGAAAGTTGCACTTCTCTGCCCCCTTAATAGGTGCGTGCCATTTGATTGGTCTTGCCAAATGAAATGTGAGGAGAAGCGGTGTATATTGCTTCTGGGTAGAAAATTTAAAAACTAGTACACAAGCTACTATATTCCCTTCTTACTGCTATGGTCATCATAGAAACAGGTTAGATATTAAGATAAAACTTCAGTGAGGTTAATTCATGTTACCTATGCAGTGTGATAAAAGTGAAAAATAAATCTTTATTTTCATAAAGCATTGGTTTGGGGATTATCACTATAGAATTACATAGCCCTATCCTGACACAACACATATCATACCAACACATGTTGAAACTAGCAAAGATGTAACAATTGTGAACTTGTTGGTACCTGAAAACATATCTTTAAAATATACAAAATTTAGGGGCGCCTGGGTGGCTCAGTCGTTAAGCATCTGCCTTCGGCTCAGGTCATAATCCCGGGGTCCTGGGATTGAGCCCCACATCGGGCTCCCTGCTCAGCAGGAAGCCTGTTTCTCCCTCTCCCACTCCCCCTGCTTGTGTTCTGTCTCTTGCTGTGTGTCTCTCTGTCAAATAACATAAATAAAGAAATCTTTACAAAAATAAATAAAATATATAAAATTTTAAAATATCAGTATTATAAAGAGAAATTGAGAAATCTACAATGATGGGGGAAGAATTTAATATATCCCTATCAGCCAAGAAGGAAAAAAACGCTACTAAGAATTTTAAAACTTTGAACAGAAAAATTAACCTATATCTAATGGGTATGTATAGAACAGATAGAAAATATGCATTTTTTCAAGTTCATTTGAAACATTTATGAAGATTTACCTCATGCTAGGTTGCAAAGTAGTCTCAGATATTTCAAAGAATCTGTACAGTATAGTGTTTGTTTACCATCATGAAATTTAAATTAGAAATGAACAATAAAAAGAGAATAAATGCAAGCAGACTTCAAAAAGCAGATTTTAAAACTTAAAATGCACTCCTAACTGAAATGGATCATTTTGACAATTATGTAATTTTTAGAAATAAACAATGAAAATATTAGCCATGAAAATGACGAGGTGTAATTAAAGCAGTACTTCATGTTAATATTTGGTAAAGTAGGATGGTGATATATAAGGCTCATTATATTATTTTCTTATTTTTTAAAGATTTTATTTATTTATTTGACAGAGAAAGAGATCACAAGTAGGCAGAGGGGCAGAGAGAGGAAGGGAAGCAGGCCCCCTGCTGAGCAGAGAGCCCGATGCAGGACTCGATCCCAGGACCCTGAGATCATGACCTGAGCCGAAGGCAGCAGCTTAACCCACTGAGCCACCCAGGTGCCCAGGCTCATTATATTATTTTCTATTCATATTTTATGTTTAGCACACTTGCCAATATCAAACAATTTTTGAGTGAAAATGTTGGACCTGGTTGTTGTGAAGACTTCCTGCAACTAAAAGAAATTGATTTAACAGCTTAAGAATATGGAGATTAATTTCTCTCAAAGATCATCAAATGAGCAAATTCTTTAATTCTTCCTAATGATTAGTTTATTCGACTCTTATCTTACAGTCTCTGTTGGCACATCAAAGAGTGATAAATATAAATGTACCACAAGGTAACTTTTTCTTTGCTCAACAAACACTGTTTATTTTTATTTTATTTTAAAGATTTTATTTATTTATTTGACAAAGAGAGAGGGAGAGAGCACAAGTAGGCATAGCAGCAGGCAAAGGGAGAGGGAGAAGCAGGCTCCCCGCTGAACAGGGAGTGGGATTCCGGCCTCGATTCTAGGACTCTGGGATCATGACCTGAGCAGAAGGCAGCTGCTTAACCAACTGAGCCACCCAGATGCCGCAACAAACACTGTTTAAATGTGCCATGGGCTTCTAAATAGATTATCACTAATAAAGAGGGCATTACTTTGGGAATAAAAGAGTGCAATTATTATATACTTTACTTATCACATACCTAGCCACAGTATGGTCCTGATACGGGGTATAGGGTCTGGCTCAGTAGGAAGGAAGCCTCTGGTTTTTGTTTCCATCTGCTGCATTTTAGTTTTACTATTTATTTATTTGAGAGAGACAGAGAGAGAGAGAGAGGTGGGGGAGGGGTAAAGGGAGAAGGAGAGAGAGAATCTTAAGCAGACTTCAGGTCCAGCGTGAAGCCCAACATGGACCTTCATCTCACAACCCTCATGACCTGAGCCCAAATCAAAAGTCAGTCACTTAACTGACTGAGCCACCCAGGTGCCCCCCATCCTCTGCATTTTAAAGTAAAATTGACAGGGATTAAGAGTACACTTAACATGGGGATGCTCAGTGGGTGGCACAGTGGGTTAAGCCTCTGCCTTCAGCTCAGGTCATGGTCTCAGGGTCCTGGGATCAAGTCCTGCATCGGGCTCTCTGCTCAGCAGGGAGCCTGCTTCCCCCTCTCTCTCTGCCTGCCTCTCTGCCTACTTGTGATCTCTGTCTGTCAAATAAATAAATAAAATCTTTTAAAAAAAAGTACACTTAACATGATGGGCACTAAGTAACATATAGAATCCTTAAATCACTCTATTGTACACTTGAAATTAACATAACATTGTATGTTAACTATACTGGAATTAAAATTTTAAAAAACTTAATAAAAATAAAGTAACACAGAAATGATTTCACTTCTCTATGAGGAAAGTGTGGGTTCTTAATTTGACTTTACTGGCCCGTGCCCATTTTGAGATGGCAAAAAGGACTACATTGGGCCCGCCCGGTGTCATTGACTTGGACTGGGTCTGTCTGTTATACTGCCCAAAACTATAACTTGGATAAGCACTCAACAGCAGTCTTTTTTTCTCATTCATCACTAGTTTCTTTTCATCCTGGCCTACTACTTCCATTTCACCTTGGTGATCAACTCTGGTGCTCAATGGATATCCCCATAGATGTGTTTGCCTGTATGCAGGTTTGCAACATAAAAATGCAATAAGAATCTCAGTTTATCTTAAGAAATTTGAGCAGAATGTTTTCTCATAAGGAAGAGAATCTGAAGAAACAATTTGGAAAACAACCTATTGATCAATAAATGTATTTGTTCTTTTGTGTACCTGGCTCATTCTGATTAAAAGTATGTATGCAGAGAGATGATATAAGAAAAAGAGGCAGAGTAAGAAACTTCAAAAGTCTACTTCTCAATAAAAGCAACTAAAAAACTGGCAAAATCAGTATTTTTTGGAATTCTGGAAACTAACCAAAAGCTTAGAACAATCCAGAGAGCATTTATTCAAGAAAAACAGCTGAATCTTGCTAATTATAGTGAGCTTTGTGATGTTTTAACTTACACTAGTCTGATTTTTGCTCGCCAGCTCAGTCTTGACAGTAACAGTCTGCATTCCCAATACTGGTCCTGGAGGAGCAGAATGGACCCCACTTGGAAGGATTGTCCTTGGCTGATCTGTCTGGTGTTTCCTTGCAAGACTAGCTCAAAAGATCTGTTCTATCTACTCTAATTCAGAACTCACACAGAACTAAAGCCACTACCTGGGGCATTTACAGGCAAAAGTTTTTGTCACTTCTACACAAGGCAATGAAGTCACAGTTGTGAAAAATAATATGCTAACAAAAATGACTGGGGGGAAAGACTGGGGAATAGGGTACTTCGGTGAATAAGGGCTTTGAAAAGCTCCAACATATTCCCGGAATCTAGAAAGCTCCCACATAAGGCTAGCACACAGAGAATATGTCCCTACCAGCACTCCAGCTTCTAGCCCACACTGTGTGGGCTCAGGCAATCTTACTGGCTTCCATTTTGCATGCCCAATTAACATTGCTTAAAGGGTGGATTTACATGTCTTTTGTTTTGTAATACTAGGGAGAGGAAGTTCCCCAGTCAGATAGAACGTCCTGTCCCCCTAAGGCAATCAGGTTAAAGAACTGCAACCACTTCACAAAAGCCTGTTCAAACATTCCAATTCTCCTACAAACTTCTACTCTAATTCCATCAATCCTTCTATTCTTAACTGTTGCCTCCATTAGAACTTCATCAACAGGTCTTAGTTTTAAAATACTAGGTAGGGAAAGTAATCCCCAGTCAGACTTACTATATCCATTCCCATAAGACATTCAGATAAAGGAGCTACAACCATTTCACACAAAGACTAAACATTCCAAATTTCATAATCATATTGGCTGTCATATTTTTGTGTTCTGTCAATTTAATTATAGCCCACATTGGAACTTCACCAGTGGGTTTTGGTACCACAATGTATGGGACTCCTGTATCAAGGAGACCTACACATTTTTCTTCTTTACCTCTTGATCATTTTGTCCACTTTTGGGCAGAAGGCTTTGGGTCAGCAGTGAAGGGTCAAGCCAAAGGGCCCTGGCCCTTTTGTCAATCATTAACTTGATCAATCTGATCACTGCCACAAGCACAAGCAGATTGTTGGTCAGATTTTTCATTGTGATCTGTGTCTGTGGGCTTTAAAATTTTTTCCAAATTGGGAGAAATAGACTGGACTTGTTTGGGGCCCTTTAATATTGGGAACCAGTAGGAGATCCCCTGGTCCACCCAACCTTTGGTAGTGCTGCATTAAAATCTTTGTTTTTAACCCCATCAATGTCCATTTTATTCATCCCATTTCTTAATAACCATCTGAAGATTTCCACCTTGCTGGGATGAGTCCTGTGACTCTCTCCTTTCTGTTTCCTCTTTGTTTTGCCCCATCAATATTTGCTTTATTCACTTTATTCCTTAATAACCACTTAAAATTTCCCACCCTGCTAAGACTAGTCTCTTCTACCAGATATGCTCTTCTACCCACAGGCAATCAGACCCAAGTCACTGCCCCCAATCAGTTACTCTCCCAATCCAGTTCAGAGAAGCTTCCTCAGGAAGCTGCGGATACCCATCTAAAAAATGAAAGAACTCTTTCACACATCACATGCTTGGTTTTGTCCTCCTCCAACACTGACTACATTCTTGTGATCAGAGGTCTTAGAAGTACTTTCCGTTGTTCTTGTGTAAGTTTTCTCTTGGAGGAAGCTTTGAAGCTAGTGGCTAAAGCTTAGACTCACTGAAATCAGAGCTTGTTCTAGTCTCGAGAGTCAATCCAGCAGTGGTTTTAATTTTTAGCTTACTGTTACAAATAACAATAATCAAAGAATACGTTACTTTTTCTATTAGTTTTCATTTCCTTATACATCCAGTGAACCAGATTCTCCAAGAGCTGGATCCATTTTTTAAATTCCATTGGTAGCTTTTACCTTTCGTAACTGATTGTGGCATAGCTGCTGCTCCAGACCTTGGGTGAGCATGGGGCTAGTTAGGAAACTGAGGTCTCTCATCTTTTACCCTTTCATCCTCTCTCTTTCCAAACCGCATGTTTCCTTGAGCCAGAGCTATTCTGGCAAATCCCATTGCTCTGACACCAGCTGATTTGGAAAAACTCACTCAGTTTTCTTCCTCTGTACACAAAAATCCAGTTATTTCCTACTAGGAGTCATTCACCTGGGTGTCTCCTTTACTCATCATACAAAAAAATACACGTAACATTTTACTTCTGACACTTCTGACAAATCTTACCAAATTATGGTAACCAGCAATATTTTGTGACACCTGCTGGGTGTCCTATAATTTCACTCAATTCTGAAACTATCTACTTAGAGATAGTAGCAGATCCCACAGTTTAAGGACTCAGTCCCAGAAAACTATACCCTCCCCCACTTTAGATGCCACTCACAAGCCAGGTTATCACCTGTGCTTCTGACCAACTGGCTATAGACCAGAGGTTCCAATAACTCTTTCCTTGATTTCAATTAATTTGCTAGAGCAGCTCACAGAACTCAGGGAAACACTTACACTTACAAGTTTAATAAACTTACGCAGTTTATTAAAGGAGATGGTAAAGGACACAGATGAACAGCCAGATGAAGAGATACATAAGATGAGGTCCTGGGAGGGTCTGCTTCTGTCCCTGTGGAGTTGGGGTGTGTCTCCATCCTGGTGTCCCTGTGTTTTCCCACCTGGAAGTTCTCTCAATCTTGTATTATTGGGATTTTTTATGGAGGTTTCATCACTTAGGCATGATGGATCATTAAGTCTATTTTCAGGCCTTCTCTCTGGAGCCCTGGGGGGCAAGGCTGAAAATTCTAAACTTCTAATCACGGCTTTGTCTTTCTGATGACCAGCTCTCATCCAGGAGCCTACCCAGAATCACCTCATTAGAATAAAAAAGACACTCCTATCATGAGAAAATTACAGAGGTTTCAAAAGGTCTGTGTGAGAAAGCAGAGTTAAAGAACAAACAACAGAATAAAAGATGGTCTTAGTGCTCTTATCACTTAGGGAATTAGAAGGGCTTGGGAAATCATTCAGAAGTTCTGAATTGTTACAAAACAATCATAAAGCAATTAACAAAATGATGGTAGTAAGTCCTTACCTACCAATAATTACTCTAAATGCAAGTGTTTAAATTCTCCACTTAAAAAACACAGAGTAGCAGGATAAATTTTAAAAAAATAGATCCCACTATACGCTGACTGCAAAAGACTCACTGAAGCTTCAAGGATACTCATAGGCTGAAAGTGAAGAGATGGAAATAAATATTGTATGCAAATGAAGACCAAGAGATCAGGGATAGCTATGCTTATAACAGAAAAAAATAGACTCCAAAGCAGAAACAGCAAGAAAAGACAAATAAGGTCTCTATATAATGATAAAGGTGTCAATTCAGTAGGAGAATACAACAATTGTAAATATATATGTACCCAATATTGGAGCACCTAAATATATTTAGGTGCTCCAATATTGGGTACATATATATTTAAATATGAAGGCAAAAATAGACAACAACGCAATCAGAGTAGGAGACTTCAATACACATGCTCAGAAATGGATAGATCTTCCAGACAGAAAATCAGTAAAGAAATAATGGACTTGAACTACACTTATGTCCGGAAGGACTTAACAGACAGATACAGAACATTCCATCCTACAGCAGCAGAATGCACTTTCTTCTCAAACACACACATAACATTCTCCAGTACAGATCATATGCTAGGTTACAAAACAAGTCTTAAAAAACTTAAGAAGATTGAAATCATATCAAGTATTGTTTCTGACCACAATGCTATGAAACTAGAAGTCAATAACAGGAAAACTTTAGAAAGTTCACAAGTATGTGGAAATTAACACACTCCTGAACAATCAGTGGGTCAAAGAGGAAATCAAAAAGGAAATCCAAAAATATTTTTAAACAAATGAAAATGGAAACAGTGTACCCAAACTCATGAGATGCAGCAATAGTTCTAAGACAGAAGATTAGAGTGATAAATGCTTGCATTAAGAAAAAAAGAAAGCTCTCGAGATGCCTGGGTGGCTCAGTCGGTTAAGTACGTGACTTCAGCCCAGGTCATGATCCCAGAGTCCTGGGACTGAGTCCCACATATGGCTCCTCATTTATTGAAGAGCCTGCTTCTCCTTCTGCTTGCCACTCCCCCTGTTTGCATGTATTCTCTCCCTCTCTCTGACAAATAAATAAATAAAATCTTGAAAAAAAAAAAGGAAAGAAAAGAGAAAGATATATTAAATAAACAACCTAACCTTATAACTCTGGTAAAAACAGGCACATATACCAATGGAACAGAACAGTGAACCCAGACATAAATAGTCAACTAATTTTTTATTCATACATACATGGTCAATTAATTATTGACAAAGGAGCCAAGAACACACAATGAGGAAAGTATAGTCTCTCCAGTGAATGGCGTTGGGAAAACTGGGTATCCACATGCAAAAGAATGAAATTAGACTCCTATCTTATACCACTCACAAAAATTAACATGAAATGGGTCAAAAAGTTAAATGTAAGACTTGGAACCACGAAACTCCTAGAAGAAAAATAGGGGAAAACATCCTTGACATTGGTCTTGGCAATGGTTTCTTGGATAAGACACCAAAAGCACAGCCAACTAAAGTTAAACAAGTAGGACTACCTCAAACTAAAGAACTTTTGCACAGCAAAGGTGGGAATGCAAATTGGTATAGCCACTAAGGAAATGGCAGTTCTTCAAGAAACGAAGAGAACTACCATATAATCCACTTACTCAACTTCTATATCCAAAAGAAATGAAATCAGTATCTTAAAGAGATATCTGCATACCCATGTTTTTTGCAGCATTATTCACAACTGCCAAGATACGGAAACAACATAAATGTTCTTCAGTGGATGAATATAGAAACACATATACACAATGGAATATTTTTAGACATGAAAAAGAAGAAAATCCTATAATATGTGATAACCTGGAAGAACTACTATATAGTATCATGTGTTGTGGAATCTAAAAATTAAAAAAAAAAGTAGCTGCCAAGGGCTTGAGAGAGGAGGAAATCAGGAGATGTTCCTTAAAGGGTACACATTTTCTGTTATTAGAATAAGTTCTTGGGCACCTGGGTGGCTCAGCTGGTTAAGCGTCTGCCTTTGGCTCAGGTCATGATCTTGGGATCCTGGGATCCAGCCCCATGTCAGGCTTCCTGCTCAGCAGGGAGTCTGCTTCTCCCTCTCCTTCTGCCCCTCCCCTCCATGCTCTTTCTCTCAAATAAGTATAAGTTCTGAGGATCCAAGGTACATCATAGTGACCAGATAATAATATGGTATTGTATATTTTTAAAATTGTTAGGGGTAGATCTTAAGCAGTCTCACCACACACACACACACACACACACACACACACACACACACACACACACAATTTAACTATGTGAAGTGATGGATATGTTAATTACCTCATTCTTGGTAATCATCTCACTATATAGGTATAACAAATCACCGCATTGTATACTTTAAATATATATAATACTATTTGTTGTGATTTCTCAACAATGTTGAAATAAAAATATAAATGTATTTTCAGTTTTTAGAACTTGTTTCTAGAAAGTCAGTTAACCAAATTATCAGAACCTTATGGCACAAGAAGAGTATGGCACAAGAAGTGAGATAAAAGGGACCCAGGGGGGTGGCTCAGTCAGTTAAGCATCTGCCTTCAGTTCAGGTCATGATCCTAGGGTCTTAGGATCAAGTCCCACATCAGGCTCCCTGCTCAGCAGGGAGCTTACTTCTCCCTCTGCCTGCTGCTCCTCCTGCTTGTGCTTGCTCCCTCTGTCTTTCTGTCTCTGGAAAATAAATAAAATATTTTAAAAAAGCAAGATTTTAAAAAATGACAAGTATAAGCAACTCTTCTCCTAGGGGTGAGATATCTAGGTTAATGTTTCTCAAATTTCAAGGTGCCCCTGAATCTGCAATGTGTTTCTTGTTAAGATGCAGACTCTTAATTCTTTAAGTCTTGGGTAAGGCCAGTATTCTGCATTTCTAAGATCATAGGTGATACCAATGTATCCAATGTATACAATGATACCAATACCAGGTACCTGGCCCTGGTACCACTCTTGAGTAACAAAGTTCTAGAGGAAAGTATGCCTCCAATAACAACTACCATGATCATAGAAAAAGACTGCCGGAGACAGGAGTTATTAAAACCTTTGCTAGGGTTTGCAAGAGAATCAAAGAGGTAGCTTCTCTTCCTTTCCACACCCTGTGAGGTTTTGAATGATTTGAAAAAAAATACTGAAAAAGTTTTTTAAATGATTTTATTTATTTATTTGATATATATAGAGAGAGCACAAGCAGGGGGAGTTGGAGAGGGAGAAGCAGGTTCCCTGCAGGTGGGGCTTGATCCCAGGACCCTGGGATCATGACCTGAGCTGAAGCGAGGCATTTAACCTACTGAGCTACCCAGATGCCCTAAAAGAATGGTTTAGAGGACGAATGAGTAACTTTATTACTAATAAAGACTAACTTGGAGGGTATAGCAACTAGACCACTCTATCTAACACCAAACCAGGTAAAATGGGGTGGAATAGTTTCTGCTACTGAGTTTCAGAGGATAACTTCTATTCCCTGAGAGCGGGGGTGCTCTCGAGGAGGAAAAAAAAATAAAACTGTGCCAAGAATAGCATATATTTCCCCCAAACTTACCAATCACATTAAGCAAAATTCTCTTCCATGGAAAGAGTAAATCTGGGGAGGAGAGAGTCTGGAGAGAAGGGGTAAAAAGCAATTCCCTCTAATAGTTAATCACCAAACCCTTGGTAATATAAGAGAATGAATAATGAAGATCCAGGACATCTCCTTAGAAATGGTATTTTGTATTAGGTGAGTTTAAAGGCTGATAGGAAGAGAACTTTGCCAGCAGAAGTACGTCAGAAGCAAAGACTCATTAAATCCTTTTGTGCCTGGCCCATATCTAAATCAACTAATTATTAAATCATAATTATAATTCATATCAACTAAGTTTTAGAGAAAATCGCTGGTCTCTGGATTCCCTCCTTTCCTTAAGCTAATGTCACAATAAGATAATTCAGTGTCAGTTACCAGAAAGAGTGTAACATGATTAATTCACAAGACAATGAATTTCACACTGACAACATTATACAATCTTGTTAAATTCATTCTAAACCTCAAGTAACAATCTAGAATTAAGAGCTAATCTTCAGAAACCACTAGAGGAAGAACAAACTACAGTAATAGAAACTGCTTTGAGCTTTGGTGTTGTGTGTATGTGTGTGTGTGTTTGTTTGTTTGTTTTTTAATGGAGAATGATGGCAACACACATCTAGGAATTCATAAGTGATTCTATTCAAAATGATTGAGAGTATATCTAGTTATCTAGAAACTCACCAGGACAAGTTTTGCAACTGAAGAAATTGGATCCACAGTACTGAGGAATACCTGTGTTAAAACAGACAGCAGTCCCCAAATGGAGTCACTCATGCTAAACCTACCAAAACTTAATACCTAACCTAATGTGCAGCTTCAGCTTCTCCCAGAAATGTGACCTCTAACCAGCCAATTGGGAATTTCCTGGTCAGTACTAGGAGGTAATTTATCAATAGACCCCTTCTATTTCCCTTAGAAGGGTGACCTTGCCTAAAACAATGCATTTTTTGTTAATAATTTCCTTTTATCCATCCCTTCTCTGCCTTTAAAAACCTTTAATTTTGGGGGCACCTGGGTGGCTCAGTGGGTTAAAGCCTCTGCCTTCGTCTCAGGTCATGATCCCAGTGTCCTGGGATTGAGCCCTGCATTGGGCTCTCTGCTCAGCGGGGAGCCTGCTTCCTCCTCTCTCTCTGCCTGCCTCTCTGCCTACTTGTGATCTCTGTCAAATAAATAAATAAAATCTTAAAAAAATACTTTCATTTTCTGCAGCTCACTTGCTAGATGGGATGATGTCCAATGATTGAGTCATTGCATAAGGCCAATTTGATCTTTAAGAATACTCAGTTGAATTTTTGTTATTTAACACTTGGTAAACTTATTAGGTACTTTTAGCTGGACATGAGCAAAAGTGTGCTTTCCCTGTCTAATCATATAATGTTGGGTCTTATGATGTGGTGCTACCTCAATGGAGTTTCTGGCTCCATGATCCCATTCAATTCATAGTAATACATTCATTGCAATATTACCATATAGATAAAAGAGGAAGGAATGATAGAATTAGAAATTGGGCCATATTTGATGCTCAAAACATTAATTTCCTAATTAGAGATAATATTGCATTGACCAGGGAAAAGGACTTCCATAATGGTGAAGTGAGGAGCTCAGTCAATCCTCTCCATCAAAAGCAATCACATAACTAGGTTAAATTAACAGAAACACCCATATTAGGACTCTGGGCATTTGCTGAAGTCACACATCAAATTGAGAAGAATTTATTCAAGAAAAACCATTGAACCTTAGTAAGAATAGGATGAACCTGTGTCATTTTAGCCTGAAACTGTTCCCATTACCTCTCAGCTACTTGAGGTCATGGTACTTGATTTTCATCAGAGCACAGAGAAACCCATACTGGGGGGCATTTTGAAAAACAATAATAATTTTAGTGGCAAAAAATCAGGGGAGGCCAACATCATCCATAGCCCAAGGTCTCAATACTGGTTCAAACAAGCAATAGGACAACACAGCAGCAAGAAATGTTTAATAGTGAGATCCAAGGAACAAGAGCTGTAGTGGACCTTGGTAAGCTGCCACTATCCCTGGGTGTCGGGGAAACGATGTACATGTAAGGCACTGTACTCATACTTAGGAGATAGTGGAGAAAGCCTTAGTGAGCTACTCATCCCTGGGTGAATGTGACACTTTGCACGTACAGAAAGCCAACAAGGCGACAAAGCTGTAAACTGAATTTTGAATGCTTTCCCTAAGCAACACAGATCCATCAGCAGCCATGGGTTTAAACACAACCCCTGACCAATAATTGGCTGACCACTAAGCTGTGCTGTTTTTTGACCCAGGGGTGACTCCTAGTAGGCCAGACTTAAACAAAACAAAACAAAACAAAACAAAGTAACAGAGAAATCAACAGCTACCCATTGTGGGGAGGACAGACTCCACAGAATTAGTCCTTGCAAGAGACTAAACAAATATACAACAAAATAGTAACATTCTCCCCTACTTGGGGTGGGACAAGGAGGAATCAGAATTCAGATTTACTACATACTATTACGAGAATTCATTTTTTTAACAAAAAAAATTATGAGCCATGAAAAGAAACAGGAACATATGACCTTTCTTCTCTTAGCCAATTTAAAACACAATTCAAGGGGGATCTAGAGGGCTTAGTCTGTTAAGCATCTGCTTTGGGCTCAAGTCATAATCTCAGGATCCTGGGATGAAGCCCCATGTTGGGCTCCCTGCTCAGTGGGGAGTTGGCTTCTCCCTCTCCCTCTGCCCCTCCACTCGTGCTCTCTCTTTCAAATAAATAAATAAAATCTTTCAAATAAAATAAAATAAGTCAGTTCATCAGGGATGATACAACAGTTATAAACATATGCACCTAACAACAATGTGCCAAAATACATGAAGCAGAAACCAACAGAATTGAAAGGCAAACACAATTCAAAATAATAGTTGGAAGGATGCCTGGTTGGCTCAGTCAGTGGAGCATGTAACTCTTAATGTTGGGGTTGTGAGTTCAAGTTCCATGTTGGGTGTAGAGATTACTTATAAATTTAATCTTTTTTAAAAAAAAGGGGCAGAACCTCACAATATAATAGTTGGAGATTTCAATATCTCACTTTCAATGATAGATAGGACAAGTAACTAGCAACTCAGGAAAAAAATAGAAGACTTTAACTAAACACTACAATCCAGTTTGACCTAACTGGCATCTATAGGGCACTTGAACCAATAAGAGCAGAATATACAATCTTATAAAATACTCATAGAACATTCTCTAAGAAAGACAATATATTAGACCATAAAACAATCTCAATAAATTTAGAGGGATTGTAATCATACTAAGAATGTTCTTTGACCACAAAAGGGTTAAATTAGAAATTAAGAACAGAGGGGCACCTGGGTGGCTCAGTCAGTTAAGCCTCCAACTTTTGATTTCAGCTCAGGTCATAATGTCAGGGTTGTGAGATTGAGCCCCCCTGCACTGGGCATGGAGCCTGCTTAAGATTCTCCCTCTCCTAACTCTTAGTTCTAGGAACCAAACTGAGGGTTTCTGGAGGGTAGGTGGGTGGGGGTATAAGGGAATTGGGCGATGGGCATTAAGGAAGACACTTGATGTAATGGGCACTGGGTGTTATATGCAACTGATGAATCACTAAATTCTACCTCTGAAACTAATAATACACTATATGTTAACTAAATTGAATTTTTAAAAAATTTAAAAAATTTTTTATTAACATATAATGTATTATTAGCACCAGGGGTACAGGTACTAAATTGAATTTCAATAAAAAAAATTTTTAAAAAGAAAATGAAAAAAAAAGATTCCCCTTCTCCCTCTGCTCCCTTTCTAAAAAAAAAAAAAAGAAAGAAAGAAAGAAAGAAAAGAAAGAAATTACCAAAATTATGGGGAATCCAGAAAACATGATTTCAGCACATTTCACCCTAGTATTCCCCTCTTCTTGCTACTGAATAAAACAAATTAAATGGACAGCAGAATATTCTGAATGGTGTAGGAATGCAGACAGACAGACCTTCTAGGAACCTTAGAGTTCAGGAAATAACCCACAGGTGAGTTCCCTAGAAGTTTTTTGTTTATTTGTTTGTTTTTTGTTTGTTTTTTTTTTTGTCCTTCTATATGTCTCAAACTAAGCCCGGGGGAAGATCTAAACCCAGAAACACCAAAAAGCACAACCAAAACAAAAAAAGAAAAAAAGCTAGGCCTATGGACATTGTGCATAAGCACTAACATGAGTTAGTTATCTACCGGTTCTAGACTATAGGCATCTAGGGAGACTTACTGTGAGAATGGAGACTATTGACAACCCCACAAAGCAACAGTGGTGGGCATATGCAGAGACTGTGCCTGAAAATTGAATTGTCTACCATAATGGGTCTGGTAATACCACTTTATTTTAGCTGACATAGGTCTAGGGACTCTGTGTGAGAGTAGAGCCTAACTAATATATCACCTCAGCAATGAGGCAACTGTCTTCCTACACTTTCAACTGTCTTCCTACACTTGAAATTTGACAGATATGATTAGTGAGAGCAGGGTTAGTCTACCATCCAGCCACAGCAGTGATAAAGTGGTTCTGTCTTCTCATTAGCAGGTATCTACAGAGGCTGCTTGTATGAAGAGAGTTCTCACTAATATCTCGGCCTGGTAATATAAATGATGAGAGATAAATTTGAACCAAAATCTCATAATAACCCAAATACAAGTATACCTCAGGATACAAGCAAGAGTCAGTCATCATACCAAGAACCAGGGAATTGCAATCAGGGAATGGAAAACAATGATGAACAGGTGCAAATACCAAAATGATACAAATATTGGAAATTTCTGAAAATGGATTAAAAAGTATCTATCATAAATATACTTCAATAAACAATTAGGAATACTTCTGAAATAAATGAAGAAAGTAGAAGATTTCAGCAAAGAAATAACAGACATCTTTAAAAATGGAAATTTTACAACTGAAAAATTGGTCAAAGTAAAAAACTCACCAGAAGGGCTCAGTAGGAAAATGGAGATGACATAGGAAATAATCAGTGAAATTGATTAAAGATTATCAATATGAATCACAAAGAAAATAGGTTGGAAAAAAGACAGGCACTCAGAAACCTGTATAACAATAGTAAAAGATCTAACATCTACATCATTGGAGACTCATGAGGATGAGAGAAAGAAGTTTTAAAAAAAATATTGGCTGAAAAATTTCCAAATTGGTGAAAGACACAAACACAGAGATTCAATAAATTAAATGAATCCCAGACAGAATGAATCCAAAGAAATCCATGTCCAGATACATCATAACAAACTTCTGAAAACTAAGAATTTTGAAAGCAGCCAGAGAGAAATAATGTATCACCAACAATGATAGTAGGTAGATGGAAGTCAGACAAAAGTGACACAATATCTTTCAAATGCTGAAATAAAAGAACCGTCAGCCCAGACATATTTCTTATTAAGGTAAAATTCACCATTTTAACCATTTGAAAGTATACAATTCAGTGGCTTTTACTACATTCACGATGTTGTGCACCATCATCACTATTCTAATTCCAGAACATTTTCATTGATTCACATGAAACTCTGTACCCATTAAGCAGTCATCCCTCCACAAACACAAACATGCTTTCTGCCTCTATAGATTTGTGTATTGTGGACATTTTATATACATGTAATCATACAACGTGTGGCGTTTTGTGTCTGGGTTCTTTCACTTAGCATAGTGATTTCAAGACTCAGCCATGTCATAGCAAGTATCAATACTTTATTTTTTTAAATTGTGGCAAAATTCACTCCTCTTTAAGGTTGAATAATATTCCATTTATGGGTATACCACATTTGTTTATCCTCCCATCAATTAATGGACACGTCAGTTGTTTCCACTCTTGTAGCTATTGTGAATAGTGTTGCTATGAATATTCAAATACATGATTTGGTTTGGACACTTGTTTTCGGTTCTCTTGGCACCACTTCACATTTCCATCAGCAAGGTAAAATTGTTTCCATTTCTTCCCATCTATGCCACAACTTATCGGATAAAAAAAATTATATAAAAAGATATAAATATATCTTATATTTATATATATATATATATTTATATATATATATCGCCATCCAAGTAGGTATGAAGTAGTATCTCACCAGAGGTTTTACATTCTGGATTATAACAGATGGTCTAAATTTTTTTTTTAAAGATTTTATTTGTTTATTTGACAGACAGAGATCACAAGTAGGCAGAGAGGCAGGCAGAGAGAGAGAGAGGGAAGCAGGCTCCCCGCTGAGCAGAGCCCAATGCGGGACTCGATCCCAGGACCCCGAGATCATGACCCGAGCCGAAGGCAGCGGCTCAACCCACTGAGCCACCCAGGCGCCCACAGACAGTCTAAATTTTTAAGGGGAAAAAGGTATGTACATGGTGGAGTAGTGCTTGTGCATCGGCATATTTGTGTTTGAACACGAATGTATCAGTAGCAGTGTGTTCTATATGTGCATACCTATATGTCTGTGTGTATGTGCATTGCACATGTGTGTTCAAGTATGTAGATGAATGTGTATGAAAATGCATGTAGGTGGTTATGTACTTCTGTGTGCTGGTGAGACTGTGTCTCTGCATGTGTCTGTGTGTCTGTGTGGTATGTAGCTTCCATGAAGATAGCAGTCTTAGTTGGGAGTTCTACAGTGATTTGGAGAATTGTTGCAAGACTGACTAGAGAACATAATACTTTTGGGACACCTGGGTGGCTTAGGCCCTTAAGCCTCTGATTCTTGATTTCAGCTCAGGTCATGATCTCAGGGTCGTGAGATTGAGCCCTGCCTCGGCTCTAAACTGGGCAGGGAGCCTGCTTCGCTCTCCCCTTCTCCCTCTACCACACCCCACCCTTCCCCTCTCACTCCCTTGTATGTGCACACACACTCTTTCTCTCTCAAAAAACCCCACAATACTTCGTAAAAATTTCTGTACTGTGTGAAAATTCAACAGATTTAAAATGTAATTATCTGTTCAGCTACATGTGTGTTGGCACAAACCATAAAATTGTCTCCAGGTGGCCCCTTTATTTACAAATTGAACAGTGGTGTTTGCTTGAACCATTGTCTTCTATATAGTATAGCTCCCAAAGTTTTACAGATTATCCTGATAAAAATACAGGAAACATTATGGAGAAGTCTATGGAGATTTCTCTAACAATTATGATTCATGTCTTAATCCTTATATTTAGGACTACCTGAGAAGAAGAATGCTTCTGAAATGATTCATTTGTTTCTGGGTCAAGTTGACTGTTAAGAAAAGAAAAATGCAGCACTATTTAGCTTTTTTTTTTTTTCTTTAAAGCAAAAACCTAGGTTTCCAAGGCCACTCTCGCTTGGGTATCTAATAATGATAAGCCTTATTTCTGTGGTGCACAAAGCATTTATAAGAAATGGTTCTGTTACCCTTTATGTATTTTAATTTACATTTAATAAGATTATCTCCTTTTTTAGTGTATAATTAATATCCGAGGTTTGCCAAAATGCATAGAGTTATGTGACTACAGTGACAATCAGGACACAAGACGGCTTCCTCACTGCTAAATATTAGCTCATCCTACCTTTTTATAGCTAGGCATTCCACCCTCGTAACCCCTGGTAACCACTTACCGTTTCGCTTTTTCCAGAATGTCAGAGATGAAATTACCCCAGGTGTAACCTTTTGAATCTAGTTTCCTTCACTTAGAAAAATGTATTTGAAACACACCCATGTTGTTGCATGTATCTCTAGTTTGCTCATTTTCATTGTTGTGTAGGATTTCATTTTATGGATGTGCTACTGTTGGTGTATCCATTTGCCCTATTGAAGGACATCTGGGTAGTTTCTAGTTTGGTGCTCTTGTGAATAAAGCTACTATAAACACCCACGTATAGGTTTTGTGTGGGAACATAACTTTTCATTTCTCTAGAGTAAATAGTAAATATTTAGGAGTGAAATTATAAGGTCATATGTTAAGTGTATTTATGGTAAATATATAATTTTTAAGTAATAGATTTTAGTTTTTAGAGCACTTTAGGTTTACAGAAAAATTGAGCCGAAAGTCCAGAGAGTTCCCATATATTCCCATTCCTCTCCCTTTATCAGAGTTTCCCCTAATATTAACATTTTGTAATGATGTAGTACATTTGTTACAATTGGAGAACCAGTATTGAGACATTACCATTAATAAAGTCCATAGTTTATATTTGGGTCCACTCTTTCTGTTATATAGTTCTATGGGTTTAAAAAAAATGCATCATGTGGCTTAGTCGCTGGGCGTCTGCCTTCAGCTTGGGTCATTATCGCCCTCGCCCCGCAAGGACGACAAGACGCCCTGGTTCGGATGCATCTTCTCTCTCTTGTCTCTCTTTATTTCTGCAAGTCTACACACTTATATACGCTTACATGACCAATCAGCGAGCAGGGTACAGGAGGGAGCTAATCAGGCTGTGCACCTAAACGAACAACTTCGCTAGCAACCAATGCTGTTTACTTCCTCTTTGGGTGTTCCGCTTAGTCTCAGGAGGCAATCCTAACCTGGCAACTAGCCAGGCGCCATCTTTTAATGGCGGAGGCCGCCCTGGCCAGGGGCCTGCCTCCGACATCTCCCCCTTTTTTCTTTTATGGCAGGGATCGTGCCTGTCTTAGGTTGTCAGTGGCGGGGAATATCCTTACCCGTCATCAGACGGCAGATATCAATGATCTGCGTCCTGTCTTAGGTTGGTATATTTCCCCCACCAATCTTACCCGTCGTTGACTACTGATCCAGCATACTTAGCCACACTTGGGGCGATGTTCCAGGCTGTTGCCTAGGTTGCTGTCGCCTCCAAATTTGCAGTTTCCTTACTAGCAGAATCAAGCCCACTACGAGGATTATCATCAGACCAATTACGCTAGCTCATTGTTTCGTAAAGTTTAACACATCTTGCAATGTTTTGATTATCTCTGGGAGGGTTGCAAGCTCAACTCTGGTGTTATTTATCCTTGTTATTCCTAGTACCAGGTGCTGAGTATAGTTTTGGAATTCTGCGGACTAATTCCCCTGTAAGTATTGGGAGAGCTGTTGGGAGACATTCTGTAAGTCACTCATATTAGTATAGGCTATGGGAGTTACACAAATTGCCAGGAAGGGTATATACATCCCAGTCCCAATAGAGCCCCCCATATGTCCACTTGTTCTTGAACCAAATCCACTCTCTGGTTGACTATCAGGATTCCTGCTTGCAGATGTGCATTGATCTGAGTCTATGTTTGAAGGGCAGCCGCCGTTCCTTCTGCAAGGGTGTTCACAGCTTCCACAGTGGGTATAGTTGCAGCAAGCAAGACTGCTGCTGCCGTGGCAGCTGCTGTAGATATAGCCAATGCTGTCACAACGACGGCTGTGATACCAAAATCTCTCTTCTTTCTGGATAGCACCACCGGTAACTTGTCCTCTGGAATGGAAACTGGGATAGGAACATGGGCAGGGATACGCATAATCACAGCCAGCTTGAAGGCCGTGACATTCCAGCACTGGGAAAGATAGCAATTCTTAGTGCAATTCAACGTATCATTCAGCTAGCTAGCATTTGTTACAAGGAAAAGGAATGGTGGCCAGACGCATATGGGAGTGTGACATCCATTTGCCATATATGATTAGGTAACAAACCCTTAGGATTAACCCCCAAGGACGGTGCAGGTAGTAAGATCACACAATTTCTGCAGGAGACTACTATGTCCCGTGCCTGTGCTTTTGTTATGTTAAATTTGAGGCGAAGAGTTAAAGCACCCTGTTTCTTCAAATCCTCCCCTAAGTGGTCCCATTGAGGTATGTTTAGCAAGCCTTCATCTAGAAACCATGGAGCCGCCTTTTCCACTGTATTCAAAAAGGCCCGAGCAGTTTTTGCTTTTACGTGGATGTTAAAGACTCGCGGCTAAATTCCAGCTCTAAGGCCGCCCCGCTTCTTTTTTTTTTTTTTTTTTAAAGATTTTATTTATTTATTTGACAGAGAGAGATCACAGTAGGCAGAGAGGCAGGCAGAGAGAGGGGAAGGGAAGGAAGCAGGCCCCTGCTGAGCAGAGAGCCCGATGCGGGACTCGATCCCAGGACCCTGAGATCATGACCTGAGCCGAAG
The DNA here is from genome assembly GCF_009829155.1 of Mustela erminea. Classification (NCBI taxonomy): domain Eukaryota; kingdom Metazoa; phylum Chordata; class Mammalia; order Carnivora; family Mustelidae; genus Mustela; species Mustela erminea. The sequence goes on along the minus strand of NC_045635.1, from coordinate 40,434,955 downwards.
GCAGCGGCTTAACCCACTGAGCCACCCAGGCGCCCATGCCGCCCCGCTTCTTATTGCGGACTTGTACAAGTTAATCCCGGCTCTAGGGCCGCCCCGCTTCTTATTGCGGATCTGTACAAGTTAATCCCGGCTCTAAGGCCGCCCTGCTTCTTATTGCGGACTTGCTAAATCCCGGCTCTAGGGCCACCCCGCTTCTTATTGCGGACTTGTACAAATTAATCCCGGCTCTAAGCCCCCCCCTCCCCGCTTCTTATTGTGGACTCTCTAAATTCCGGCTCTAAGGCCGCCCCGCTTCTTATTGCGGACTCGCTAAATCCCGGCTCTAAGGCCGCCCCGCTTCTTATTGCGGACTTGTACAAGTTAATCCCGGCTCTAAGGCCACCCCGCTTCTTATTGCGGACTCGCTAAATCCCGGCTCTAAGGCCGCCCCGCTTCTTATTGCGGACTTGCTAAATCCCGGCTCTAGGGCCGCCCCGCTTCTTATTGCGGACTTGTACAAGTTAATCCCGGCTCTAAGGCCACCCCGCTTCTTATTGTGGACTCTCTAAATTCCGGCTCTAAGGCCGCCCCGCTTCTTATTGCGGACTCGCTAAATCCCGGCTCTAAGGCCGCCCCGCTTCTTATTGCGGACTTGTACAAGTTAATCCCGGCTCTAAGGCCCGCCCCCCCGCTTCTTATTGCGGACTCTCTAAATTCCGGCTCTAAGGCCGCCCCGCTTCTTATTGCGGACTCGCTAAATCCCGGCTCTAAGGCTGCCCCGCTTCTTATTGCAGACTTGTACAAGATTCCCTCCACTTTGATCGTGGTCCCTTCCCCACTTACCTGCGGTTTTGATAAGAAAATCCCGGCTCTATGGCCGCCCCGCTTCTTGTTGCGGTCTTGTACAAGTTTCCCACCACCTTTGTCGTCGTTTTACCCCGCTTACCTGCGGACTTTTCCCTTGCAAGTTTTTTCTATTTTTACTCCCCGCTTTACCGCGGAATTCCCACTTTTGAACGTGGCCTTTACTCCCCGCTTTACCACGGAATTCCCACTTTTGAACGTGGCTAATGTCCCCGCTTACCTGCGGACCTTTACTCCCCGCTTTCCTGCGGATTACCTTGCAAGATTCCTTTATTTAGTTCCCGGGTGCCGGCGCCATTTATCGCCCTCGCCCCGCAAGGACGACAAGACGCCCTGGTTCGGATGCATCTTCTCTCTCTTCTCTCTCTTTATTTCCGCAAGTCTACACACTTATATACGCTTACATGACCAATCAGCGAGCAGGGTACAGGAGGGAGCGAATCAGGCTGTGCACCTAAACGAACAACTTCGCTAGCAACCAATGCTGTTTACTTCCTCTTTGGGCGTTCCGCTTAGTCTCACGAGGCAATCCTAACCTGGCAACTAGCCAGGCGCCATCTTTTAATGGCAGAGGCCGCCCTGGCCAGGGGCCTGCCTCCAACAGGTCCTGATCCCAGAGTGCTGGGATCGAGCCCCACATTGGGCTCCCTCTTTGGTGGGAAGCCTGCTTTTCCCTCTCCCACTCCTCTGCTGTGTTCCCTCTCTTGCTTTTTCTCTCTCTGTCAAGTAAATAAATAATATCTTTTTAAAAAATGCATCATATTACGTACCCACCATCATACTATTACATATAATAGTTATACTGCTCTGAATATCCCCTGTGTTCCACCTATTCCTCCCTCCCCCAACCTTGGCCCCTGTCAAAAACTTATTTTCTAGGGCGCCTGGGTGGCTCAGGGGGTTATAGCCTCCGCCCTCAGCTCAGGTCATGATCCCAGGGTCCTTCGATTAAGCCCCGCGTCGGGCTCTCCGCTCAGCGGGGAACCTGCTTCTCCCTCTCCCTCTCCCCTACTTGTGCTACATGGTCCCTGAGTTCCTAGGATCGAGCCCCGCATTGGGCACTCTGCTCAGCAGGGAGCCTGCTTCCCCCTCTCTCTCTGCCTGCCTCTCTGCTTATTTGTGATCTGTCAAATAAATAAATAAATTCTTTAAAAAAACTTATTTTCTACTGTCTCTATAGTTTTACTTTTCCAGGATGTCCTAAAGTTGAAATTATACAGTATGTAGCCTTTTCAGACTGGCTTCTTTTATTTATCAACATGCATGTAAGGTTACTCTGTGTCTTTAGTTTCTAGGTACATCTTTTCTTTTCATCACTGAGTAATATTCCATTATAGTGATCTACTACAGTTTGTTTATGCATTCACTTATTGAAGGACATCTTTGTTACCTCCAAGTCTGGCAATTATGAATAAAGCTATGAACATCTATATGTAGGCTTTTGTGTAAACATGGGTTTTATCTCATTTGGATAAATAGCTAGGAGCACAGTTATTGGATCATATGATAAGACTGTGTTTACCTTCTTTTTTTTTTTTAAAGGCATTTTTATTTTATTTTATTTATTTATTTGTCAGAGAGAGAGAGAGAGGAGTGAGAGCGAGCACAGGCAGACAGAGTGGCAGCAGAGGCAGAGGGAGAAGCAGCCTCCCTGCCGAGCAAGGAGCCCAATGTGGGACTCGATCCCAGGACGCCGGGACCATGACCTGAGCCGAAGGCAGCCGCTTAACGAACTGAGCCACCCAGGTGTCCCTACCTTCTTTTTTTTTTAAAGATTTTATTTATTTATTTGACAGACAGAGATCACAAGTAGGCAGAGAGGCAGGCAGAGAGAGAGGAGGAAGCAGGCTCCCTGCTGAGCAGAGAGATTGATGTGGGGCTCGATCCCAAGACCCTGGGATCATAATCTGAGCTGAGGTCTTAACCCACTGAGCCACCCAGGTGCCTCTGTGTTTACCTTTTTAAGAGACTGTCCAACTGTCTTCCCAAGTGGCCACACCATTTTGCATACCTAATAGTTCCACTGCCCTAAATATTCCGTGTTCTACTTACTCATCTCTCCTGCAACCCCTGCCAGCCACTGATCTCTCCTGTCTCCATAGTCTGGTCTTTTCCTGACTATCATACAGTTGGAATCATACAGTATATAGCCTTTTCAGATTGGCTTCCTTCACTTAGTATTACACACTTAAAACTGCCCAGTATCTTTAGTGGCTTGATAGCTCATCTCCTTTTAGTCCTGAGTAAGATTCATTGTCTGGATGTACTACAGTTTATTTATCCTTTCATCTATTAAAGGGCATCTTGGTTGCTTCCAAGTTTTGGCAATTATGAATAAAGCTGTTATAAACATGTGTGGACCTAAGTTTTCATCTCATTTTGGTAAATATTAGGAACATGACTGCTGGTCATATGGTAAGAGTATGTTTAGTTTTATAAGAAACCACCAAACTATCTTCCAAAGTGGCTGTACAATTTTGTATTTCCACCAGCAACAGATAAGAATTCCTATTGCTCTACATATTTGCTAGATTTGGTATTGACAGCGTTTTGGATTTTGGCTATTCTAATAATAGGTGTGTTGGGGGGCAAGTATCTTATTGTTTGAATTAGCAATTCCCTAATGATACTGAGCATCTTCTTGGATGTATATCTTCCTTGGTGAGGTATACAGACCTTTTGTCCATTTTTTAATCAGGTCGTTTTCTTACTGCAGAGTTTTCAGAATCCTTTGTTCATTTTGGATACAGGTCCCTGATTTAATAGATAGGTGTTTTTGCGAAGATTTTTCTTCCAGTCTGTGGCTTCTCTATTCATTCCTTCAATTATGTCTCTTGCAGAGCAGAAGCTTTTAATTTTAATGAAATCCAACTTAGCATTTTTTTCTTTCATGAATCACACTTTTGCTGTTGAATCTAACAATTCATTGCTAAATCCAAGGTCTTTTAGATTTTCTCCTATGCTATCTTCCCAGAATTTTAAAGTTTCGAATTTACATATAGGTCAGTTACCCATTTTGACTTAACTTTTGTGGCAGGTGCAAGGGAGAACGTCTAGATTTATTTTTTTTGCATGTGGGTGTCCAGTTGTTTCAGCACCATTTGTTGAAAAGACTATCTTTTCTCCACTGAATTTCCTTTGCTCCCTTGTCAAAGACAAACAGACTAGATCTACATAGGTCTATTCATGGGTTTTCTTTTCTTTTTCTTGATCTCTTTGTCTATTCTTTTACTGATACCATGTTGTCTGGATTACCATGACTTCATGGTAAGTTTTTTCTTCCCAGCTTTATTGAGTTGTAGTGGACATGCAATTTTAATGTGTATAATGTATTGGGGCCCCTGGGTAGCTAGTCAGTTAAGTGTCTGACTTTTAATCCCAGCTTGGACCTTGATCTCAGGGTCATGAGCTCAAGCCCTGCATTGGGCTCCATGTTGCACATGGCTTAAAAAAAAATAAAGTGTATAATGTATTGATTTGATATATTTATATATTCTGAAATTATTACTACCATAGCATTAGCTAATGCCTTTGTCATGTCACATAATTATCATTTTTTTCTTTTGTGATGAGAACATTTAATATCTACTCTGATTACAACTTTCAAGTATACAATATGGTATTTTTAGCTATAATCACCATGCTGTACATTAGATTCCCCAGAACGTATTCATTTTATAACTGGAAGTTTGTACTCTTTGACCAATATCTCTTCATGAATTTGGAGGATATTTGCACCTATGTTCATCAAAAACATTGGCCTGTAGTCTTCTTCTTCTTCTTCTTTTATTTTTCTTGTAGTGTCTTTGATTTTGGTATTAGGTCCATTTTCATTTCAGAAAGATTATTGATAGGTATGTATTTATTGCCATTTTGGTTGTTTTTGTGGTTCTCTGTTCCTTCTCTTGCTCTCTTCCTTTGTGGTTTGGTGGCTTTCTTTAGTGTTATGTTTGGATCCTTTTCTCTTTACTTTTTTATGTATCTTTTACAGGCTTTTGATTGTGGTTACTATTGGGTTCATCTATGACATCCTAGGTGTATTGCAGTCTATGTTAAGTTCATAGTTGCTTAAGTTCAAACATTCCAAAAGCACTAAATTTTTATTCTCCCTTCCAATCTTTATGTACATGATGCTATATCTAACATATTTTATTTCATGTATCCCTTGATTACATTTGTAGAATTAATTGATTTTACAACTTTTGTGTTTTAACCTCCTTATTGGCTTTATAAGTGATTAATCTGTTCTCTTTATTATGTTTGCTTTTATCTGTGAAATTTTTTTCCTTTCATTCTATTGTTACTTCTGGTTATGGCCTTTTCTCTCCACTTAAGAAAGTCCCTTTAACATTCCTTCTAGGTCTGGTTTGATGATGATAAACTTCTTGACCTTTGGGGCATCCCCCAAGGTGTTTTTCAAACTGCTGCTTCTATGCTGTGTTTTGGGCCTAGTTATTTAGGAGGCCAAGAGTGGGGACTTGGTTTCTTATCACCCTCCAGCTCTTCCAAAGTTAAGCCCACTGATTTTTAAAGCCCCTGCAGTTGAGATCCACTAATTTGGGGCCCCTGGGTGGCTCAGTTGGTTAAGTGTCTGCCTTTGGCTCAGGTCATGATCCCAGGGTCCTGGGATTGAGCCCCGCATTGGGCTCCCTGCTCAGCGAAGAGCCTACTTCTCCCTCTCCCTGCCACTCTGCCTACTTGTGCTCTCTCTCTCTCTCTGTGAAATAAATAAATAAAATCTTAAAAAAAAAAGACCCACTAATTTTTAAAAGGTTCTGGAATTAAGCCCCACTGGCTTTCAAAGACAGAAATTATGGGGTATTATCTTCCCAGTGTGGGTCACCAGTGCTACAGGTGCCAAGAGTGGGGTCCAATCCTCTAGCTTCTCTGTGTTTGTGATGTCTCTCCTGTTTGTGATTAGTTGCACCAGGGGTTTCTTTCCCAACAGTGTCTCTACCACTCCTGACTTTTTCAATATGATCTCTATTTTGCGACTTGCTGTGGAAGATCTGTGTGACCAGTCTTCAGGTTGTTTTTTGAGTTAGTATACAGATGTGGTTGTTAACTTTGTGTGTCAATGGGATGAGGTGAGCTCAGGATCTTCCTACCCTGCTGTCTTCCCGGGTGCTCTTTTGTTTGGTTTTCTCTCTGTTGAACTTCTCATTTTGTTGTATTGTTATTGTTTTTCTAGTATTGTTTGTTAAATTGTTTATATTGTCTTGTGGTTCTCTTGAGCATCTTTATTTATTTATTTATTTATTTATTATTTATTTTTTTTAAGTCTTTTTTTTTTAAAGATTTGATTTATTTATTTGACAGAGATCACAAGTAGGCAGAGAGGCAGACAGAGAGAGAGAGAGAGGAAGAAGCAGGCACCCTGCCGAGCAGAGAGCCCGATGCGGGGCTCGATCCCAGGACCCTGAGATCATGACCTGAGCAGAAGGCAGAGGTTTAAGCCACTGAGCCACCCAGGCGCCCCTCTTGAGCATCTTTAGAACAATAATTCTGAATTCTTGTCAGACAATTTCTGTATCTCCATTTCTTTGGAACCAGTTACTGGAGGTTTCATGTATTCCTTTTTTTTTTTTTTTCCAGATTTGTATTTAAATTCCAGTTAGTTAACATACCTTGTAATATTAGTTTCAGGGATACAACATAGTGATTCAACACTTTCATAAAACACCCAGTGCTCATCACAACAAGTGCACTCTTTAATTCCCATCACTTATTTAACCAATTCCTTCCCACCTCCCTTCTGGTAACCACCAGTTTGTTCTCCATAGTTAAGAGTCTGTTGCTTGTTTTCTCTCTCTCTCTTTCTCTTTTTCCCCCTTCGCTTGTTTGCTTTATTTCTTAAATTCCACATGAGTGAAATCATATGGTATTTGTGTCTTTCTCTGGCTTATTTCACTTAGCATTATACTCTCTAGCTCCATCCATGTTGTTGCAAATGGTAAGGCTTCATTCTTTTTCATGGCTGAATAATATTCCAGCAATGGCTGGTTGCAAACACACACACGGTGGTGGGAGTTAGGACAGGTGGCAAAGCCAGGGCCAACTATGGGCTCAATGGCAGCTAAGAGGGCTCTGTCTGTTGGTATGCATTCCTGGGGCTGGTTGCCAACTCTCCCTGGGCATGTGCACCACAGTGGATGCTGGTGATGGGATTCAGGCTGGGAGCATGAAGGTGTATAGTTGAAGGGGCTAGCTATAGGGAACTGTGGTGGTGCAGTCCAGTGACAACAGAAAGGGCCTGATCTGGGCCTGTGGGGGCCGTGAATGTTAGTATGCTCTCCTGTGGCTGCTCACTCTCTCTGTGGGCAATGGCACTGTGGTGGAGGCCAATGATGGTACATGGAGGTCAGTGTGCATGTGCACAGCTGGAGTTGCTGACTCCAATTGTGCACACTGCTTTGGAGGTCAGCTGGGGAATCTAGGCTGGCATCTTACACATGTGCTGTCACAGAGACCTGAGCTGCCTGCCGGTGTGTATCTCAGCTCCCAGTAGGGACAGGAAGGGACTCAGGCATTTTGTATCTTACATTCATGAAGCCACAGAGGCCTGGGATGGCTGCTGATGAGCCTCCTGTGCTCTAGCAGGGGCTGGGGGAGGGAGTCAGACAGCTGGTGCCCACAAACACAAATACCTATGGGGTAAAAGCTGGTGAAATCTACAGGGGGCCTGCAGCAGCTGTGTTGGCTATTGGTTTCTTCTTCAATGGTGAAATCCGCTAAGTGTCTCTGCAGAGCAGGTCTTTGTGAACCACAATCCCTCCTGCCGCCCATCTGCTATTAATAGCCCAGTTTCTCTTTCTCTTTATTCTTAGCTGTCTCTGTACCTTTCAGCTTTGCTGGTCTGGGTAGGGTGAAACTGAAGTGGGACCTCTGTGCAACGCTCCAAAAAGGGGAGTGGGGAACTGGTCACCTACCCTGTTCTTCCTTTCCTGGTGAGGAAACTCTAGCTGGGCAGTTTCCACTTGAAATTGGACAATGCTGTCTTGGAGGATGAAATGATGCAGGCAAAATGAGGCTAACTTCCTTCTCTTCTTGTGAGATTATTCTAGTTTTTTTTTTTTTCTTTTCCACTATGTTGCTAAACTTTCTCAAGTGAACTCTAGAGCTCTCTCAGAGCTGTTTTTGTCCATGGATAGCTGTTGAATTGCTAATCTTTGTGGGGAGGATGGAGAGGCTGGGGTCATCCATATCACCATTTTGATCCCCTATCATAAGTGCTCTCGAGTAATGTCATTTCTCTGAATTGGTTCTTTCTTCTTCTTCAACATTGCATTGGCTATTCTGAGTCATCTGCTTTTTTCATATGAACTTTGGAACCAGTTTGTCAATATTGACCAAGTAACTTGCTGGGACTGCACTGAAGATTAAGTAGGGAAGAACTGACATCTTAACAATATTCAATCTTCCTATTCCTGGCAATGGAATAGATCTCCAGGTTTCAGAAATTCTTTGATTTCTTTCATAAGAGTTTTATAGTTTTCCTCATATAGATCTTACACATTGTTTTTTAGATTTATGCCTATTTCTTTTCTTCTTTGGTGGTATAGATGTGAATAGCATTGTGTTTTTAATTTCAAATTCCAATTGCTTATTGCTGACATACAGGAAAGCAGTTGAAATTGTATAATTAACATTTTATCCAAAAACCATGCTATATTTGCTTATTGTTCCAGGAGTTTTTTGTTGATTATTTGGGATTTTCTACCCTGAGAGTCATGTCATCTGTGCAACAAAGACATTTTTATTTCCTCAATCCTAATCTGTATACATTCTATTTCAGTTTCTCATCTTACTACATTAGATAGAATTTCCAGTACAATGTTGAATACGAATGGTGAAAGAGGACATTTTTGTCTTGGTCTTGGTATTGAGAGGAAAGATCTAGTTTCTCATTATTAAGTATTAGAGGAAGTTTTCCTCTATTTCTAGTTTTCTGAAAATTTTTATCATGAATGCATGTTGTCAATATTTCCTCATTTATTGATATGATAATATGATTATTTTTTAGACTATTGATATTATGAATTATGTGAATAAATTATTAAATGTTGAACCAGCTTTGTATACCTGGAAGAAATATCAGTTAGTTGCACTGTGTATTTCTCTTTATGCATTTCTAGATTCAACTTGCTAGTATTTTGTTGGGAATTCTTACATCTATGTTCCTGAGAGATACTTGTCTGTAGCTTTCCTTTATTATAATGTTTTTGTCTGGTTTTGGTACTGGGGTAATTCTGGTCTCATAGAATGAATTGAGAAGTTTTCCTCCTGCTTTTATTATCTGGAAGTAATTGTAGAGAATTCATATAATTTCCTTCTTGTATGTTTGGTACAATTCACTAGTGAAACCATTTCAGTCTGGTACTTTCTCTTTGGACAATTACTAATTCTTGATTCAGTTTTAAAATCTGAATCTACTCAGATGACTGTTTTTCCTTCATTTATTTAAGAGCATCATAATTTCTCTTAGGACTTCTTTAGCTTATTTATTATTTCGAAGTTTGTTGTTTAATTTCCAAATATTCTTGAATTTTCTACCTACACTTTTGTTATTGACATATATGTTAATTCCACTGAGGTCTAAGAGCATATTCGATATGTCTATTCTTTTAAATTTGTTAAAATGTATTTTATGGCCCAGAATGTGGTCTATCTTGGTGAATATTCCATGTGAGCTTGAGAAGAATGTGAATTCCCTTGTTCTTGGATGAAGTATTCTATAAATGTCAATTAGACGCAGTTGGTTGATGATGCTGTTCTGTTCAACTCTCTCATTACTGATTTTCTGCTTGCTGGATCTGTCAATTACTGATTGAGGGATGTTGACATCTTCAAGTATAAAATTGTATTCATATATATTTCCCCTTGCAGTTTTATTAGTTTTGCCTCACATATTTTGATGCTCTGTTGTTAGGTGGATACACATTAAGGTTTGTTATGTCTTCTTGGTGAATTAATTCTTTCATCATTCTGTAATGCTTTCCTTTATTTCTGATAATTTTCCTTTCTCTGAATTCTGCTTCATCTGAAATTAATATAGCTACTCTAGCTCTTTTGATTAACATCTTTGTTTATCTGTCTCCCCCTGCTTTCTTTTTTTTTTTTTTGGATTAAACAACAGAAATTTATTGTCTCACAACCCTGCCCTTTTTAGCTATTTCTGTCTTTACACTTTAGTAGGTTTCCTATAGACAATGTATAGTTAGGTCTTCCTTTTTTATCCATTCACACAGTGTCTCTTTTTTAATTGGTATATTTTGATCATTCACATTTAGAAGATTATTTATATATAGTTGGATTGATATCTACCATATTTGTGTTTGTTTTCCAGTCAGTGCTCTTGCTCTTTTTTTCTTCCCCTTTTCTTGACTTCTCCAGTATCAATTGAACATTGTATATGATTGTTTTCGCTCTTAGAATTACATTTTCATTTTAACCTTGAATTTAACACCACAGATTATTAAAAAAGAAGCTGAGTGTAGCTTTTTCTGAACACTCACAGCGTGCTAGGTACCATGGAGAAGATCGCAAGTGCACTAGGAGATAATTCAAGGACACTTCCTTTGAGGACACAAGCCTAGCAAACAAATCCACATTTTGTTGTTCTTCCTGGGTGAAAAACACATTTCATATTTTACTCCCAAGCTTGATTTCTGGGCCCATTTGCCTCTTATTCCATCTTCTTCCAGGGAAATCATTACCATTTGTGTTCAGGACAGGAGAACTTAGTCTTAACCAATATCCAGCTTGAAGTGGTAAAAATATATCTAAGCAGAGACATCACTTGACAAAAAGTAAATGGTGAATGAATATTCAGGGAAGAAGGTGATAGATCATATTCAAGTTAATCAATACTTCTCTCATCTGGTGAATGCATAGAGAATTTTCAATCTTGTTCTTCTAGGGTATCCCTAAAATAAGGGTGAAAAAGATAAAGAGGATTCCCCAAGAATATACTGTAGCAGTAATCAGGCATAATGCAGAGATTACAGACAATCTTTACAGATGGGTTATCTCCTAAGGTGAAGATACATTAAAATGGTCACAGTGTCCCTATTTGGAGTCAGATGTTGCCTTAGTCAGTATGGAAAACAAATCCAATAACATGTTGAAATTTGACTCCAAAATCTTGCTAGAAAACCTGCAGGCTTTGACCACTGCAGAGATAGGTATAGGTTTTGGCAAAGAAGAGAGGTCTATATATTCATTCACACATGGTATATGAAATGAAGTCACAGAGTCACTAACAAAGGTTTAAGAGAAGGCTGCTAGAACACCTTCATTTTCAATATAGGAGTTACAAAAAGAGATTCTTATAGGACCGAAAGAGTGGTCATCTTCTCCAGTGGGAGTAAGGCAAAGGAAATCTTTTCTCGCATATGAAAGGAAAAGGAATCTGGAAACCATTCTTGTTTCTTTCCCTTATTATTTCTGATACTTCAAGTCTATAAGTTTTGAAACTGGAAAGAGAGCCTCAAGTTCCATATAATTATATCATTAAATGTCCCCAGCATCTGTGATTGCATGGTAACTGCTAGAAAGTCGATGGCATCCCAAACCTTTTTATAGATTATTTTTCTCATTATTTTCAGCTCAAACACTACAAATATCACAAAAACCTGCAATTAAAGTAGTGCCATAAAAATATGAAGTTGACAAAGTCTTCTGTTAGAACAGATGGGCCTCTAGAATTCCAACCAATGCAGATTAAAAGCTATTATAAAGTATAAAATCAGGCCATTGTGCATTTTAGTCATACTTTTAACAAAAAGCTCTGCTTTATGTGATCATGATGATCTGTAGGGCCTATATTTCTTTATTGCATGAAAACTAAACTTTAATTTGTTGATGTTTCAGTAGTTCTGTTGTTTTGTACAGAAATGAAGAAGTGCATGTAATGCTCAGATAGAAGATATCTTTTCATAGGTTTCCAGGGCATATGCTATGGTGGATAGCTATTTTGTTTGGCAAACCTAAATCTGAGTCTCCTTTCCAAGTTTGGAAAATCAACAAATTAGGAGTTTTGTTTAAAGGCAGAGCTATCTCTCTTTATAGGAATTGAAAGTGCCAGATGCTTTTTTAGGTTTCCTTAAAGCTTTGATACAGGCATGTGATCTGGGCTCAGACAATCATATGCAGTCACAGTGGATGTTAAATCCAGGATAAATGACGCAAAGAATCAGAATCAGGTAGGCTTCCAATTAAAATTCCTCAATGACTTCTTGCTTTGAAAATCCTTTCTGATCTAAACACACAGTAATAATACACAAGATATAAAAAGTAAAAAAAAAATTAAAAATGTAGTTGAGAGCAAATACAAGAGACATCTATCCATAAACCAGAAATAGTCTGAGCTACAGGTTTACTGAACTCATAGCCCAAGAACACGCAGTGATAGGCAGAAATTATCTCCTGCATGGCCAGCTGACTGGAGAGATTCATATAATTCAGGGAAACAGACATGGGTTTGCAGTGTGAAGCCAGAAAAACACGGTGTGGATCCCAACTCATCCCCTTAAAAAGAGCCTAAAGAAATTACCCCAAAAGTTACTTGAGGCTAGAGCTAGAATGAAGCTGGAGGCCTGCAACAGTAGAAGGACAGATACATTGCCTTGGAATCTAGGTTTGAACCAAGCCACCTACTTGACCAGATCTGTCAGGTTCCTCAAGATCACTGTGAGAGAAAACTGAAAATGTCATTATTAGACCTAGTTTTGGGCTGGGAGCCCAGGAGTACATAAAGCAGCAGCTACAAAACTGTTTAAAAGAAGAATGCAGAGATGAGTAAGAGAAAGGGGAAAAAAATGAAGGTGCAAATAAAAATTCCAAATGCAAAAAAAAAAAACCCACTAATGCTATGAAAAAAAAATTAACAAAGCAAACAGTTGAAACAAAAATTAATTCCACAAGAAATTATTTTTATTATAAGATGCCTTGACAAAGATTTGGGAAAAAAGTGTTGAAAATGTTCAAAGACATAAATGAAGGTATAACTCTGACTAAAAGAACTAAGAAAAATACATAGATATTTTAAAAGAACTGATATATTTGAAAATAAATCCATTAGAATCTTGGAAATTAGACCTTTAGGCAGAGAATTTAAAATTATCTAAAGACCAGACCAAAAAAATCAATGAATTATTACAAAATCCAGAGGAATAAGAAAGAGAAGATAAAAGACATAGAAAATAGATTAAGATGCTCCCACATTTGTAAAAGAAGGTTTTCAGAGGTAGAGAATGGAAGGAATGGTGAAATATGATAATTTGAAGATATGATTATTGGTAATTTTTTAATTAAGGAAAGCTTGACTGCAGAGAATAAAAAGCACTCAAAACCTAATATAAATTTAAACAAATAAACATCTAGACATTTCATAGTACAGATGCATAATTTCAAAGATGAAAAGATCATCTAGTAAAAAGACAGACTTACTAAAGACAGACTACAAGTTAATAACAATTCCATTGAGAGCAGACTTCTCTCAATTTGTCAGCACTTTGTCATTAAGTGCTGACAAAGAAAAAGAAGTAATATCTTCAAAGGGGGAAAAAAACCTCCCAATTTATCATTTTTAATCTAGCTAGTCTTATAATTTAAGCTTGGAGTGGGGGAGAGCAATGAAGAAATATAAGGCATAAAAATACTGAGAGACTTCATATACATAAATAAACACCAGTTAGAAGATCTAATGGGAAATAAGAATTTCTTCATAATAGTAAAAAAGAAAATAAAATGCTTAGACATAAAGTTAAGAGATATTAAAAAATATAGAGCAAAATTCTACAACACTCTTAAAGTGCAAAAATAGACATGAATAAATGGAAACACATACCGTATTCTTCTATTGAAAGAATCAACATAAAAACATTTTAGATGTCCTTAAATTCATTTATAACTTTAACACAATCCAAACTGTCTTAGTTTGTTCAGGCTGCTGTAAAAAAAAATAACAAAGACTACGTGGCTTATGAAGAACAGAAATTTCTTTCTTACAGTTCAAGAAAAGACATTGGCAAATTAGGTGTCCAGAGAGGGCCCATTTTCTAGATGGCCATCTTCTCCTTATGTCCTCACATGGTGGCAGGGACAAAGGGACAAAGGTATTCCTCTATTCATGAGGGTTCTACCCTTGACTAAGTCACCTCCCCAAAGCCCCACCTCCTAATATTATCACTTTGGGCATTAAGATTTCAACATATTCATTTAGAGGTAACATAGACATTCAGTCCATTACAGCAACCAACAGGAAAAGAAATACCAACAATTATTGTCTTAGAGCTTGACAAGTTGAATGTAAAGTTCATTTAGAATCACAAAGAGGTAAAAATAGCTAGGGAAACCTGAAAAAGAAAAGTAATGATGAAGGGTCTTGTACCACCAAACATTAAAACACATTATATACAATTTAAAATTAAAATACTTGGATATTGGTACATAAATAGATATACCAATGGAAAAGGATAGAAAATCTAGAAAGCACCATTGTATATAGAATTTACGTATACAATAAAAGTGGTGTTTCAAATCAGTGGGGGAAGAGATGAACTTAGCTGGTACGGGCTAACTGGATGGCCATATTGAAAAAGATAAAACGGCACCCACCTTCCACACCATACACTAGGATAAATTCTAAATGTATCAGAGATTTAAAAAAGAAAATAATACCAGAGGAAAACATGGGTAAACTTCTCTATAACCTCAGAGTGGGGAAAACTTTCCTATGTTTTAAAATCCAGAAGTAATAAGGGAAAAGATTGATATATTGGATTAAATTGACAAAATAAAAAAAAAAAAACCAGGAGTAAAGTAAAAAAAAGAAATAAAAATTGGAAAAAATATGGAACTTCAAGTAAAGAAGAAAAAGACTATTATTCTCAGAGAAAATGGGGATAGAGATATGAACAGACAATTTACGGGAAAAAAATCCAAGTGGATCTTAACACTGAGACAGTTAACTCAAGACGAGAGAAATACAAAGTGTGCAGAAAAAACATTTCATGCTTAACCAGGTGGCTGATGCAACACTGATGATGGTAGTAGAAAATGGAATATCCCTCTGGAGGAAAATTTGGCACTATCCTGCAAAATTTCATATGCATTTACCCTGTGACCCAGTAATCCCAAAGTAAAATGTTCATTTCAATTACACATTGCCAAAAATGCAAAAAAGATATATGTACAAAAGGTTATCCACAGAAACATTATGCATAATGATAGGAAAAGTGAGAAATTATCCCAAATGTCTATCAATAGGGAACTGGTTAAATACATGTGGATTTGAAAAGAAAAATGTTATACAAGAGAAAAAACGAGTAAGAAATATCTCTGTATAATACTATGAAGTCATCACAGGATATACGGTTTAGAGAAAAAAGGCAAGAAGGGGAAAACAGTGCAAATGGCATTTTTTTAATCTAGGAAAAGGGACGTAATTATAAATGGGTGCATATTTATGCTCATGTGTACATTTAAAATTAAATGACAATTCATATTATTAAAAGGGGCGCCCGGTGGCTCAGTTATTAAGTTATTAAGCCTTTGACTCAGGTCATGATCCCTCAGCCAGGAGTTTGCTTCTCCTCCTTCTGCGCCTCCCCTGCTTGTATTCTCTGTCTCACTCTCTCTTTCTCTCAAACAAATAAATAAGTAAAATCTTTTTTTTTAATGGTTATTTATGGAAAGAGTAGGGTAAAATCCATAGCTCTGATTTTGAGTTGGAAGTACCATTATGAACTCAAGTTGTGTTCTATTTTACAAAAGAAAACATTCCCTAGTTTTGCCTATGAAAAAGTCCTAGAGACAAAACCCAACAAGTCAGAAGTAATAAGCAGCCACTAGAACCCATACTGTGGTCTCTAATTTCCCATTAATAGAAACAAAGCTCCTGGACAGGAAATGTATGAGATGAGCTTGAACATAAAGTAATATCATAAAAGCAAGAAGCTGTCAAAGAATATTAGGGATGTGTCTTTAAGACACAGGAGCCCATGTGAGTAGGCTCCCATTGATCAAAGATGGGCCTGTCTAAATATCGTGAAGGATAAAAACATGCAATGGACTTAAATCCACAAATTTATAAGGACATTTAAAAACATGTTCTTCGGTCATCCTGAGAGGTTACTAAAGAGCCTATGTAGTCTTTTGAATTGAGAAATAAATTGAGATCAAACATTAATTATGCCTTTCCTATATGAATCGTACCTCAGGGTAAGCAATTACTTGATAAGTACAAGTTTATCTTTATAAGTGTTCCAATTAATATGTGAAGAAGGAATAGCAAAACTAAAACATCACCGTTTTATAACCCCTATTTATTTAATGGATATATGTAACGATCTCCAGTGGTTGTTAATGGCATAAAAGGAGACAACTAGGCATTATGTGCTTCTAATTATGTGCTTCACAGCACCACCTGTGATAAGATACATGAGAAAATTTAATTAACTATTAATTTAAAATAACTATAACTACTTTTTGTATTTAAAATAAATATAAGATTAAAACACTAAACAAAATCAAGATTTCCCTAAATGTGTTGTTGGTGGTAAAAGCAGACTAAGGACTTTGTCATGGTTGGAATAAGGAAACAGATATTGAGTAACTTTAATTTTTGTTAGAAAACTTAAAGAAGAATATGTATTTTAAAATTTGGAGATAACAAATTCATAAACAAGAAATATGATATATAGCTCCCAAATCAGCAAATGGAAAATTTTATCTCTCAAACAGAAGACATGAAAAAAGTAACAAAAAATAATTGAATAATAGGAAATATAAAATAAGTCAAAATATATAAGTATTTAAAATAAATGAAACAAATGAAACTCTTATTAAAATAGTGGAATATTTAAAAATTCAACTCTATAAGGCATACATAAAAGAATATGTCACTAAAATGTTGAAAATAAAGGAAAAATATGTACCATGCAGATACTCAACATAAAAAGATGCTAAACCTATATTAATATGTCAAATTAGAATGTGAAGCAAAAAGCACTAACTGGAATAAAGAGAGAGAATTTACAATAATATAATACACATTCTACCAGAAAGATATGTGTGTAACTAACAATATTGCCTCAAGACATATATAAAACAATCCATAATCACAATGGGAAATTAAAGAACATCTCTTTTATAAACCAATAAAGCAACCAGACAAGTATCAAGGATATAGAATCTTTGAACAACAAAATTAGCAGCCAATAAATATAAAATATACATTATTTTCAAACATACATGGAATATTTGCAAACATTAGTCACTTACTAGAACTTAAAAGAAGTCTAAAAAAGTATAAAAGATCTATTGTTATGGGGTACCTGGGTGTCTCAGTCTGTTGAACATCTGACTCTTGATTTCAACTTGGGTCATGATCTCAGGATCGTGAGATCGAGCCCCATGATGGGCTCCATGCTGGGCATGGAACCTGCTTAAGATTCTCTCTCTCGGGGCGCCTGGATGGCTCAGTGGTTTAAGCCGCTGCCTTTGGCTCAGGTCATGATCTCAGGGTCCTGGGATCGGGTCCCGCATCGGGCTCTCTGCTCGGCAGAGAGCCTGCTTCCCTCTCTCTCTCTCTGCCTGCCTCTCCATCTACTTGTGATTTCTCTCTGTCAAATAAATAAATAAAATCTTTAAAAAAAAAAAAAAAGATTCTCTCTCTCCTTTTACCCATCCCCCCATGCATGCACATGTGTGCTCCCTACCTCTCTATTCAAAAAAAAAAAAAAGATCTGTTGTTATACTGACTTTGTGTTTCTGTGATCAAATAAATTGAATTAGAAATTAAGCACAAAAAAAAAACTGGTTAAAAACACGTTTGCAGACTTTAAAATGCTCTCAGAACTAACTCATGATTAACAAGAAAACTGCAATAGAAATCACAACATAGAAATCTAAAACTGAATGACAATGAAAGTACTACATTTTAAAACTTGTAATATGCAGCTAAAACGGCATTTAGAAGGAAATTTACAGTCTAAATTATATTTGTTTAAAAATAAAAAGATTGAAAATAAAGAAGTTAATTGAAAACAAAGGCATCAAGTGTTCTCTTCTAGAAATTAGAAAAGGAATAACAGATTTTCAGTTACTATGGAAGAGACAGATTTTGTGCGACTAGAAAATCTTCAAAACAGACAAACAGGGATGCCTGGGTGGCTCAGTCAGTTAAGCATCTGCCTTCAGCTCAGGTCATGATCCGGGGATCTTAGTCCTGCGTCCAGCTCCCTGCTTATCAGGGAGCCAGCTGCTTCTTCTGCCTGCCACTCCCTCTGCTTGTAGTCTCTCTCACTCTCTCTCTTTCTGTGGCAAATAAATAAATAAAATCTAAAAACAAAACAAAACAAAAAAACCCCCAGACAAACAAAAAGCTTCCTGGAAAGAAGAACAGGAGGGTATTTTTTAAAAAGACATACTCAGGAAATAACAATAAGAACAAACAAATAAAAACATAGAAAAACCTCAATAAAATGGTTATAGTACAAAGCTGGGGTTAAGAAAATTTCCTATTTAAGAAAATAGGAAATGAAAGATAAGAGAATTAGAGAACCTGTTGCGAAGATCTAACATTTAAATAATAAGAATTCATGAGGAAGGCAAATAA
The DNA here is from genome assembly GCF_009829155.1 of Mustela erminea. Taxonomy (NCBI): domain Eukaryota; kingdom Metazoa; phylum Chordata; class Mammalia; order Carnivora; family Mustelidae; genus Mustela; species Mustela erminea. The sequence goes on along the minus strand of NC_045635.1, from coordinate 40,416,489 downwards.
TCCCAACCTAGGATTTAACAAGCAGTTCAACCTTCAAGTAAGTTTGAGAGTAGAATAAAGCCTTTTTTCCCCAGATGCAAGATCTCAACCATTTGGAAGGAGTAAACCCAGAAAGAGGAAGACATGGGGTTCAGGCAATGGTGGGAGACAGAAGACAGAGGAAAGGAGATTCCTGTCATGACCGGTGGAGCGAAATCTCAAAGGACAACTGCAGTGCAGTTGCAGCACAGGGAAAGAACAACCAGCAATTTCCAGACGAGATTTCTTCAAGAAGATAAAGCCGATAGTCCTTAATATATATTAATGCACTACGAAGCTAT